>NC_040017.1:10775643-11110049 GCF_000972845.2 Larimichthys crocea | reverse complement strand
TATCATATCCTGTGATGGGGCTGTTGCCGTCAAAGCCCATGGTCCAGCGCAGAGCTATAGTCCGATCTTTAACCTCCCGGATCTCCACCTCTGGAGGGTCGGGTGGTTCTGGGGTAAAGTGTGAACACACAAGCGTTAGAGTGGTAACACTTAAAAATAATAAATAGAGCTGGATGGTAGGCAGACCAGACAGATGAATCGGTTTTACTCTGTCCGTGATTTCCCCAATGCGAGATTATGGTTAAGACTGCAAAGAGCAGGAGTCACACTGTGCAGCAATTACATTAATAAATGAATGATTTAAGTAATAAATGATAGAAGATTTTACTACTCCTGGAGGGAATTTTGTCTTCTTCTGAACAGAGCCACTGAAAAAAAAAAAAGCACCTACCCTGAGTGTGAGACGAGGGGGAGCTTACCTTGCACTGTCAGCTGTATGATGCCTCGGTCCTCACCGAAGGAGTTGATGGCATGACAGGAGAAGAAACCTGAGTCCTCACGAACTGTAGGCATAATCTACAGAGACACACACCATATGCAGGGCGTTCAGGTTGGTAGACAGTTGGACTTTCTGTCAGGAAACTAAAATTATTACTCAACTTCTATATTCTGAGGTTTTACTAGAGATGGGGACAAACCCTCTTCATCCTCACCCATGTGGGATACTTAAATACTAAATCATATTCCCCATGATTTTACATTCCTCCTTTACACATGTACTCATTCATGCTGTGTTCTAATAACCATTAAATTGAACTGAGAGGGAGCTCCTTAATATTTCATACTCTACTTGGAGATTTTAAAATGATGTTAATGCTTATATGCGATACTGTCAATACTCGTCCTCCCTCCCTGTTGTCCATCTGGCTGATCAGATAAAAACATGGTTGTCCTCTAAATATGTTTGTATCTCAGTTACTCACCACCAGTGTAGAGATGACTTCGTCCGCCACCTCTTTCACTGTGACCACATATCGGCTGGTCTCGGGGTTGATGATGCGTTCTTCTTTCTCCCATCGCACCATGATGGGTTTCTCCCCGTGAGCAATGCAGCTCATCCTCTTCTCTTCGCCTTGTGTAGCCAGAGTGGTGTTGGGATAGGAGGTGATCATGGCTGGGACTGGGTGGAGGGGAAAGAAATTTGGGGGGAGAGTGGATGAAGAGGAAGAAAATGGAAAGAAAATAAGATTTCAGTTAAAACATTCAGATCTTTGTTTTTGTTTCCTGCTGTTGAAGAAGTTCGTAGAGTAATATCAAACATCCCTTATTTAACAGTACCTCTCCTTGTACAAAGCACCACTTTGGAAATAATTGCTTTCAGGGTGTTCATAGTGTTAAAACACAAGAAATCAAATTCAATCACTAATGCATTCTCTATGTTTCTTGTCTTATAGTGAGAAAACTCCTTTTCTCTTTTTCCCTGACAATTATGACAACCATTTAAACACTCCAGGGACCATCATGAACTCATGTTTGAGTCTACCTGTCTCCCGCAATACTTTGAGATAGAAACTGAGCCCTTCAGGTAAGCCACCGCTTGCTTTGATAATGACAGCGAACGGTAACACGCTGCTTTCTGAGGATGAGGTGGAGGAACGGAGAAGAAAGAGGTGACTCCTGAATGAACTCCCATTGGTCTGAGCGTGGAGCCGGTCTGGCTCTACGCCGTAACCGCACACCAGGCTCATTAGTAACACATCTAGCCTGTGTGTGTGTGTGTGTGTGTGTGTGTCTTCAGCAGAACGAGTATCTGTTGTAAATGTCTCTCACACAGACTACTCATAGTCTGTACTCACACTTTCTTTCATTCTGTCTTTTTCTCTCCACTTGCATGAAGCCGTTTTGTGATTAAAACACTCAGTGAGACTTTCAGCAGCTATTCACAGTATAATGATCTCCTAAGTGCGAAGCTCCTGAATTGGAATACACCTTATTAACTACTGCGGTTTGAGCAGACTGACTGAATATGTTCATCTCCATCAGTGTGGACATCATGGGAATTATAATTACGGATGTTATAAAGCAGGTAAAACAATTCAAATGATCTGATTGTTGCCAGCTGTGTGATGGCAGATACATTTGACACAAAGAACATCGGAACTCCTTATCTGTGTTAAACAACCAGACTAAAAATTGCACCAGGCTATGACAGAGACACTGAATCATTTCTGATGGTCAGAAAAATAAAACCCCTGCATAGCAACTAATCTTGACCACCCCAATTATCTGACCAACTGTGCAAACCCAAAGATACCCAATGTATAATGATTTTGCTTAATAAATTACTTAAAGCTACTTGAATTGACATTTTGACCACTTGGATGCATTAAGCTATAAACACAGCACTGATGTATTATCACCCTATAAAGCTGATATGGCAAATATGTTAACAAACAGTTGCTTATTTAGACATCTAGCAGTTACGGAGCAACATTGTGATTCATTCTGAGTCCTGCTTGTGTCCAGCTTCACTGCATTTTAGATTTCCACCAGCTCCTGAGGGAGATACGATGTAGCTTCTCAATGCTCCACTTTGTACACCAGCTAGTCACTAACTTTGTGTTGTTTGTTGCCGGGCAGGTAGTGTACAGTGGGTTTGACAATCTTTGTCTTAAATTATATATGGCAGAAATGGAATATAATATGCACAACCATCTTTTTATTTGTGTATAATCGCCTGAAATTAAGAATCATATGTTTTGTTACCTTAGAATTAGAGTTTTTTTTTATATCTACAGATGCTTATTTGCATGTTTCGTGGCCACCGTAGTGCCTCACTAGGAACAGAAGGGTGAGTGGAGGGGGATACAATCCACTGGTAGATGCCACTAAATCCCATATCCATAACAATTTATTGATTATCTGCTAAGTGATTAAACAGCTCATCTTCATTTACATTAGTCAGGCTAATGTTTAGTACCAAACATTTATTAGAACGTTTCCAGTATATGTAAATATGTGCTCTGGTGAATACTGTGTCACTGGAAAGGACAGCAGTGGCAGCTACATGTGGCAGATACTTGTGTAGTAGAGGTTGGAGGCCTTCTCTTCCGAGCAGAGATTCAATATGTGTGTTTGAGTCAGTGTGTGAATGTCTGTACACTCCTGAATAATGTGTCTGTGTGCATGGGTATGAGTGTTATACCGTGCATGCATATGTATGAATGTGTGTGCATGAGAGCAGCTGTGTCTGGGGGAGCTAAGTGGGCGAGCACAGAGAGCAGAAAAGACTTGCTGCTCATGACACATCTCAGCCACACTACACGATGGAGGAGAGAGAGCGAGCATGTTCCCCTGCAGCGCTAACTATGATCCCTCTCCCTCTCCCTCGCTCTCTCACTCCATCTCCCTCCTCAGGCTCCCACCAGGACAGCGATGATTTAATGATGAGAGAGACCACTTTGATTATTCATACGCAGCAGACAAGTCCGCTGGCCGTGCTGTTGTCTCACACAGACACACACACACACACACACACACACACACACACACGCGCATTCAAACATATACAGACGCGCACCAATAACGACAGATGCACTGCACACCCATGCACATTCGGAAATACACAAACAAAGACAAATACAGAGATACTGCCCTTGCATGCTTGTACAGTATGCAAGTGTAGACACACTGACAAGATAAAAAAATCATAGCGATGCACATTCACAAACCGATGCAAACAGGACACACACAAACGCTGTCTAGAAATACACACATGCATCCTCACACACAGTATTCCCCTGGGTCAAACAGTGTTTGTAGATAACTTTGTAATCATTTGTTTTGGCTTCATGCAGGCAGCGCCAGTCTGGTGCAGTTTTGCTCGCACCAGGAGTGCCAGGAAGGTTAGACAATCACAAGTCAATTAAACTTAAATTAATCATGAATAATTTATTGTACTGTACTGGTGTGAAATGCAACTTGCCTGACAGTGTTTAAATTGCCCTGATCTGTTAAACCTCATCTATTCTACAGCTTAACCATCATATATTACTTTATATAAATGTATTAGCATTGTATGTGCAGACCTTTATATTAGAGTCTGACCGAACATCATTTTTTAGGTCAGATTATGACATAAATGTCTGAGAGTTTAAATAAGACTAAAGACGTTAACGTCTATTTGCTGACATCATCACAATGACAATGCTAACAATAATTTCCCCCTGGGATTATTAAAGTATTTCTCTGATGCTATTTATTTGTTAGAAGGTATAGTATTTACCATGTTCACCATCTTGGTTTATTGTGTTAGCCACTAGTTTTTCAGGTATTGATCATGGAAAATCCAGTTATTGAGATATTTCACCAAAGATGTGAACTGACCGACTGACCAACAGACAATGCAACCCTGTCATCTCTAGTTCCACAAATCTCTAGCATGGCTAGGAATAACCAAGAGGCAAACTCTGTGGCTGTGAAGTGAGGCTGGTTACAGAACACATCAATCTTCATAAGTCCCCATATTAAAATGTCCAACTTCAGAAATAAACTACCACAACATAATGTACTGCTACAAAAAAAGTTTTGGTCTCTAAGGCTAATTTTCCCGTTCATCACAACTGTACTGAGAGTGTTTTTTTTTTTTTTTTAACTCACCTATTTAAATTATATTAAGGCTTGAAGTTATGCATAGTTAACAGTGTGACCACTTTGATTGACAGGTGGGTGCGGATACAGGTAGCGGCAGCCAGAGTCATGTATTCTGAGCTCCAAAACAGCTCTACTGTCAGTGGAAATAACTTGCAAGTGCTCCGTAGGAGAAACATTTTTTTGGCAACCCTGTTTTTAAATTACCTCAAACATGTCTCTGAAAAATCTTTACATTAATACCAGCATATATGTCATAAGTTAATATCTGATAATGATATTTGCCATGCAACTGCGCACTAAATAATTCATTTATACAGTAAAAAGAATTAACGAGCGCATACACAAACAAACATGCCTTCAACATGTTTCTCTCTGCTTTTTTTCTCAGGGTACATTTCCTTCTTTGATACGGCCAACAAAAATCCAAAGTGGGTGTATTAGTATGTGTGTTTTTATGCACTTATACGAGGCCTGTGTGCTTCTGTGTGCATACGTGCACCCTCAACCCCCTGCCCACCCTCGACATGATGGAATGTGTCAGACTTGGGACTGCCAACGTTTAAACCTCATCTCTTATTCACTCGCAGCCTCATCCTCTCCCTTGCTCCCCACACCATCAACCCCTTTCCCACTGCCCCCGCACAGGAAATCGCTGATTTATTTTGCATAGCAACTATGAATTTTAAGTGAGTCCTATTAAAGGAGTCTTCTCAGCCCCTTCTCTAAATGTTATTGCTCCTTAACAGGGGCTATTTTCTCTGTCTAAATCTGAGGACCTGGCAGTGCAAGTTCATATCGATGAAACTTGTGTTCGCTCATTGAAAGCGCTCGGGAAAAGGTGAACAATGACAGCACGCATAGCTCTGTATACATGAAATGTGTATTTGAATATTTGTCATTTATGTTTGTATGTATAAGCACATGGTTGTCTCTGTACAGTACGTTTCTCTGTATGCAGTCATGAATGTATGTGGAGATGTTTCAATCTGTCTGTGACCTTGTACAGTATGTGTGTCTGCATGTGAATGAAATATGCTATATGTTTATGTATTCAGGATCGCTACCATGCGATGTACATTGCAGTATCTAAAATGTTCTACAATCTCCACCGATCTTGGTCGTGCTTCAGTGGCCCAAGCTGAGGTGAGCCTACTCATTCGTTTCCTCCTCATCTCATCTCTATGCATCTACCGTGCAGTACTCGCAGGGCCCCGGGCTAAACCTATTCTTTTTGATAGCCCATAATTGCTCGGTTGATGTATATTTTTTAATATCCAGCGATATTACAGGGGCCTGGTAATAAAACACGGGCGAGTAGAGGAGAAAGTGTGAGTGGGAAGAGGGGAGACAAGGGAGAAAGAGAAAGCTGAGGGGGTAGAGGGAAAGGAGGTGGGGGGGCAGAGACAAAAAGATGCAGGCTGGATGTAAGGGAGGTATTCGAGGGATAAGATTTTCTGATGCTTTGACCACAAATCCTTTATCATGTTTGTCTCTCTTTCTGTCACTGAACTGTGGGGACAACATGGCTTTGCACATTGTTTGTATGGAAAGTGGCAACAACAACAAGTAGTTGATTAATCGAGGAAGAGAAAAGTAATCAGTTAATTTGATAGGCAATTCATCGTACATGTTGTTATGCTTGTCATGTGTTTTGTGCTTGATGGCACACAATGCAGTTTACGATGATAAATCCAGAAATCCAAAAAGGGCCGCTCAGCTATGATTGGACAGTTGCTACTCAGAGGGGGACTTTTGCAAACGGTCACTTGTGAGTATTTTATGCTTTTCTTTGTCATGTATGATAAAGCAAGATATCTTAAGAAGTCACCTTGGTCTCTTGCGAAATTGTGAGGGGTATTTATATTTTTTGGCATTTTATGGACTCAGTGATTAATGGAGTAATGAGGACAACAATTGGCAGACTAATCGATTATAATTAGTTGTAGCACTGATGAGTTATGCTTGAATGCTGCTTGAATTCACAACGTGGACATAAAAATAAGACAAGGTTAATTACATTGAGGAACACATTATTTAGTGTATATTTTTAACTGACTTGCTCTGTAACATTTCACACATTAAAAAGATCTTTAGTTCTCTAAAGCACCAATTCTGCTACTATAGAGAGCAGAGCTCTTTTGTCAGAGGGGATGAATAGCAAAACATGGAGGAACAGCGCAAACTGATGGATAATGATTAAAACATATGATTTATTATTCTAATATCCACCTGGGATTGAAACTATTTGGTTAGGATTCAATGAAGCTAAAAGATGATCTATAAATGGTAAATAAATTTTACTGTTGGTAATGTGGTGTGATTTAGACATTTAGAGGACACACACAGCTGTCAGCGAATGAACAAGGGCATAAAATGATACAAATCATTTGTTATTTATCTTTTCAATATTTTTCTCATTGCTGGAAATGTAAGAAACAAAGACAGCCAGAGAGTGCAAATAAAGCAGAGAAACCCGCGGACTGCTCTTCCCTTGAGCCCCTTCGTCGGCTCCTAATTGAAGTATTGACGGATTTAAATGAGGCTGAAATGCACTCAAGAGTTCCAGCATCTCATAATGCACGCATGCACACACACAAACACACACACACAAACACACACAGACACACACACACACACACACACCTGCAAGCAAAATGAACACAATGCACCATGTGTGGATAGACAAATAGAAACAGCCATGACAGGAAACACACATGCACTAATTAAATGTACTAACACTATATATCATAATCATCATACTGTATGCCTAAAAATCAAAAGAAATGTGTAATTGTACACAAACATTGAGAAATGGACATGATAGTGTTGATGAATACACGCGCAGTAATGGTCTCCCTTCAAACCAGTCATGCGAGTAAGTACACTTTTACAGAAAGCATCATGAGTGTACGAGTACAGTTTGGGGTTTAAAGGGCATGAAATGTGAGCTGTTGATGAGCGACAAGCATGTGGCTGAGCCAGCATGCATATAATGACCGGGCAGCCAATGGCAGCAGAGGAAGGACAGCAGAGAGTGTTCTCATAGGCCCAGAGAACTTTGAGTTTCTTGTAATATTAGTTATTCTAGCTGTGAAGATGTCACATCAATGCTAACTGAATCACAAATGACTTAAAGGCTTTCAATGACACTGCAACTGAGAAATTTCATTTAGAAGTGCATGGAGTGTAAAAAGAGAATAGTACTCACATGTGTTGATCTATTTTTTTAAAGCTGCTGCTGATGACATGTATTGGTGATGTCATGAAGGCATTGTTAGCATGATGCTGGCTGCAGTATTAATTAAAAATGTGCATGAGGCTTGTCATTGTTTCAGTTGTGAGTTGGATCTGTCTGCTGTCCATTCATTAGTGTGTCAGAATTGTTCAATAGTTGCATAGCAAAAAGAAATGTTAATAAGATAAGAGACAGTCAGCAGTAATCATACACTGTTGCCTATAAAGTTGGAATAAAATATATAGTTTTGTTATCTTCTCATGAAATGATTGTGACAATGTGATTTATTCTTGAAAGATAAAGTGTACATTTCACTTTCTTGATCAATCTCTTCCAAACATATCACAGTGAAAATTAAACCACAATTAACCTGATGTGTATAACTGGGAATAAAAAGAGGAATGTGTCTGAAAATAAAATTATTCCAACTTTATGGGCAACAGTGTATATAGTGTATGCAGCCTGTTTGTTTATAACACACAGGGGAACAATTAACTGGCAAAAAATGAGCTACAGTTCTGCTTTGCGGTAAGAAAATAAATGTAATTTTAAAGACCACTTCTAATTAATTTTCATGAAATTACTAGAAATAAATGTGAATTCATCTGAAGGAGAAGAACATGTCTTTGATATTAATAAAAGCTGTAAATAATGTTACTATTGCGTTTTATGTTTAATGTTAATGAAACTACTAGTTATAAGAAGTAAGCCTACATTATTTAACACTGAAGCTGTCAAAATTCCCTTTGATAGAGTCGAGTACAGCATGAAACCGAAGCCTTGAGCAACAGTGGAGTGTGTTCGGTGGGTCAACCCTTTCTCTCCCTCTCGCTCTTTCTCTCTCTCTTCTACCATGGAAGATGATACAACTGACTACAAAGACTTGTGAAACTGGAACCATGCATGCAATCTAAGTTTACTTCTCAACCACCCTCAAGATGCACACAAACGAAAATATATATAAATAAATCCGTTCTCTTTCGAGTATGTCCCATATACTGTAGTTTTTTTGTTGTTCCTCTCCTCCAAACAGACTCACACACTACACACACATACACACACATACACACACAAACACACACACACACGCGCGTGCACGCACGTCCAATGGTAGAGAGGTTCTCAGCAGGGGTGGGGCAGTGTGATTTGTGTCAAGGCATTGGAGCAGAGTGAGGAAAATACACTTGAAAATCCATCTCATCTTCTTTACGTGTGTGTGAAATGTACGTACACACACCAGCAGAAAGTAGGCCACACCACGAGGCTTTATTGGGCTCATAAACTCCTGCATGACACATGTGCATTGTTGCTAGTGCCCCCCCCCTCCTTCCTCAATACCACACCATAGACAGCAGCACATACTAGCTATCTCAGTGTTTTACAGGGATGACTAGTGTGGAGTCACCCAGCAAAAACATCCTTTTTGCTGCATATTTTCAACAAGATGACCTCAAAAAGAAACCAAAAGACCTCGTGGACCAAAAACAAAAAGGTCAGAGAGGAGAGAAAACAAGAAAATCTGCGCTGTAGTTCAGTGCAGCAACACTGCTGATTGTATTACTGATCTATATCATCTCACTCTAACCTGTTTATGGCGAGTCTTCTCTTTGACTCTGAAGTACCCATATTGGTATAATGGAGTCCAGCAGATAGAGTACATCATGAACAAATGCAGTTCCAATTTATTAGATGTATTTTTTCAGTTACATAAGCTAAAACACCTTGTATGACACATGACCTTGTTTGCTTGCAGTTTTCTTTAGCTAAAATAAATAAAGAATGTCTTAAAAATCAATGTTTAGTCTTTGGAGTTGGATATGCTGCTGAGAGTCGAGTCTGCTGTAGCTGCAGCCGCAGTGTTTTCTCTCTGCTCGGTAGAAAATGGAAGAAAAAAGGTTAGTACAGCCATAGGTCAACTTGCTGCATAGCAACTGGGTGCTACAGTCAGCAAACTGACCTATGAAAACACAGAGAGCATGTGTATCTCAGAGCCTGGTGCTGAAGCACTGACAGCTTCACACAGTGGCAGCTCTTGTACACTGCGAGGCTTAATTACAGTGACACACGAATATCCACGACATGCCAGCTGATATTAATGATAACAAGTACTGACTTATCCAGAAGGATTATTCATAAGGAGTTCCACACAAAGTACTTCCATTTTTCCAGAGAGGTCACAGGTCACAGTAAGTTACAACTTCCACACCATCAGGCTTCAAAACACAGTGTTTAATGTGTGTTCCTTCTGACTGCAGTCATGTTTTTCATATTTGTGTCCTATACATCAGACTTTGGGCTGGCGAGGAGAGACAAAAAAAGAAGAGATGAAGAGAATGAGACAGAGAGAGGGCTGCCCATCAACAGGAATCCTTGTGCTCTATTTTGATAATAAGCCCCACTCGCATCTAAGCGGCATGAAAATGAGGTGTCACCCCTTGGATGCAGGAGACCTGTAGTCGGGGCATGAACATTGTTGACCACTGGAGAAAGCAGTGAGAACACATATGCACCCACACAATAACTCAGTAGAAGAAACAGAAGAACATATGCTCTGTAGTCCTGTTCCTTCAGTGTCACTATGAGCATGGACATCATCTGCACTATTTTAGACAGATGTTCTAAATGTCTAGTGAACACTTCAATTATTTGATTCACTTATAAAGTGTTTTTGATTTAGTTGAAGCTCATCACAAGCCATTTAAGCCACCAGAATCCGTCTCAGACAGATTTTTTTACAAAGCTAATGGCCGATCAGCTTTAAAAGGACCTACCTATAAATTCCCACAGCTCGGAATCCCCTTTTTAACGGCTTCTTGTCGCCGCACCAACCCATAGACATTAAAATACACAGTGATCACTGCCCATCAGTTGTTATTGATCGCGCATCAGGCCCAGACTCTTACTTTTGACGGTGAGGTACATGGACTTGCTGACATCAGCTCCCACGTCGTTGCTGACCTTACACAGGTAGAAGCCGCTGTCATCCTCCAGCACGTGTTTGATCAGCAAGGAGCCATTGCTCAGCAGCTGGACACGAGAGCCGCTGTTCAGTGGGATGGGCTGAAACTGAGGGACCCCCGCGCCTGGTACGAGTAGGATGAGAAAAGACAAAGACAAGAGTAGAAACACTGTAAATGTACAATATTAAACTCCTCAAATAGCTCAAAGAGCGAATAAATGTACACACGTCTATATATTGATCTGTAATTTTCAATAGAAAAAAGATGTAGGATGCAAATATGGTACTTAACAGTAAGCTGACCTTCACTGTGCATGTGTGTGTGTGTGTACATGCATTCATTTGACCATGTGTCTGTGTTTACAGATTTGATGACAAAAGCCTGTCAGACTTAGGGAGGATTGTAAACATGTTTCTTAACACCAGGCCTAAATCCTTAAACCGCCAAACAGCTGCTGAGCACAGTGAAGCAGGCCGAGCTGCTTGTGTGATGCAATCACAGCAGACAAAATGTTCATGTTTAACAAGACAGCAGATTGGTGCAGAGGAACAACAGGCACAACAGAAGGGGAGCAGAGAGGCTTTGCACTGCCGCTGGCCTTCAACAAGCCAGCGAGATACAAAAATGTTAATTGTAGCTCTGAATATTTATTCCTGTGTGTGCTAATAGACCCCGTAGAAAACGTCATAACAACTACATAAATGGACATTTTGACGTAATCTAAGTCAGGACAGACTGATCCTTAAGGCGTGGATTTGTCTGCTTTAATAGTAATGCTTTGCACACGTCTTTTCCCAATTCTCAGCAGTCCAATACGGCTGACATTTGATATCCATCACTGAAGCATCGTTGAAATAATTGGACTTGGCATCTTTGACATATTCTGGCCTGCTGCCTGCATTGTAATTAATACCTATCTTTTTTTATTTATTTATAGAAAACGATATAATCGCTCTTGTTCTATTGTCAAACAATACAGTATCTCATTCTGCAATGGCAGCCTTAAATCTGTATGTCACTGATGCTGAATTATAAGGTTTTAGAGCGCTCTGCTCCTATAGTGATGAAAGCACTGTATTCCACCTTGCTCATGCAGTATTAAACACGTGTGTGAACTGAGCCAGACGTTGCATTAGTTCGTGTTAAAGTTAGCGTGTAGAGATTAGGCTATTTAGTGAGCTGTGGGTTTTTGCTTTTTAATTAAAATGCAGTCAAGTGGCCGTGGCTAGCAAAGGGGTCAAGTGGTGACTTTGTTCCTGCTCCCCTGGCTCTGAGAGAGAGGGAGGGAGATGTGTTCTTCCTTGAATTATGGATTTTGCATATCCAAATGGTGCTAGTCGTTATGTTAATAGCAGTTGACCTTTACTTACTGTTCCATATCTCCCAGAGACACTCATCTGGCTCTCAGCTACTTCTGTTGCAGTAAAAGCATGGCAGACAGCCATTCTCTGGACAAACTGCACTCTGGCTTACAACAAATTAGACGACAGCTTTCCAAGCCACCTACCCTGGATACATTTTTTTTTCTGAGGGAGGTGATTTTCATTGTCTTTTTGTTCGGACTGATAACCTGTGCAACAGCATGTGACAGAGTAAGAGGAAAGATGTGAAAACCTGAGGTAAAAATATGTGACAAAGACCCATGTACAGCCTGGCCAGCTTCCCTCTGGATGTGTAAAGCTTGTTTTTAATGCTACGATTGAGTAGACACACACACACTGCTCAGCCTGATCTCTCCGTACTGATCAGGACTGGTCGGACATCGCTAATCAGGCATAAGGCCTGTTTGCCTCACATCCACACACACGCATGCACGCCCGCACACACAATTCCAATCAAAGGGTGAAAAACAGATCTTTCATTCCTTTGATCGTGGGGCCTAACACACACACACACACACACACACTGCACAGACGCACCACTCCTCATTGGTTGTTGTCCTTCTGTTGGTGAAGCTTTCATCCCTGGTTATATGGATGATGGAGCAAACACCTGGGGCCCCTCTTCATCTGCCCTGCTCAAGTGGCTGAACTCACCTGCTGCCTCCCTCCCTGCCTTCCTGCTGCCTGCCTGTCTGCTAATGCTCTGCTCTGGATGTATCTGTCTGTCTGTTTTTGTCTGTTCCTCTCTCTCTCTGATGAGTCTCTAATGATGCAGGTGGAAATCCTGCAAGCCCCCAGCCCATGTTTACAGTGCAGATGGCTGTGTGTTTTTTGTGCATGTCTGGGCACTCACAGACATACACACATGAACCGGCTGTGCGTTCATGTGCAGTTGCTTTAAGAAACACAACCTGTGACCAAAATGCAGCCGAGCTTGCACACAAAACAGTACTGTTGTTATATATATTTCTCATTCCTTATTTTGCTTGATATTATATCAAAAATATCCTTTTCAAATGATTATGGATTTCCTTTTTAAGATATATAGTAAGGATGTCTTCAAAATAGACCATAAACATCATCAAAACTCAAAATTAAACAACCACAATGCAATTAACTGTTTATGCTGAAACTATAATGTGATACGCGATGGAAAATAGAGATAGGAATGATTCACTCAGGACAACAAAAGGTTTAAACATAGATTATAACACACATCCATTCAATCTGGGTTTAATTACCATGACTGACTGATTTTAGTTGACATGAGACATCCATGTTTGATTGTTTTACAGGCACTTTGCATCGTTACGTGAGACTAAAGTTTGTTATTCTGTGAGTTTGAATTCAAAAGTGTGATTTGTTTTTCTTGCAGCTGGCAGGTTCACTTGCAGCGGGTAATGTGCGCTGAGCTTAATGTACCTTTGGAGTGTTCCCATACAATGGTGGGTGGTGGGTAGCCTTCAGCTGAGCAGTTCAGAGTCACAGTTTTCCCATAGATCCCATCTTGATCCTCAGGCTGAACCACAAACTGAGGAGGAACTGCACATACACAAGTGACAGTTGACAATGATACATTACATTTTTTGGTGTCTTTATTATATTGTAGCCTGTGTAGGTGCAGGTTTTCATAACAGTCAAACATTATACAAGTCGGTTTTATCTTCAGCTAGGCAGGAGGAACTAATAAGTGAAGTTTGGTACTGCAGGGATTGCTTAAAATGAAAACCTGCACACATGCTACAGATTATAGTAGTCCACTAGGTGCCATTAGATATATAATCTGTTCCTTTGTGCTTTCTCACCTCTCACAATGAGCTGACTCTGGTGCTCCACGGCAGCAGCCTCATTGCGGGCGATGCATGTGTAGTTGCCGTTGTGGTCAGGCGTCAGGTTGGAGATACGCAGTGAGCTGGTGAAGTCGATGTTGTCCACAGTCACACCCAGGCTGGCAGGGATTGGCCGTCCATCTTTCTGCCAGGTGATGTCAAGCGGCCGATCACCTGACATGACCACGCAAGGGATGAAGACACGTTGGCCGATGGTGAAACGCTGGAACTCAAAGGGCTGAATGTAAGGAGGCACTGCAGACACGGGGGAGAAAGAGAGAAAAAGACACAAAGATCAAATGTGATTTCAGCTATGAGTTTCTGAGAACATCTTAATTCCCTGGATTCTGTGGCAGGTACCATGTCCTTTTCTCAGAGTAATCCTACAATCTTCTAACTATCTCGCTTTAAAGAGGTCACCGAAGAAACATAAAAGACCTGAATAGCAAAGCATTCTGCAATAATTCCCCATCATTCTCAGACTGGAACATTTTGTCATTTCAGCACGAGAAGCTACAAGAGCGCACAGAAACAGAACAAAAAGATACCTTGGAGGTGACTCATTCAGGTTGATGGAAAAAGACATCTAAGTGAACCAGAACATTTTCTCTTTGTCCATCAATAATCATCTACGTCTGTATCTAACCTGCATACTTACAGCATGGCTTCTACTTCAATCTGCTATTTTATCCTCAATCTAACAACCTGTTTACATGAATAGCTTATATAAAAACAAATGCTCAAAGTCAATCTAGCTGCTTAATATAACAACACGGTTACACAATAAGATCTATTCAAATTGCCTGTGTTTCTATTCTCCAGGAAATCTCCAGCCATCACACAAGTCATCTGTGTTTGAGTGTCCAGTGAGTTCAAATAACACTGAAATAAGCAGCACTTTAGCACCTTATTTAATTCACAACAAAGTGGAGATAATGGACTCCAGGGATCCCAAAAGACACTTCCGCATTTTAAGCACGAGCAGAGTAAATTAACAAATGCACTTGCTCACTACAGCACCACTGGGAAGTGTTGCTTTATATCATCACTCTCTCTTTAGTTCTCGCTCTCCCTCTCCCCCTCTGTTTCCCTCGCTCCATTAGAAAGTGTAATATAGTGACAACAACCCAACATACTGTATGGAGGGAAGGAAATGAGGCATAATGGGGAAGCCCTTTTTAGTATTATCTATTACAGTTGTAAGATCTCAGTGAAAATCAGTCACTCATAGTGTCTTCATTTATTAGATACTTGATGTACGGAGGAATATCAGGTAGATTAATTTAAAGGCAGGGGGCACATGTAGGCAGGGGGCAGAAAACAGAAGCACCTCAGAGTGTGCTTTCCATTTCCAATTTAAACCTAAATTCAACTTTATTACACATAAAATATAAACGACTCTGGCATGAAACCATTTAGAGGTAGAACGTTAAAATCAAAATTGTGACATAAACTGTCACAACCTGTCACACAAAGACTAATTCAACATGTTGGAGAATACATTTATTCATTTTCTTGCCAAAAGTTAGATGAGAGGATGAATGCCACTGTCTTGTTTAGCTTAGCTTAGCATAGTGACTAGAAACAAGGGGAAAAAGATACTGCCAGTATCAGTAATTAACACATCGTGTATTGTTTGTTTCATTCATTAAAAATACAAGTGGTTGTTTTATACAACTATTTCTTGACCAGGCACATTATCTCCAGGGACTCCAAGGTCCATAAAGTCACTGCGCCTAGGCAAGAAATAGTCCCACACACAACCGTCTATAAAACCCACAAACTGTGATTTTTACACTTAACACACAAGTTTTTACAGATATAAACAAATGAAATATAAAATATTCACTAATGACATTATGTGCTACCCTGTTTCCGGTCTATACTAAGCTAACAGGCTGTATAAGGTGTCGCCTTATATTCAACAGGACGATATGAGAGCACATTTGATTTTGTCATTTATCTCTTTTGTGATGATAAAAAAACAGGAGATAATGTCTTGCTTAATATATTATTAGTAATCTAAAAAAATATATATAAACATACATAGTTTGTCCAGTTGCATAATTTGTTGACATATCCTACAAGGTTTCAAACAGTTAATGATTGAGATGCGATTGGATTTAAATGAACAACAATAGTTTCTCAAAGTTGTGCAGCATATTTAGCTCAACGAAAATTTCGTCTTCACAACAAGACTTACCAACTCAACGGGACTAACCTCTCACACGAACATGGACACTCTGGGAGTCCATCTTGTTGGGTTGGACCATCACCTTGCAGTTATACTCGCCGGCATCCACCTGCTGCACGTTGGTCAGCTTCAGCGTGCCGTTGTTCTCAAATGCCCGCTGTCGGTGGTTAAACGGTAGCAGCGCAGAGTTTTTGTACCACTTTATGGAGTAGTAAGGGTAGCCAATCACACGACAGTGAACAAAAGCATCCCGTCCAGCTATTGCTGTGATGTTTTTCATAGGGCGAATACTGGCGCGGCCTAAAGAGGGACAGAGAAGGAGAAAGAGCCCTCTATAAAGACATTCAATGAGGAGGGGGATTGACATCAAATCACAGGAGGAGTGAAGTTTACTTTCTTTTTGGTGTTTTTCTAAATAAAACTCAGACTTTCCAAATATATTTTAAAAAGGCAAGGTTAACTGCTAGTTACACAGCTTCACATATGGAACCTGCCACCAAAATAATTAGATATGCAAAGGAGCTGTTGTTTGTATTAACACGGGATCTTAGGCTTATCTTAAGTGGGAGGCAGTGAAATAACAAGCAGATTAAAGTGCACTAACCATCTGAAAAAACAGATCATTTAAAATAATACTGTACTACTAATACTTATAACTCTCCTCTTGCTGCTCACCCACATAACAGTAATACATTCTGTGTCTCATAAAATGGAAACAGAGTAATCGCTTTAGCATCTTATCGTGAAGAGCTGAATTGGCTGCTTGAGTAAATACACGCAGAGACAGACACACATGAACACTCACACATTTACACAAGCAAACCACAGATAAATTTATTCATGCAAACAGAAGAAATTTTTCTTCTGGCTATTTACAAACCAGCCCACTTTGGAACCCAATATCCAGATACGCTTATGTGCAGCAAACCAGGATAATTCATTTGACCTAAAAATACAGGCATGTAGGAAAAGCACAGTAATAATTTGGAGAGAAAAAGACGAGGCTACAATATTAAAAATTAGCAGAGAGAGCAGAGGAAAATGAAATAACACAGAAAAAAGAACAAAGAAATCAATCAGTGGAGAACAACCTAAAAGGAAATGTAAATATGATAAGGAAAAACTAAGCAAAGAAAGAAGAAAAAACAAACTTGAAAAGAACAAAACACAAAGAAACAAAGAAAATCCTTAAAAAAAAAAAAAATTCAGGCCCAACAACATCCAGAGCTCATGTACTGCAAATGCCAAACAGCCAGCTGGACAGACAGACATATAGAGACAGACATACAGAGAGACAGACAGGTATGTGTATTGTTGTTCTTGGAGGAGCTGATTTGACAAGCACCTCTTACGTTTATTCGAGCCTGGTGGTACACGACCCCCGCCGAGTTGCTGCACGTGCACCGGTACACCCCGCCGTCCTGCACCTGGGTGTGTGTGACGTTGAGCTGACTGACCACATGGCCCTCGTGAGTCTCGTAGTGGCCCAAGTGGTGGTGGCTGTCCTTGATGACGGGGTCGTCGTCCAGCGACCAGGTGCACCGGGGTGGGGGCGTGCCTTTGACGTTGCAGACCAGGAAGACGGGCTCGTTCGGGTTTACCACCTTCTCGCTGAAGGAGGACAGGATCTTTGGAGTACCATCTGTGGTGGGGAATGAGGTGGAACAGAGTAGGGGAGAGGAATGGTTAAGAGATGTTATATGTCATCAACATAGCAATGTCTTAAATTTAGCCAGGTAGCACACTGTCCTGCAGTACACCTGGCTGACCATCGACCAACCAGTTGACAGCAGTGTACAATGGCAGAATTATCAAAACTAACTAAGACTGAGACTTTGTTATTAATATGACTGTAAAGTCTGCTAACATTGGCAGTTAAGGATGTGTGAACAGATTTACTAATTGTTGCTTGGGTGGGCGAGCATAGTGAGAAAAGCTGGACCCAAAATAATTCCCACGCCGAAAATGATAAGGGGTGGTGTCATCTCTGCAAGATGACAGCAGAGGATTTCCCATCTATTATTAAAACTACAAAGTTGTCTGGGTAAACAATGAAATGATTTCAATTTCACAATACAACACCATGTGGATTGTTTTGTTTTTTTTGACCTAGCAACAACTTGTTTCAGCTCAAAGACGTTATACACTTTTACACAAGTGGAGCCATTTCTAGCAGTTTCTTGTTTTCTATTAAAGTCTGTGCAAAGTAAGAATAAATGTGTTCTGAGTTTGTCAGAGAAAGTGTTATTAACTGCCCAGCCAAATTTGAATGGTAAAAAATATATATAAGTTTCTAAAATGATCAGTACTCTCAGCTCCAGGACTGTGACTGAAGCCACGCCCACTTGTGGGAGCAGTCAAGCAGCAATTTTGAATTGTGGGAGCAGTCAAGCAGCAATTTTGAAGTGACTGAAACGTGTCAGTTGAGTTCAGAAAAATGACATGACTAACTTTGAAACACTGAGCGAGATGAATTCATCTCCATCTCTCTGCTAGGGGGGTATGCTCAGGGTGGCCTTAGTGTGTCATCGAGCCACCCTTTAGGACCGCCCACAAAATCCTGGACTGAAAACTGGTGAAAGTTTTCAGTCCCTATTTTCCAACATATTTAATGTATTTTGAAAGAAATCTCAGAATTTACATGGACTTTAATCTTCCTCCAAAAGAGCTGCTTGTATATATTACTGCACTCTGTTGTGCTAATTGTATAATGTATGTACAGTGTATACTTAGGCCATGAGGACTAAAAGAGATTTTAAACATGTTTATGAGAGCAAGATCAGTGATCAGATCACAAAGCTAGTTAGTTAAAACATCTATTTGCCAGCAGTGTCTGGGTTTGAGAGTGTTTGAGAGAGTTATTTGCTGTCAGGGGTAATTTTTGGTCATAAAAAAACATTTTTGTGTGCGATAATAATAACGCAGCAAAAGGAAAAGAAAAATCATGAAATCATGAAGATTTGAGTGCCTTTCATTATGAACAGTGATGCAGGAGTTTTCCTCCCAGACACTGAGAGCAGTAGGCTTTTGAAATGTCTATGTCTGCGTGCTGCTGCTTTCTGATAATCTAGATCTGTTCCACATGATTATAGATGATCAATATCTTCTTTTTACTGCTCCCTGGCCACAGGAGACAGTTGCCTGAGCAACGCTGCCAAGGTAAGCTATTGGATTCAAGTGTGTGTGAGTGTGTCTGTACGTGTTTGTGAAGTCTGGAATGATCATACCAATGGCAGCCTATAGCAGAGAGTCACAGCAGGATGCCATTAACACATAAACCCTGTATTGATCTCCGAGGCCTGAATCTGTTTCTGCTAACTCACTGATTATGCATAAGACAGCTGCTACACTGTGGCTGTTGGTCAGCATTTGTATGCGTGCTCCACCCTACAAATCACATGCACACACTTTACCTTCGAGGATGACTTGCACAAAGTCCTGTGCCGACATCTTGCCCTTCCTGGCAAAGCACTGGTAAGCTCCGCCGTCACTTTTCGACATTCCCTCCATGATGAGGTTCTCCCGGTTGAGCCCAGTGAAACGAACGTTGTTGCCGGGGTAGATGATCTCCCCGTTGCGGTACCAGGAAAGCTCATACTCGTCAGAGCCGCTTACGCTACAAGACAGAGACACCTTGCTACCCACGCTGCCTTTCACCTTCCGAGGGCTGACCACTGCCTTCAAGGGCTCTAAGCACACAAAGAGAAATTGAGTCATTTAAAAAGAGTATTCAGACATTCCTTTAATGACAGTAAGACACAAACGATTGCAATAACTATCACTATTAACTGAGCTGAAACAATTAGTCAATTAATCAAGTAGCTGAATGACAGAAAATTTGTTGGAAGCCATTCCAATTATAAATGAAAAAAATCAAAAACCCACTGGTCCCATCTTGGTTTTCTTACTGTGTTATGAAGTGAAATTTAATATCTAATTGATATATAATGAGTTTGCATGTTCTCCCCGTGTCGGTGTAGGTTCTCTCCGGGTACTCCAGCTTCCTCCCACAGTCCAAGGACATGAACATACTTAATATGTTAATTGGTGACTCTAAATTGCCTGTAGGTGTGAGTGTGAGTGCGAATGGTTGTTTGTCTCTATGTGTCCTGTGATGAGCTGGCGAATTGTCCGCCTTTTGGCCAAAATCAGCTGGGATAGGCTTCAGCCCTACCATGACCCTGAAGAGAATAAGTCATTACAGAAAATGGATGGATGATATATAATTGAGCTTTTGGATTGTTGGGTGGACAAAAAAGCAATTTGAACACATCACCTTGGATTTGAGGTAATTACATTTTTAAAGTATGTAGTATACAGTTGAATTTTTTATTTGAACCATTTTGCATCCACTCACATCTTAATGGTTTATATTAGGGCTGCAACTAACAACGTTATTTTTTTCCAGTTAAAATTATCAAATTAATTAATTAATTAATCGTTTTAGTCACAAGTGAGACAGACAATGACAAATGGCCTTCACAAGTTGGCGTGTTCAAATTGCTTGTTTTGTCCACCCAACAATCCAAAACCCAGTATTTTCTATTTTTAATTATTAAGTTATAAAGAGAATCCTCACAGTCCAGCAGATGTTGATAAATGACCAAACTGAATAACTAATAATCAAAGCTATTCTCAATTAGTTTTGTGATTAACTAATCAATTCATTGACTAATTGCTTCAGGGATGGTTTATACAGTTACAACTGACAATAGCAATACACAGATTACAGAAGCTGCATTGCTCCTTTTAATAAAACACTTACGTTTGACATACAGACGCCCCATGACCTCAGCATTGCCATAACTGTTCCACACTTCACAAACGTACGTCCCGGAGTCACTGGGCTGCGTGCTCTCTATCAACAAGCCTGTGATGGTCTGGCGGAAGCGACTGTCAGGCTCCAAAGGGCTGTTGTCCTTCAGCCAGCGGTATTTGGGCATTGGGTAGCCTGCGGCTTTACAGGGCAGCTCCACCCGATGATTAATCATCACCTCTCGGTGGTCAAAGCCATCCAAGATGCCTGGCTCAGCATTGGTGGGGTCTGGAAGGAGCAGAGAATTTAGTGTTAATTAGTGGTGAGCGTTGCCAGGCACTTGACAGTATAATCCAATATTGATTCTTGGGGTCAAGATTCAGTTCTATGTACTGTATATTTTGTTACGTAGGGAGGAGAGAGAGAAACGGTATGTTCCTAAAAATTTCTGGAGGGATTTTATTGTCAACCAGAATCTATCTATCCATTTATCCATCTACATGCTAAATGCAAATCATGTTAAATGACCCTCATTTATCAAACTACAATATACAACAAAACTGACACTACAGTACAGCCAACATTGCAACATTTACTTGTTACTGACAGGCATGAAGAAGGGCTACATAATTCATAGTTGGCCTTAGAGTGGATTGGTCTCCATGACAGGATTGGACAGACATACCATTCATTGGGCTTGCTATACAATCCTGCAAATCAATCAAAACTTCTGAGGCAGACTCATAATTCATAGGGGATAACATTTTTATAGTGGATATAATTTTTTGCTGTCTGCAGTTTTAAAATGCCAAATCCAAGTTAAAGGTGTAAGTACATGCAAGGATGATATATGGCATTCTCTATGCTAAGTATCCAGTACAATATCTACACGTATTTTTGTCCTGTTGTTTTTTTTCCCCCATCTGTGTCAGTATATATTGCAAACTCTGTAAAATGTATGGTCTTTGCAATTAAATTCCAGTTTGAATGCAGTACTGACCTGACACAATGAGACGTGCGCTGTTGCTCTGACGAGTCTCACCGGTGTACCGGTGCCGCGTGGTGCAGCGATAGTTATTCAGCCCATCCTCAGGCAGGACGTCCAGAATGTACAAGGCTCCCGTGGATGTGATGAGATATCTTTGTCCTGGAAAAAGATTTTAAAAAAGAGCTGAGTGGAGAAACATGAAAGGCGGCAGTTGTGTGGTTGTTATGCAGAATCAAAACAACTTTTACGGTATAAAGAATTTATTCACTCTGCCACAACTGAAGCATTTCTTTCTCCAGAGGGTGTTTGTAGAGTGCAAATTTGTCAAAGCTTGATTCTCACAGCACAGAAAACCTTTAGAAGCTCTTCTTTATTTCTCCATTAGATAAGAGAGCGAAAAAGAAGTCATTTATCTCATGTAAATAAACAATAACTACAAGATGTTTGGTGTGGTGACACTTGAACTTCTACACATCACAAGTATTTGAACTAATGCCGCAAATTATTTTCTAACCCAGGTAAAGGAATACAAAATGTACCTATAAATTTAAAAAAATCCCCGAACTGGGTTCATGAAATCAGATCTGCATATCTAATCATTGACCTCTAACAGCTTTTATTGTCTTGTGTTTGACTTCTGCTGCTGCAGTAACCTCAGTGGCGCCAATGTCTCGTATAGAAAGCCAATCCCTCTTTGGCTGTCACAGCCCGTTCAGTATGTACGGTAATATTATGTTAATTCTGCAGATCAAACCAGGCTGAGTGGGGTTGTCAACATCCATAAGGAAAGAAACCTTCCTCTCTGCCATCACATGAATGCCCACATTCCCATGGGAGCAGATTGATGTCAAAACTGATCGAAAAAGCAATTTACAGGAGATTGTCTTCACTGCACAGTGGTGGGCATGGTAAGACAGAGGCAGCTTAAGAAGCCTTTAAGGCCCGAGGAGAAACAGCCCCGCAACAGCTACAGGTAATGTTGTTGACGGGTTCGAGAAGAAAAATATTGTATAGTGACATAACAGGGTTAAAGAAAATAGTGCGGTGCACATTACAGTTTGAGGAAGCCTACATCTACATCTCTACCTTCATATTGTGTGTAAATATTTACAAAATACGGAATATAAGACATAATACACAAGAAGACTTGGATGTGACAGTATAGTTTGTCCGTTGACAGGTTTCATGAAGGATTATTTCCTGAAGGAGGTTTCTGTTTCTTCCTGTGTGCATGTCATTTGATTGACAGTAAGCAGAGCGTAACATAATGTGCACATTAATACAAAAACTTGGCACTATGAAATAACGATTAACAGGGAAACTTAGACAAAAACAAATTAAGGCTTTGTCCTCACTGTGATGGATTATCAAGCTTGGGCAATTCATGTCTGTGGAAGTTGTTTTTCAATAATGTGCACAAATGAATGGCAACAAATGGCCGGTTCTGAAGGTCTAACAATATACCTGTACATCTAACTATTAGGAGTGTGTGCATATACCTGCACAAAGAAGAAAATGAGAAACCTAGTCTTAGGTGACTCTGATTAAGGTTACAGTTTGAGAAATCTCGACTGCTTAGATTAGCAGAAATGTTCTCTGCATATTTGATTTTGATTGCACCCCGTGTCTGAAGGCAGTCATATCAGCGATTTATACAAAAGTAGAACGAAGTGGAGCTGTGTGGGAGCCAGCTAAAACAGATTAGCAGTGGATAATTCGTTTTCAGTTGAACAAGGGGAGCCGTGGGTTTTCCTGTGATTTTTCTCTAAAACAGAGAGTTAACATGGATGATGTTTTTTTTTTCTGATAAAAGAAAGGAAAAGTCTGTCAGGATGTAAGAATAGAATAGAAAATTAGGAAATATGAAGATTTTCACATAATGAAGCTTATTTACTAAATACTGGTGCAGTTTTATTATTTATTGTGCTTTTAGTCAAAGTGTTTTTTTAAATAGACATTTTAGGTTCCTATAAAAAATGCATGCACAAGCAGGTGCAGGGATTTCTCTTTTCTGCGTGGGTTAACAAATTAGATGCCACCTCCCTAAGGTCACGTAACATCTTCCCCTATAGATGAGAGCAAAAAAAAAAAAAAACAACAAAACAATTGTATGTCACATTTTAATTGCAGTGTTTCTCTTATATTTCATGTTGTGTGTTGAGTTACCAGACATAATTGTTTGAATAATGGCACAGTCCAAACCAATTAGCTGAACAAATATTAATGAGAAATATCGTAAATGTAATTTTCTTCAAACATTTGACTCCACAATAATGTTAACATCAAACCCACTACATCTTTTAATATTCCACTTGAGACTAATAAGTAAGAAACAAGCAAAGCATGCTTAATATGATTACATTTACTGATGTTTCATACACGCAAAGGAAAAAACGACCTTGTGGGGTTAAGCAAACAGGAGGGGGGTAGAGGCGGGAAAAGAAAAAAAATATATTGCACAGCTATTGTAAGCAGTGACCTAGATAGAACCGACAACAGATTCCATGGATCTGATGTCCTGAAGGGGTTTCACTGGTTTACATACAGGGCTGTTAGATGGGCAACCAGCAAGTGGAATCTATAAAGAGAGGGGTGAGGGTGTGACTGTGTATGTGTGTGTGTGTGTATAGGTGTGTGTGTGTGTGTGTGTGTGTGTGTGTGTGTGTGTGTGTGTGTGAAGATGCCGGCAGCCATGCATGCATGCCAGTATGTGAGACAGGAATGGGAGGAAATCTTCTCAGGGGTTGAAGAGGCCAGATGCAGAAAAAAAAGGCATTACTGTTTATGATGATTGCCTTTGCTTTTTAAGTACATTTGGTTCCACAACAGCGCAAGAGATCAATTTATTATTATTTTTTTTTTATTGTTTCGCATTTTAGTAGTATTCATTAATGTTTCTTTTTTGCTGTAAATAATAAATTAATTTTTTTAATTGATCTGTGCCCCCCCAAAAAGCAAGAACAACTATTCTGATATTTTACCAATATATAACACTATTTCTGAAAATAGTGAAAACCCTGAAAACTATATATTACCAAGCAGCAGCAAAAACAAAATTCAGACATCTCCTCCAAAGCTGTCCACTCTACACACACACACACACACACACACACACACACACACACACACACACACACACACTCTGCCTCTTTCCCTTTTTTTTGTCTCCTCCCTTCAGGCTTCTCCATTTTGATTCTGTACTGGTCCTCTGAAATCTCACTGTGGAATCCATCTTGAGTGAGACAAAATGGTATTTCACTCCAGCCGCTGTGTGCTGCTGCAATTTTCTCTTCAAGCACCTCTATGCTCCTGCAATGCCTTTTAAGACGTCAGAGCCCAGTTATTGTGTTATGACAGAGTGAAGTGCAAGCAGAGGGGACGCTACAGTAGGGTGGGGATTCAAAATGAGAGCTATTGTATTGAATTGTATTTTATTGTATTTCTTCACCACGTCCCGCTCACTTTAATTCCACTGCTTTGACTTTAACTCGCTCCCTGCATCAGCATTTAGGAGTAATTCCTGTCCACAGTGCCAAGTCAGAAACTAAGCAAAATATCTTTTATTTAACACTTCATTGTAAGAATTATAAACTGGTGGTGTAGTACAGTGTAGCATATAAACTGTTAAGGATTAATTAAGACACTAATTGAGGCCTCAGGTCCCAGATGCATTAAAAAATCCTCTGAACAGAGATTACTGTGTTATTGTCACAGAGTTCAGCCCTTCCCTTCATTCATTCACAGGCACCGCTACTGTAAAGTGAAAAAGTGCTCCACTCCACCAGACACACTTTATCTAATCATCCCCACTTTGCCAGAGACAGGATCTAATACGAACAGCGGGCTCTCACTCTCAGCAAGCTAAATAAGCCTCGACGTACAGATGAGCTAGTGTCACAGCACCCTCAGTGCCAACAGATGCTCTGAAGTCGATTTAAATGAGAGCCGAGCTGGTCTGATCTTAGCTGACAATCTGCAACTCAGTAACAGGAGTGAATTAGTTGTAAAGTGCCAATGTGTTTATTCCAATCGCGCATGCAAAATCAACATATGTAGCCAAATCTTGGTTGCAAGTGGTTTATATTTCTTGAATACATTACAGTTGTCATTTTATTTTTGCATCTGGGGCCAGCAGAGTGTGTGGTGATGGTAGAAAAGGGTTTAAAAAAATGTAAACTATAGAAATATTAAGACTAAAAGTTCACAGACATCCTAGCGGCTCTATAGGGTCATGCAGTGCTAACATGCAGATGTTTATCATGGTCAACAGCTTAGTTTAGTTTGTTAGCATGCTAAAAGAGATATATTTCAAAATAAAAGCTGCATTATTCAACATGATGTTTAAGCGAACCCTAATAAAACAGAGGTTACACTACATATATGACACTATATGTGAGTACAGTTTGACTGTAATGGACTAAAAAGTGTTTAATACAGAGAGTAATCACTTCTATAAAAGGTGGGCTGGTGAGTCAGAGTTGTTATTGTTTAAAGAGGAAGGTGGGACTGGCCCTCAGTACACTGTGAGTCAGACAGTGAGGAGGGACCTAGTTCTAGTCGGGTCAGCAGAGACAGAGAGATGATAAATGGGCTTATGAATGTTCTAGGTCTGTGTGGTAACTTCTCTGGCCCACTTCAACTCTCCTGAGTCGGTTCAGACATTAAATTAAAATTAAAAACAGATTGCTGTCTATCATAGGCTGACTGTACACTGTGTCTGTTGAAAAAATTCACCACTTATTGTTTTTCAGCTCAAATATGACTTTAAAAATGCTACGGGTATGTGGTTAGAGCCGGACACAGAGCCTATCTTTTTCTTCCATTAATGTAGCAGTTTGGTAATAATCTCCGATTCTACTACAAATATATTAGAGAGGAAACACTGCGATGACTCCTGTGACGGTAAAACGGTGTGTTCCCAGACTAATTTCTGCCTGCTTAGAGTCAGGGGTACGTTGCATTGTGAAACAGGGCACGGGGGGGCAGACGTCTGATCACAGCATTAATCTGAGCTGATTGAGGTCAGATCACAGGACTGAACTCTCCACCGCAGAGCTCCTCAGGGCTGCATCGCTACATGCAGAGAAACTGAAATGAGTAGTATGATTATTCTACAGACCAAGAAATATCTTCTGATGTCTATCTCTCTGACTGACCTGCTACAGTATATTTATTGCCATATAGCCTATAATAAAAAGATATAGGTACATAATCTCTTATCCACTGAAGAATACCAGACTGAGCCCAATGCTGACAGTTCATTGCAGATCATTGGGTGAATGCAGACACTGTGGCTCTCTCTTAGAGCCATATAATTAACATGATGACTCTGGAATCAATAAACGACATGCTAATGGTGAAACTACAGCAACACTCTTTAAATCAGTGACGACAAGCCTCACAGGTGCCACAGTACAACATGAAGAACAACATGAGACCCACCAAAAAATGACAATAATCTTGGTGAAATGAAAATGAAAATTGTAAGGAAAGTCAACCTTTAGTCATATTTTGTTATTACAGTTGTATGAAAGATATAGCGATGGGGCGCCACTGGGAAGACGATCAGTCAGCTAATCATAGTACTAGTAGGTATGCTACTAAAGGCTTAATTGGGTAGAATGGAGATACACTTTGGTCAATACTTCATGACCAAAGTGTATCTCCTGGAGGCCTCTAGAGGTACTGTATGTACTGAAGAAGAATCTTTTTGTAATTCATTCCCGCCCAGCACAAAGTCTCTTCCTTTTACTACCACAGGAACCAAACCTGGCAACGATCATCTTCACACTTACAGGCACAGGTTTTGGCATGGCTTAAAAAACAAGATTTCAGGGGTGGTCGGTAGCGTAGTTGTGCAGGCACCCTGTGTGTAGAGGCTACAGTCCTCGCTGCAGTCGGCCCCGGTTCGAATCCCGCATCGGACGGCCCTTTACTGCGTGTTATTCCCCCTCTCTCTGCCCTCTCCTTCCTATCTCTCTTCAGATATCCTATCAATAAAAGGCCAAAAAATATATACTTAAAAAAAAAAAGAGATGTTTGCTGCCAGTTTAAGGCGTTGTGCTAAGCTAACTGGCTGCTGGCTGTAGCCTCATATCAGAGGGACATACATGAGGTGGTATCAATCTTCTCACCTAACTCACAGCCAGAAAGTATTTCCCAAAATGTCAAACTATTATTTTTAGACAGTGAAACAGAGTCAATGTTGTATTATGACAATCAATGTGTTCATGGATGAGTTTCCAAAATTGTGATTGCACTGTCCACTAGCCACCAGTTATGTATATAAAGATGGGCCTTTCCTGGTTACAGGTGGAGGTGCTGGGTAACTTGCAAAGGTAAATAAAATGTATGAGTTTGTTGTCTGGTGGAGCGAATGGTCTGTAGCACTTAATACCAAACATGTCGATATGGGTCACTTGTTCGTCTCCACCATTGCCAGCTTCGTTTGTGTGTCACAGCCAAACAATACAGATTTTCAGCACTGCTGTTAAGTGGGCATTTCGTCATGTCCAAAATTTCAAGGTGATTCTGTTTCCTTGGTGAGAAAAACAATGAAAATGGATTTTGCATGAAAATCTAAGCAATGAGAAAAAAATCATGAAAAACCCGAGCTTGCAGTGGATTTTTGTCTTGAGGGAGGAAATCTGAGTTTAAAAAAAAATCAATTGTATATCATATAACTTTCAAGTTAGCAGTTAAAATATAAAGTTGTTTTTATAGTGCCATCATCTGGCCAAACTGTTTTATCTTTCCGTGGGCTGACTGAAAGATTTTGAGACAGCAAAGAAAAAACAATGCGGTGCAGACTATGACTGGACCATAAAAAGGCAGATCAGTTTGCAAATACTATTAAAACCAGGTCAAATGAAGAAGCGATCAGCACCTGTAAAAGTCACCTATAAAAATCTCTTTCTCCCAAAGCACCTGCTGTGTGAATAGATTTTAGGAATACAAGAAAATGACAGAGCTGCCATTGAAGCTCTAGTGAAGAAGGCATCCTTGGTTTAGTGAAAGTTTTGGCATCAGAGCTGGAATGCTAAGAGAGTCTCTGTCTCTCCTCGCCTCAAAAACCTCTGTGTTCCTGTTTGGCTCATTCGACTTCCTCCCCTGCTTCTCCTCTCTCTACTGCTTGGTCTCTCTCTTTCTCCCCCTCTCTGTCTCTCCCTCTGTGTCCTGAATGCTAAAACAGTGGTTGGCTGTGTCAGAACACTGCAATGAAATCCTGCAGTCTCAAACGCCCACATCGAGTAAACACCTACCTTTACCTAGATGTTGACCCCAAAGTTATATTTCACATTTAGCTGTATACAACAACATTATTTTAAAGATTGAAGTGACTGAATGTCTTACAAGAGATCCATTCTGGGAGAAAAAAAACAGGGAAAAAAAATAAATTAATCTTGTAGTGATAAAGAAATAGTTCAATAAGTAATGCATCATCATATGATATTAAGTAATGATAAAGGCCACCTTCTCGTATGTATGTATCTGTGTACATATGACACTTTTAGACATATATAATAGCTTGATGGCTCTTTGGATCAATAAAAGACAATAAGAAACTTTTTTTATTGTATGTTTCCAATAAAATGTATATCCCAAGTAACAAGATTGAATCCACAAATCAACCAACTCAATTATCTAATGACCAAGGGTCAATAAAAAATGTGAATTAAAGTAAAATTATGTGTATTGTCATTTCTTGCACCACTCTCTGGTGTTATAGCTACAACAAAAGGCCATTTTTGTTTGAGATTATTAGTTCAAAAAACAAAACAATAAATGAACTGAAATTTGAGGCTTGGGATCCATCACTCAAACTGGATCTGTTAAAATATTATGCAAAAGCAATCCACTTCTTTCTTTCTTTCTTTCTTTATTTATTTCTTCTTTTTTTTTCAAACATGAAACCAGCAGACAGAGTGAAGTGCAGTGAGTGTTAGTGTTATACTGCCATTGTTTTAAATAAAAAATGCATTTTCATTTGTCATAAATAATTTGTGCATTGTAATCCATGCAAAAAATGTCCAACTGCTACGAGATGAACAATTCATATTTAATAAACAGCTGAACAAGTGAAAGATGTCATTTTAATAAATCATGGGACCGCCCCCCCCCCATCCATTTCAGAGTGTTTGCTCCATGGTCAGATTGCTACTGTACGTTGAGATATCAGGACTGATGGCACACATAAAATCAAAGCCATGCATTCATCTACGATAAAGAACTTTTACTATGATAACTAAGAAAGAACATTTGGATTTTATTTTTAATATTTTTATTTCTATTAGAGATTCAGTTAATATATTTGAGGACTTTGCAAAATGGCTTATTTATTTTTTTTATTTTTTTCACACATTCTTGAACACTGAAATTTGTGAAAGGAGTCTAAAATGAGGAATGACTAATACATGATAGCCCTGCAATGCATGTCGCCAATAACAACACTATACGCAACATGTCCAGGGGGTACGTAGAGGGTTTGTATTGTTTCATGGATGTGACAGAACAGTATGCTACAACAACACAGGTAAAGGAAGAGCAGCACTGAACCTGAGTGAGGAAAAGGTTTATGCCGCGACGGGAGAGCACCCTTGTACAAGAGCGCGTGGAGAGAGGATTAATTTTACATTAATGTATAGGAGCTCGCTGAGCTTGGCTGCAGGACACACACACACATACACACACACATATCACAAAAACTGCTGAAAAGGAGAGTCAGGTCTCCAAGGTTAAAGAGTCTGGGGGTTGTTGATGTCTTTGATGAGGTTAGCAATCCAATAATCTCTGCTGAAGCCCAGAGCTATTAAACAGCATGATGCTAAGCAGGTCTGTGTATTGAAGAATGTCAGGACAGCAGCATCAAAACAACAACACAAGTTGAAGGTGATTTTTCAGTCGGGCAGACGTGATATCATCAGGAGACAATAACCACCAGTCCAAAACAGGTAACTGGTAAGAAGTGTTTAAGTTTGTCATAAAATAACCAGCGTGTTTCACCTGCTCCCACATGTTTTTTTCACATTGAGCAAGTCAACACTGTGCAAGAAGTTTAATACGTTTTACACCTAGTGTGCACACTGACGATGGGGGATTTCATTTAATATTATTGATGTTTAAACCACAGTTATGTAACCGACCACCCAGCCAGCTTAGTGAGAAAGCAAGAAGGAAAGAAAATTAGAGAAAGACAGACTCAGCAGGCTTCAAGGTGCAGTAGCAGGTAGGCACAAATAACATCAGGACAACTCCCACAGCCTCAGATGCTGGTGTGTTCTCTCTTCCGCTGCACAACTATAATCCTCCTCTCGTACTGTTGGTTTTTGAAAATCACAAATGTTCCCAATTTCGACTGTCAGATGCTACCATGTTCACTTTTCCCCATTTAATGTCATCAGTGTTTACTTATGCTTATAGTACTAAAGATGCCAAAGTTCTTGGACAAAAAATTGACATTTAGCACCAGTTTTGGTGTACATCCTCTCATCCTCTCAATAAGATGTTATGTATTGCGTTATACTATATATTTTACCTGTTGTTGCTTATTTAGCCTGCAACTATGCAGTACATTGTGACCAAGGCCTGACGAGAAAAAGGGTGTAAATCCTGTATACAGAATGAATGCAATGTTGAATCTCAAAATAGATGTTCAAGTAGGTCCACTATTACTCTCACAACATTGCAACAAAAATCTGCTTATCTGTTGAAAAGAAAAGTCAGATAGCAGCTCATACCACGACAACCTTTACCCTCCTGCATCGATGCCTTGTCTCTGTCATCTTGCTACACAAACCCACAGCCAAATGGCCAGCTGAATAATCTAATCATTTACTTAGTGTTACTACATTACAGTCTACTGTAATTTTTTTTAAAAACCCAACAATATCCCTCTAACCCACAGCAGGAGAAACTGTTGTCAACTGTTGCACTCTGTGGTTGACTCTATGTCTGGAAAATTATACTCACAGATGGATAGTAAAGTGAGTAATTAAATCTAGCCTTCTATTTCAACCATACTGGAGAGAGGATGTTGGCTTTGGCCTGCTCAGTTGTGTGTGCGTGTGTGCAACATGTGTAGCAGTCTGCCATCATAACCTAATTATTGCAGCAGCTTAACAACAGCAATTAGCACATTTCCATCAGACGACACTAATTTGTGAATTCCATTCCAGCACCATTCAGGACCAACACACTGAGAGAGAGAGAGACTTAATTCACTGTTGAGCTACTGGCAACGCTAAATCCATATCTATAGAGCTGTGAAAATTGCTTATGGTAATTGCAGTTATTGTAAAACTAGGCTGGAGCTTTAATGAAATTTCAAATTTTAATCATTTGTTTTTTGTATAGTACACATTTACTGACTTCTACCCCGAGGGATCCCATGTTTCCTCATCTGACTTTCCAATAAAACTCCTCATCCCGACGGATAAATGAAATTGTTCCATCAAACAGTGATTTCCTCTCACTCTGGGCGAAAGGAGAATCCCATTTCGGTAAAATTTACCCCTAGGTGTATAGCTTTCTGATGTTCTATATTCTGATCAAAGATCTTTAGGAAATGTATAATGATCATTAACATTTATAATTAAGAAATAAACATGTTACAAATGTTCGACTCAGAATGCAAGCAAGACTTACAACCTGGGAAAAACTAGCTGTAAACACAATACTGACACGATGTACACACAACCTTATAGCTTACACATCCAGCAGTTAGAAATTGTTATGTTTATGGTCACCTGGTGAATGTTCACTCAATTTTTGGTCACCACCAACTTATGAAGAAAGTATCTGACTGTTTAGTTGCTAATGGCTCCGCTATGTTCAACAGCTAGTCACTATGTTCAACAGCTAGTCACCGACTTTGTCTTCCTGCAAACAGCTACCTGCTGGAGCTGAAAACAAGTGACTATGAAACCAAAACGATGAGCTGAGAGACACTAAAACGCTCCACTGAGCTGAGGGGAAGAATTTGGTGATAATTCTTTGTGATCACAGCCAGCGACCACTTTCACATGTAAGTACAGTCATCATGAGTTATAGTTATGCTAATGTGAAAATATTGATTATAGTCACTTTAGTGATCCAAAATTGGTTGTATTTAACGATTATTATTACTTGCTAATGAGAGAATGTATCTAATCCACACATCTACTGTATGTATCTAATCCATCGTTGTAGGTTTTGTTCAAGAAAGTTGTAACAAGTTGTTTGAACATTCTTCAGTTACCTTTTGAAGGATGCAGCACTAGTGCATCAGTCAAGACATGTTAAAGGTGGATGACTCCAGCAGTCTTGGTGCATACAACAGCCTCAGAATAACATTCTCCCTCCCTCCTTTCTCATCTCCCTCATTTTCCCATCTCCCTGCCCTCCTCTACCCTCTAACCCCCCTCCCCTCCTCCCTTACTTCCTACGCAGAGATGCATGTTGAGTGATAGGCCTGTGGATGAGTCTGGACAGTGCGTCTGAGGCCCTGGTTTTTAATAGGGTTCTGTTCCCAGTAATTATGCTGACACAATTTGATCAGCGCTGGGCTAAGTATCTTCATCTGAGGGAGATCGGGGGGAATTAACGCTGATGTAATAAGTACAATTTGTCACTATTAAGACGGAGGTGTTGACAGGCTCTGGTGTTGTCAGGGCAACTGATGGCGCTCCCTTGCTACAGTATGTATTCTCCTACATCCGGCGAGCAGAGCTGTCAGGCCCCCTCAATAATCGATTCCTTGGGTTGCTCTGCCCAGGCTAAAGCACACATACTATGACACACTGATATACACATACAGTGTAATAAAGATAGACTGCACCTGGATGTGCTGCAGTGTTACACGCTGTCATGCAAACACACACTATAAACACTCAAGGCACATACAGCACACAAAAATCATACACAAACAAACACACAAGCAACAAACCATGGGGAAAGATGTGAGTTTTGTCCAGCAGCTACTGTACATTAATGTCACGACTGAGAACTGCTGCCAACTGCCTTCAGCTCCAACACTGAGATGAGGACTAATGGACACTCACAAACCTCAGACTTACATTGACACAACTGAAGCACTCAGCATCATTATATCAACTGCAAGGGTGCAGGGTAGCGAGGGTAAAAAATGCACTAATGAGACAAGACTTCAGGCCTCACCCGTTGCTGGGGAGACAACCAATGCCAAGATCTTGACCCTCTAATCCATCACATTGAACATTTTTCTGTGAGGAATCCACATTACCGATTTATACAAGATGTGGCTGTGCAGAATAAGCGATACTGCTTGTGTGAAATCTCAGCCTCTGACCACAATTGTATTTTCAGTTTTTGATACTGTATGCACCAAGCATTTTAAGACCTAATGAAAACTTTCACACCATAGTGTGAATGAAAACCATTTTTCTGAATTTACAGATTTAATCATTTTATGCAGGTACATGTAGAATGTCATCATGCTACATCAAAATACTATAAAGTTATAATTATTAAGATGTCCCCTTGGTTTGTCGACAACTTTGGTTCCTGGTGGTAAAGTGACTTTAAATTGACTGGTTGCACAGCAGACATTTTCAAAAACACAAGTGGACTTAATAACAGTAAAGATAACCCAGTTCCATTAAGTAATCCCAAACCCAGTAACAATAACAATGAACCAGCACGAGGAATAACAGAACCACCCCTACATGTAATGCAACCATCAATAATAGACCATGGCTAAAGTGACATGTGCAACAAACACTCTTTTACCAGTTTACTGGCCAATGCGTTATTTGCTGTCATTGGTAGTAATGTAAACTGTCAATCATAAATATCATTTAAGAAAATAGACAGCAGAATGTCTTGAGCATAGAAAATATTTGCACATGTTAAAGTAGGAAAAGCACAAGTGTAAATTAAAAAGGAAATAATAGAAAATTCCTTTTAGCTGCATCAGTTTTAGGGTCCTGGTATTCTGGCTCTCTTTCACATTGTCACGTCTTACTGGGACACTTGAATTGCGGCGCCATCATTAATGTTGTTAGTAACACCTGTGCTTTTCCTACAATGACAAGTCAAAATGTCAGCTATGCAAAAGGCCTATGATCACCTTGAATGAATAAATAAATGAGTGAGACTTGCATTTATAATATTCTATTTAAGCTGGAAAATTGGTGGAGATCCACCATGCTCTTTTTATCAGTAATTTTCTCTTTCTGTGAAGTCTGGAACCCTCTCTGCTCCAGACTTCACAAAAAAACATGTCAGTTAAGCCCCTTGTCAGCAAACGCATTAAGGATTCAGCAAGCAGACATTTTAGTCTTTACACACACACACACACACACACACACACACACACACACACACACACACAAAACGTCACACCCAGCAAATCTGCCCCAAGCTACAACAATACCACAATACCATCGATCTGTCCACACACTCTGCTCAAATATCTGCAGTATCAAGCTGTGGGTCAATCCTGGAATACACAACACAATCTGACATAATCTTCCATTATTTTCAAATCCATGTCAACGATAGATATAAATGGAAAATGACTTGAGTCTTCAGTGAGTACGATGCCGTCTTGATTCAGAGCTATGGTATAACAGCAACTCATGAGTAGATAAATTACGCATCCCAGTCACTGGTCATCACAACTACTAAAACTAAAAAGCACACTTCAAGAACTGTACCTAACACAGTCTCTGTAACACAAACAGGTAAACAAAACAAATTTGAAGTTGTGCCTCCACTATATCGCTGCCTAAGTGCCATAAAGTGCTCTAAAGAACGGTCTATAAATCTATCTATTGATTGTTTTACTGAGAACTGACATGCTATCAAAAGTATTGACAGCATTTGTCAGAAAATAAGCTGAGATTGGAGAATATAACATTATTGATGGCTGCCCTTTTAAAAGCTTTGGAAAAAGGTCAGCATATATGCAATCCTGTTAAGCTGCAAAAATGTACTAATATGATTTTACATTTTACAGTCGTACAGCTAATAAAATATTTTTAACCAAGCTTTTATAGACATGAGTTGCATAATGCTAGTATGGAGTTTGATCACAATGAATGATGCAAATTTTATAGTTTTTGTGCCAAATATTGCATTATTGCTGGACACAATCAAAATGAACAAAAATGCTCTGTCATTCATTTAAAAAAACATCTTTGCATCAACACCATTTTCTCTCCAGAGTTTACTGAGCAACAGCTCAAATTAAGACAAATGATACTATTAAGAATCTAGGCTAAATCTGGCCTACAGTACAAAGCAACTTGAAATAACCCACATAACTACAGATCAGACTTCTGACAGATATGGCCCCCAGTGAAATTATCATGTCTGTGTTTTAATATTAAGCAACAGGACCAACAATAAAATCATGCAGCTTTGTTGTTTTTTATGGGAAATGACTCAGTGAAGCATGTAAAGCGGCCAGAATATTATTCTGGATTACACACGTGCCACAGGCCATAATTTGCCTCAAAGAGCAGGTCACAGGGATGTTAGGGAGAGGAAGACATGGCAGGAGTGAGTCAGAAGAAATCACAGATGACACACTTACTGTATAATACTTTAATGAAGTCCCCATAAACTGAAAACATGACCACTTACACCGTTGCCCATAAAGTGGGAATAATTTTGTTTTCACATTCCTCTTTTTATTCCTATTTATACACATCAGGTTATTTGTGATTTCATTTACACTGTGATATGTTAGAAAGAGATTGATCATCTATCAAAAATAAATCATATTGTCTCAATAATTTCATGAGAAGAGGTAAAAAATATTTTATTTCAACTTTATGGGCGACAGTGCATATCTATGCTTTCCTTCATGGGGACCGGGGCGGCTGTCTCACATAGCAAGAGATTCAGAAAGGATAAGAGTGTTGAAAACTTACAATTGACACAGTACGCGGCAGAAACTGCACCACTTGTAATCTGTTTATTATTTTACTAATAGCCAAGCAAAATATGTTTTTTTTTTGGGGGGGGATTAGGCTTGATACCGTAGACGCTTTCATCAAATGTCTATCCATGGTAACTTTGTTAGAGCTCTAAAGAGAAAATGTTCCCTTAAGGTGATAAAAATAGATATCATATCTACTTTTTTTCACTCCCTCATGCGTCACATCTGCTTCCCCGGACCTTAGATTCTTCTCCCAAAGTTTTTTGGTTTGCAATATTAATGCTGTGTGTTTTTTGTTTTGGTTTTTTTGTGAACTTCAGTAGACTTCACTGTGTCTATTTTGTTCACCAAACACACTCTAAAGCTGTGCTGCTGCAATAATGGAGGGCCTCTGTCTTTCATCAGTCCTGCCTGTGTATGACTGCCTTTCTTCCATTGAGACAACTCACATATAATTAACATTGCCGTGCTGCTCTGAAATATCCTTGATGAAGCCTTGCATTCCTCTGTGAAGGAAACTACACACACACACTCCGGGAGAAAAAAAAATCACTAAAGATTCCTGTCATGTCACGTTGTCATCTGGGGGTGACATAAAAGTCTGTGACGTCTGACATTAACCAAAGGTCGCATGTGGACTCCTTCCACAATGGCCATGTCTCTGAGCCTCAAAGGGATGGATGCTATCATCCAATCATGCAGGCGGGTTGGGGTGAGGGGGGGGAGCGAAACAGGAAGTGATACACATCGAGCAGTGTGTAACTGTTTCTCGATTGGACAGTGTCGTGACATAATCACCACTGACAGCTCAAATCTGGATTTGGATGCTGAGGACTCGTGATGATGAGAAAATGTTAGCTTGTTTTATTTGACAAGGGGCTTGTTAGCAGTCAAAAACACGCTCATCTGGGAGCGATGTTGTAAAAGGCTGAAGATAGAGAGTGACGGCACGGACAGAGATTGTGCTATCTGGGTATGGGATCTGATAGGGCATCTGGTATTTTGGGGCTCCTCGTCTATGACACACACACACACACAAATATACACACGCACATACACATTTGCTTGATATGCTGTGATGTACAATTTTCAGGCATCGTCTTGGCAGGCTTTTTCTCTTGTGTGGTGTGTGTGTGAGTGTGTGTGTGTGTGTGTGTGTGCCTAGGGCTCAGTCAGCACTTCCACAGTGTGCTGTCCAGCTGACGTCAGGAGGGCAAGAGGTACTGTACCAACCAGCCAGGCAACCCCCATCCACAGCCCTGTGAAAGCTCTAGATCTATGCATCTATATGGTTCTCTCTTTCTGCTCTCTATCTGTCTCCTTGCATCTCTTATAACCCCTCCTCTTTCACCATTCCCTCTCTCCACTCTCTTTGTCAATTTCTCTCCTATTTTCTTATATACTTCTTTTATTCTATTCTTTTTGTGCTTTCTTCTCCAGCCTCTTGTCATTCTCTCCCTACTTCTTCCTCTTTCCCGCTGTCTCTCTGCATCTGTCTCCATCCCTCGCTCCTGTCTCTCTGTGTGCATCCCTTCCTCTCTCCTTCCTCTCTTTCTCAAAGCCAACACTGCCTCTCCTTGTCCACAGTCAAAGACTCTCCTCTGTCCTCTATCCACCGTTTTTGGAGAGCCACTGCAGGCCTGCCGTTCAGTATGCACAGTGGCCACGTGGCTCGACAATGGCTCATTTCAACCTCAATTTCCCCTGAAATGAATGGGAGCCCACCCCGGTGTACGCGGCATGCCTTTTAATTGGCCCAAGTTAGATTCAAACCATTAAACCACTGATGTCGACACATCTCCGCCGCGCCCATTGCCCCCACCCCCATTCACACGTACGCACACACTCTTTCCCTCTCCGGCTGCCAGAACATAAACGTCTTATCTCTCGGCCCCAACCGAGCACAGATGCCATGAATATTCAGCAGCTTCCATCTCCGTTTCGGCAGACAACAGTAGGCGCGTACACGCGATTGCTTGCATGCACGCACATGCACACACACACACACACACAAATGCAAAGAAAAACACACAGATATATAAACACACACATACATACACAGAGTCTTTCTCCTGCACCCACTCTTTCAAAACGGGCATTGTTTACGCTTTGCTGAGTTTAGCTCGTTTGTCTCTTTCCCCTCATTTGCTACAGTATTAGCAGTGTATATCTGAGAGATATTGATTAAAAGCCAAGGGAGAACCACCAGTGCAGTTCTCACAATGTGCAGATATTGGCCTATTCTGTGGACACCAAATCAACATTTTTCACTTCAGAATATCAATAAGACTTACCTGTATCCAAGAAACAGATGAGGATGAGAAAGCATGAAACAGAGAAATAGAGAGAGAAAGGTTTAGATTTATGCTCTGCACGATCGAATATAAGAAGAATATATTGATCGTGATCAATATAATAATATATCGTAATTTATCAACACTAATTAGGCTAAATCCAAAGGATGCAACCTTTGACAGTAAGATCAACTAATCAAAAATCAGATTAATACAAATTGTTCCTTGTTTGCATATAAAAAAAAGTAATATGAAAGACAAAGGATAAAAAAAGGGGTTAACAAATACAGGTCCATTAAAAACAAAAGGTCTGCCTTTGATGGCTTTGCCAGATACAAATGCACTTGAAGAATATTATCTGCTACTATCAGTCGGTCATTAAATAAAGACCAGATTAATCAGTGAGTGCCCGTGGCATCGGCTACAAAACCTCGTCTAATCAGAGGGAAGGCTGGGAACCAGGTGTGTTTCATCTCTCTGAAACACAGCCTGAACCCGGCCAAGAAGCCCATCCCCAGCTCTACTCCAACAGCCCTTTGAAATATTTCACTCCAAATTCACAATAGCCCAATCCCCCTGTGGATGTTGTCAAAGATGAAAGAGGTAGCATGCACTGGTGCTCTGTCCGCACTGCTCTCTCTCTCTCTCTCTCTCTCTCTCTCTCTCTCTCTCTTTCGCTCTCTGCTCATTCTCTCTGGAATAGAGAGAAAAAAGAAAGTGAATACTCAAGCAGCTCCTGCACTCTTCAACCATTTTACACTACCTGCTTTGATCTCCTTACAGCATGCTGCCGCCATTGCAACGGATCAAAATTTCATTGTCTTTGTATTAGAGGCTTTTCTCCGTCTTTTACCTTAGTTTGACTCACATGCATTTATTTGCTTGTCTAAACCATCCCTCTCCTCTCTCGTTCTCCTCCTGTGTCTCTCTGCCTCTCTCACCCTCCAGTTGCTAGGAGGGTTTTCCTCCTCGTTTACCTCATTAGTGTGTGGCGGTAGCCGGCAGGATCAATTACGGGGGAATGTGAGCTTGTGTCTCGGTATCATTACCCAGCAAAAACTATATTAGTTCAGTCTGAGGGGAACACATGGGCAGAAGACAGTCTGATTATTATACCAGCCTGCCAGCCAGCCAGCTAGCTACTGTTCCTGCTCTTTGGCAGCATCTGCTACTGATCTCCAGCCGGTACTGACCCTGCACACTCCTGTATTATGTTCTGAGGATATCATGTTCACTTTGATCAGAAAATAAAATCTTAACTGACAACAAAGGCATAGGAAATTTTCCTGGTGACATAGAGGAGAGCAATATTCAGAATCAGACGTCAAGTAGGCCAGTGTTTCAACTGGTGTTTCCGGGGAAGACATTTTGTCTGAGTTGCTGACATGCAACACAGCCTGCATACACAGCAGACAAACAAAGCTCAAATACTGAGGACCATACACATATTTATATTCAGAATTTAGGAGCCTGTATGTGAAGGAAATCTAATGCAAAGCCTAAAAGTGTTAATGAAAAAAAGTTGATGAAATATATTTATCTACATGTGTTGTTTAGTAGGACAGATTGAAGATGCATCCATTTGCAGATGATGTCTACACTTGAACATGATAAAAGTAAAGAAAACAGAGGCTCTAGAGGATAAACTAGGCAGCAAGACTTTTTACCGCATCCACTACACCGTCAGCTGCAGCATTTTCAGAGCCACAACTTCCGTTTTTCTACCTTTCACAATAAGAGTCTTAGATATAGGTTATACACTGCGATATACCTCCAAAATCTTCCACAACAGCGGCTTGACTGAACGGACCTTGTTTTTATCAGCTCCTGTTATCAAGACTCACCACTGTAAGCCAACATGGGACAAAAGGGCTTTAAAGTTCGATGGAAAAAAGGAAAATTGAACGTCTACATTTCCATGACAACTGGGCAACTCCATGTGCTGAAGAGGATTATGTCATACAATCGAAAGCTCCAGAACAGCTACTTTGTGAACGACTGTTTCCGAGATCAAACACAAGCTTTCAATCTCAAATACTTGAATGATGGTTCAATGTGTCAGTGTCAATGTGTCAAACTAGCAGGACTCCAGTAAAATCTAATATAATAATGATATAATAATAATAATAATAATATATAATAATATCTTGGTAATAACAGGATAACACTGGGTTGATTGCATGATAATAACAGAGATCTGGTAAAATCTCAGTAAAAGCAATAAAAACACTGACGTAACTTTGTTTTAATAAAGTATTTTAAAACATTTAAATACAGAAGGTTAAAAGTACAAATAGACTATCGATCATCTGCAGGGTGTTGTCATCTCTCCTCTGTCTGCTTTTTATCTTGCATGATCTTTCCCGTCATTCTCCGTCTCTCACATCTCTCTCGATCTCTTCCTCCATTTCAGTAACTTACATTTGTTTCTCTTTTGTTCTGTACTGCTTTCCTCGTCTTTGCCTGACTGAATCCCCTTTGTTTCACAATCCTCATCCCTCTCCTTCTCTGTCCCCATTTCAGTCTTCATTGCTATTTATTTCTCTTTCTCTCGCTCTTTTCTTCTCCCTCTCGCCTCAGCCTCTGAGGGCAGACTTTAGGGAGTAATCCAGCCTCCTAGACAGCTGCACATCACCAGCTGTCTGAGAAAGCTGCACACTCGCTCTCCTCTTCCTCTGTCTGCCTCCCTTCCTCCTTCCTTGTCTACCCTCCCTCAGCCTCTCCTGGCTCATCTGAATACACAGAGTGGGTGCAGCCAGATGCAGCCCATCACTGCTGTCAGATTGTGACACAAATTACCTCTATTTGATCATTAATGGAGCCATTTAGTGTCAAGCAGTGCTACACTACTACAGAAAGAAGAAAAGAGCTTTACTTCATTCTAAACTATATTACCAGAGAAAGACCAAAGAAGATTTAATATACAGGCTTGCAGTGATCATAGTATACCTGTCAGGACCACGGATTATCATCATGTTTACTGTAAATTACATTAAATGTATCATCTTCAACAGATATGCAGTATACTATACTATGTGTGCAGTGTCATTCACTCAACAATTTTCATGTGGTTAAGAGAAAGTGGTCACAGTATACAATATAGTCCAGATTTGCCTTTATTTATTTATTATTTAAAAACTGCTTTATTTGCTTCTATGCACAAATATTTTGAAATGTGTGGAAATCGAAATCGAACACTATGAATATAAGTCAACTGATTAGTCATTTATTTAATACAAAAAAACATCTATAAAATTATATGCAGGTTGTTGTTTCAGTATCAATTTCTGTGTTCCGTTATGCTACATGTCTATCCTAATTTACATAAATATGGAAAAAAAATATTAAATACACTATTAAAGTTACATTATGTGTATTTTCATGGTCACTGAGTGCATCATCTTCTTGGTTTTATCTTAATAAATATACATCATTGACCATAAAGTTGGAATAAGATATTTGTACCTCTTCCCATGAAATAATTGTGACAATGGAATTTATTCTTGATAGATAAAGTGTATCTTCTCAAAACTTTATGATTAGTCTCTTCCAAACATTTCACAGTGAAACCTAAACCATGTGTATAAATAGGAATAAAAAGAGGAATGAAAACAAAAAATATTCCAACTTTATTGGCGACAGTGTAAGTTGTTTGTACTTCTGTTACTGTTCTTTAACTTGTACTGTTCTTGTACTTGGTTCAGCCTTTTTAATACTGTTTAGGAGTGGCTTATATAAATGTTGACAATGATAATGAGGATTTATTAATGTTGGGTACAATACATTTTGCCAGTTTTAGCCTCTGCTACATCTCTGGTGCTATGTGGGGTGTGCAGAAATACTGTTGACCCCTGAGGTGTTTTGTACAGCTGGCCTCATAATGCATTATTTAATGTTTGGGGATCATTCTGGTTACCAGTCAACAATGACCATTTGAGATGGGATTATAGAGGACCACATGTCCACCAAAAGACAAAACAACAGCCTCAGCTAAACAACGAATAAGAAATAAATGAAAATCGCCCTGTTAATGTATAGCTTGTGTAGCAGATTAAAGTCTTATACATGATGAGTACGTTTACAAATCCTTTACATGGCGTACTTTAGTCCCATATAAACACAGTGAATTAAATGTAATCCAGAATAATTACTGCACAGAAGCTACTTTTGTGCCAAAAGACGTTAAGTCCAAACATCCCATTGTGCAGGTGAAATACGTTGCAGAGCCTTATATAAAATGTCATCAGTAACAGTACAATATTATTTTTGCAAAACAGAAAACTAAAAAAAAATATGAGAAAATGAAAAAAGTATCATCCTCAGCACACCCTGTCTGTGTCGTAAAACATTTTAAGATGCAGCACAGCATGTCATGGATGGATGATGGCTAGGAACGATCCTCATAGCAACTGCCCTTCCCAAATTCACTTTTATCCTCTCATAACTGTCAGGCAAGGCTCTGTGTGTGTGTGCTCTCTGCCAGTATCACATGGTTTATGCATTTCTCATGTGTGTGGAGAGAGGACAGAAGAATGAGAAGGGGAGAGAGAGAGAGAGAGAGAGAGAGAGAGAGAGAGAGGAAGAAAGACAGGAAGGGCACAGGCTCATGAGGTAGAAAGAAGACCCTGGCTGGAATTTTAATGATGAAGTGGACGGGACTGGTGAGAGAAATCCACACGCCACAAGGTCGCGGTTTTCATTCGCCAAGGCATATTAATTAAAGGCCTCTTTCTGCGGTGGTGTACATGAAGCAAAGGTCACGTTAGACTGGCTTGCTCCTGCCACAATTTCACACTCTTGGGGTAAAAAAAGTTCTGTGACAGATTCAGGACTTTGTTAAAGTTTCAGTGCCATCAGGAAAACTTTATTTAAAGGCAACTTACAGTATTAAAGGAGGGCCAGTTCTACAAGACATTGGCTTTCTATCTATGCTGATGTCTCATGAAACAAGTGTATATATCATCTCCCAGAAAATTGTTGTTTTTTTGATGCATCACACCATATAAACCCACTGCACATTACCTGACGGGCACTAAACAGCAGTCAAAGTGGTACTGATGGTGCAGCATTTATTAGCTGAATACAAAGATATTTTACTGAGGAGGCAACAGGTTAAAAGATATTGAATATAAGATTTACAGTCACCATGTGGCCAAAAATATGACTTTAAATCAGTTAGAATATTGCTCCATGTATGTGATGTGTAAATAAGCAATTATGGCAGTTTCTGTGTGTGTAGTATCACTGTATTTTGATCATGCATCATTATGGTGATAATCATCACCTACTGTAGATTGAGTGTCAACACTAGAGATTTGCAAAATAAAGTACAACATTTAGTCTAAAAAATGAAGCAATTTCATATCCCTTCCTCTCTGTCTGTCTCTCTCTCAAACACACACACACACACACAAGGGAGATTAGTCACTTCTCACTGGAAACTTAAACAGACAGTCAACCACTTAACCAGTCTAATAGGGGTGATTTCCAGTGTAAGATTTCATTTAGCAACTGATGACAAGCTTCACGTCACTCCTCCCAACAGAAATAAGGGAGATAGAGACATTGTTGCCACAGAGACTGGGAACGAGACACTCCAGGATTTGCATAGGGCTTAATTTGATCTACTTGAGATTGCAACTTCCTTCCACTTGATGTAATTAAACCGAGAGATGTGACTAATTAAGTTGACGGTGAGAAACGAGAGCACAGCAAAGGCAGCTGATGAAACGGCAGAGGCAGACGATAGTAAATATTGACAAGGGAAGCTGATTGGGAGCGAATAGCGTCACTGGGTGAGGACTGTAAGAGCTGGAGCAATGTCAGAGTATTCATCATTCATCACGCAGATGATGTGAATGTGTGTATTGCGTTGTATGTGTGCTGTCTGTGTTGGTGTACTTCAGTGTGCGTGTGCAAATTACTCTGTCACTGTGGGAGTGAAGAGACAAATGATTTAAACTCAATAATACAACCATGTGTCTGTGACACGAGAATGTAAGATGTCTATCTACATATACTGTAATATGTTTAGGACTGAACAGTGTTCTGCTCCACCAAAGATGTTTGCAGAATGTTATCAGACAGGCATTGATGACGCAAATACGTCTCCTGAATAAACTGTTACAGTAAATTATTGACCACTTGGCAACCACGCTAACTGGCAGTTAGCATTTGAACTAAGTAACAATTAGCGAGCCCAAGTTATTATTATTAAATTGGCCCAAGTTAGCGCCACCAATTTCTCGAGGATATGGATGAACTTTAGCTGTATTATTTTTTTTTTATTATTGTTTTTTTTTGGCCTTTATGCCTTTTTATCGATAGGACAGCTGAAGATAGACAGGAAAGGGGCAGAGAGAGAGGGAAGTGACACGCAGCAAAGGCCGCCCGACGCAGGACTCGAACCGGGTCCGGCTGCAGCGAGGACTATAGCCTCTTGTATACAGGGCGGCCGCGTTAACTACTACGCTACTAACCGCCCCTAACTTTAGCTGTATTTACAGAAGTTAACCACAGAAACTATAAACCTTAGTTATCAATATTTGAGACATGCACATTAACTAAAGTTAAGCAGTCCTGGGTTTAGCTATGTTAAGCTATGTGAAGCTATATGCCCAGAAGGTTACCAGTCCGCAGTGACCACGCCATTGGAAATAGGAGTGAATTAATAGCAGCTAACGCATTGATAAAGACAGATAAGTGAGCTGAAAATGAGATAACTTCAACTAACTCACACTGGTATTGTCACTTGGCTGATTAAACCTCTGCTTCAGTTCAAGTATTGGTATACAGTGAACCCTCGTTTATCGCGGGGGATACGTTCCAAAAATAACCCGCAATAAACGAAATCCGCGAAGTGAGTTTTACAATTATTATACGTTATAAGGCCGTAAAACCCCTAACCGCACACTTTTATACACCCTTTTACGCACATTTTGTACAGTACTCCCTTAAACAGGACGCAGAACACATGTGCAGTTCTCACTTAGCCAATCAGGACGCAGAACACAATGTGCATCAAAAAAAAGCATGCAAAATGACACTGAAAAAAATCTGCGAAACAGCGAGTCCGCGAAAAGTGAACCACGATATAGCGAGGGATCACTGTACAGTATGGTGTAAGTGGTCATACTGAAACAGGTGCAAACAGGTGTAACTGAGTATTATAAAAATGCCAATTAAGCACACACCCACACAGCTCTGAGAGGAAGTCTAATAAAAACACCTGTGGGCTGTGTGTGTGTGTGTGTAGGGCCTTTAGATGTTAGTGTAGCTCTGGAACATTGTTAAGGTTAAATGTGAGACCATCTGACTGATTTAGAAACTCTGTTAATGACCGTCCCAGTGAGATGCTAGTTAATGATACAAACAATTAGTACTCCATATAAATGGGCCTTGGTTGAACCTGGGCTAATTGCCAATAACAACCAATAAAACACCAATAAAATGTACAAGTAGTGCCAAGTCAGTCCTCAAACATCAAACACATGCACACAGAAGGCACACACATCTACTTGACAAGACCATGCACATACTGTATGTACTCTTATACACCTTATCGTTGTTCCCTGATGAGTACAGACACTGTACACATTTAAACGAGAGCCTGTTAACCTGTTGCACACACTCATATTCCGATCCAAGAGGCCTGCCTATTAACATTTGGCAGATGTGTTTTCCCAGATTAAATACTCAGGTCTGAACCACTAAAGGTCTCCTGAAATGTTGAGGTGTATAATTGCCAATCTGTGTCGAGCCCAGGGGCCTTGTTCACTTCGTTTAGGCCTTTTATGGCGCCGCAGCAGACGGAGAGATTTTAAAGTACGTAAAAGAACAGATGTTAACATCATACTACTGGTCTACTCTGTCTTGTTCTCCCTTTCTCTTTATATCTACATGCTGTATCTATTTGTTTCTGAGCCATGACGTGAAGCTTGGATCACTGTCATATAATATTATTGTGATATTAAAACTCGGTTTTATTCTAATTTGCCTTCCATCCACTGAATGCACATTTTTAGTCTCATGACATACACGAACATTAGATATAATCACTGGATTTATTGGGTTTAAATGGAGCCACTCAGTAAAGCAGAACAGGCAGCACCGCGCACACTTTTACCTTTAATTGAATTTTAATCTGTGTTTGCGGTCACAAATCATGCAGTGCAGGGTAATTATCTATTAACGATAATGTTATTGGATTTGTATGGAAATGCCCAGGCAGCAAACTGAACTTGCGGTGTGCTCATGAGCACACAGTGTAATCAGCGGATGTTGCTGGCGGGGCAGTGGCTTTTGTTTCTAGAAGGATCCTGGCCAGTCGACAGAGAGGGTTTCTTGTGTGCAAATAGAAGATACAAGACAATGGCAATTCTGCCTCCATGCTGCCTATCTTCCCTGTGATATATCGCTGCTTTCTTCTGTGTCTGCATCCCTCTTCCACCCCCTTGCTACTCTCTCTCTCTCTCTCTCTCTCTCTCTCTCTCTCTCTCTTTCTCTCTCTCTGTCTTTCTCTCTCTCTCTGTCCTCCAGTGGTCTCATTAGGGCGGGACTGTGAAGGGAAGGTGAGATGGTTACTGTGACAACAGCAGAGAATGACGGGCAGAGTGTCAGAGCAGTGTGTGTGCAGATGTGTGTATGTGTGTGCAGATGTGTATATGTGTGCGACTGGAAGAAACTATTCAACAGTATTCATATGTGTATTGTGCAGTATATGTCCCTGAAGGTGGGTATTTTATGCAGTTTTTCAGTGCACAATAAAGTCATGAAAGTTGACTGCTGCTCAGTCCTGAATATCACTTATTTTGTCTAAAAAAATGAAGCTGGTCGAGTTGATGTATGTTTGCAGAGGAGAAGAGAAGAGCAAAAAAAAAAAAAAGAAATAAAGATACAAGAGACCAGAGTGGTCTGCAGTATGGAGCGCCACAGCAAAACACAAGGTACAAGACAACAAAACATCATTGCATAATTGAGTAGGCCGTCCATTAAAGTCCTTATCTATTTCAGGGGAATTAGGCACACAGAATCTGCTCACTGCTCCACAGTGCCAGGAAATGATGGGCAGCACTGAGGGGCAGAGCTAAGATTAGACCAGAGTGATTGACAGGTTGATAGAGCCAACTGGAAGCCTGCCATTCCTCCCTTAAGATAGTCTCCTTACAGTAATGAAGCAGAGTGAGCCAGCTTTACATGAGGGCATAAGCAGCCAAGGAGATAATGAGGAAGTTTAGGACATTCTGTGCAATCCTTCCTCTCTGTCTGTCTTAGTCACTCTCTATCTATACTTCTTTCTCAGGGATTGAAATAAAAAGGAATAAAGAGGAATTGTCATTGTGGCTTGAGACTGTGACGACCTTTGCCCTCGGCTGAGTCACTTGTGCAAACCAAAAACCAAACCAAAAAAAACAAAGAAAGAGGGCCCATCCTTAGAGGCCTGTGTGGAGTCGAAGAGACGGAGCAAACAGCGCTATGGGGAGTCTGCAGTGTGGATGCTGCCTCCTGTGGTGTGGATGACCTTTCCAACACCACATAGCTCTGCAAGACTCCGATAAGACCAGCTGGGAGGTGACAAAATGCCCTTGTGGTGGACACAATACCCATACTGGAGACACACACAGGGGTAAAACACACAGGGGCAACCAGCTGGCCTAGAAATAAAGTGTGACTGAGGTCACTGGTTCAATTTCCGTTTCAGACAGCAGGATGTATTCCAGGTCAGACATGGCAGATGGAAGGTAGCTAGCATTAGATCTATGAAGCTGAGGCACTTTGAGAAAAGGTACCGAGCCCCTAACACTCTTAACATTGTGTTATACTGTAGAAAAACAGAGAGAGTGTGCATTGATCAATCATCAGTACATAATGAGTAAAAAAGTAATCTTCTGCTGCACATGCAGGTATGAGATTTTTGCCCTGACAAGAATTCAATTATATGTGAGTGTACAGTGAGTCTGCATACACGTATACTGAACTCAGCAGTAAAAAAGAAATTATGTTACTGAAAGGACAGACAGAACAAAAAAAACAAAAAAAATCTACATTAATGCATGAAAAATGAGAATCTGGATGTGATAAGATGGCCCCAGGGGAAAGCCAAAAAGCATTGGAGGACTTTGCTAAAAAAAATGTCCTTTTCAACATTAATTAGCTTCAGAGAATTTAACAAGAGTCGGGGAGTTAGAGAAGGAATGTAGAAAATGAAAGATGAAAGGAAAAGATGAGAAGGCTGGTGTGCCCGCATTAAATGGAGCAGAATATGTAAAAGCACAGCTTGTGTGACACACTGACACGCTACGCTTCTTTTTAAGCTCTGCTCCTCTGGTTCAGATACCTTCTGTGAACCAACCTGCACCTAAAAACATGTAACGTGTGCATATGTAGCAGCAGCAGTGACCCTGTCGTTGGACTATCTAAAGCACAGAGGTGGTAATGGGATCAGACCAAGTGAATATGTTCTGGCCACATATGCTGACAGGCCCACCAATACTAACAGAGCTGGGTCTTGTCCAAATGACCAGACATTAACACACACACACACACACACACACACACACACACACAAACATGCCCAAATTGAAGCAGTAGTAATCTGATTATGTAGCAGCTGTCACAGATGGCTTTCATTGCCGTGGTTTATGAGTCACTACACACACAGACACATGGATACACTCACATACACACACACATACGGCACAATACCACATGCTTACACATTCTGATATACAATACTTCTCCACCAATAAGTAACTATTCTGAATTAGCAAGATAAAAATGAGATGTCGCCAGAAACAGAAACAACATTCATATTAAACATACTGTGTCTGTCATTGCTGATGCTAAATATTTATTTTTAATTTCTACTAAAGTTACACTTAAACTAGTGAGTTAGAAAATGAATGTAGTCATGAATAACTATAAAAAAAAGATTTTAAATATAAATGTATTCACTTTAGATAGGCCTGTGAGTGTCAAAAAGGTGAACACTTTCCACACCCTGTTGACCTCCACACCTTTATTTTTCAGTAGTTTGCTGTATTCAGCATGTGTCTCACCTACTTCCTGGACTGCTAACAAATATTCCTAGTAAACGTAAATAATTCATACAAAATAGTTACATGTAAATTAGTTAGTTTGGATAAAATATCAGGAATAGTAGCTCCATGTAGAAAACTGTCTGACTTAATGAATTGATCGCTTATTGACTTTCGACTATGACATCCATTTCAGCCATGAAGGACAGATGTAGATAAAGTACAGATGAGTCTGTAGAAAAACAAACAAAAAAATCAACGCCTGGATGTGAGTAAGAAATTGAATGTGCAAATCAGGCAGCAGCTCAATATCAGCAACTTGTTCCGAATCCTTTCTACACTGATTGCACATTATAGACAAATGCAACAAGATAGATAGAACTTAGTCAATAAGGATGAAACGGGCTGGATGGTTGGTCTCCTCCATTTGAATACACACACACACACACACGCACACACACACACACACAGCTATTTCTTCCCAGACTCTTTTCATATCCCCTCATTTCTTCCCATTTCTTTCCATATCAGAGCTAATGGGAAAAAATGGAAATGTGCCTGTCAGTCAGACAGTCGTCGTGCTGATAGCAGCGCTCCCTTTCCACAGTGATGAAAACACATCCGGTGACAGATGAGTCAGGGCGACCGTCAGTTGGTCAGTCTGCAGACAGCAAGTCAATCAGCCAGCATAGAGTCGGGAATTTTAGTGGGTCAGTCAGTTAATTAGTGAGTCAGTGAACCGCCATGTGGCTGTGATAGTTAGTAAGCCAGTCAGCCAGCCAGCCGGCAAGTCTCCGCTTAAGTCAGTCATTTAGATGGCCAGCCACACAGTCAATTAGAGTCAATATGTTAATCAGTGACTGCTGTCAGTCAGCCAGTCAGTCAGCACGATAATGATGAACCACCAGTTCATGAAGAATAATGACAGTCAGTCTCACAAAGCCAGATGTTCCTTAATAGTTTGTTTTAGAATGTGACAACATGAGAAAAGATTCATCATACTGAAACTATTGACAGGGAATAGAGCTGGAAAGGCCATAAAAATCCACTATTATCACCTACACAACACAAAAGATTTACAGTAAAAGGATGGTGGGGGAGGGGGGGCATGGTTGACCCTCCATTGACTCTTGAGGTAAAAGTGTAAAAAAGAAAAAAAGCCATTTTCTTGGAAAACACCTGCTAGACAGACTAACAGATCAAGAATTAGCAAGCAGCTGGAAACTGTTTGCTCTTGTCTAGTGTGAGTGTTTCCCGGTACAGCAGGGGGGGATAGAACAGACTGCATAATGCCAAGAAAGAGAAAAAAAGAGAGGGAGAGACAAGAGAGAGTGGCAATGTGAGGCCTCTCTGATCACATCCACACTGCACATCAAAAATCAGACGCAGAAAACGTTCACTTTCATCATCTGAGAGTCGTTTGCTGAGGGGAATTGCACTTTGTCGTTGTCTTTGACTGCAACAGGGAAATTGTGTCTGTAGTGTGTGTGTAGTGTGTGTGTGTATGTGTGGGTGTTCATTAAATGTAGGTGTGTGCGCCAGTGTCTGAGTCTTCCTGTGCATATGTGTGGGTGTATTTAAGATGACACAGGAGGTGGTCGCACTTACAAGCAAAATGGCATATGGTGCCTTGCTTTTTGGCAATCACGAGTGACAAGTGAGCAGGGGAATCAACAGTGAATGCAGGGTGTGCTGAGGGGCTGGGGGTACCAATGGGAGGGCTTTGCTTAACGATCTCATCTGCGTGTGTGTGTGTGCTTGTCTATTTCCACCCTTAGGCAATACGCCACTGCTTTATGTAGATGAATGTGGAACAGGTCTCGCTGTTTAGCCGCGTTATATAAATACATTATAACAATACTGAGCAGGAGCTCAGCACAGAGCGCTTCTGAACGCAACGTCAACAGTTGCCTCAGGGCACGTTTTTCTTCTTTACTGTGCTCCGATTGAAATATGAAAATGTTTCAGAGTCCCCGCCACCCCTCACCCTCTCCACCAGAACACACAAACACCCTCCTTCTTACAGTGCTAATTGCAGCCCCCAAGAGGCAGCAGGATGGGGCCCCCGAGAGAAATGTCTGATTTGTAAAACAGGTCTTCTAAGGTTGGAAATGGTTGACTAACAAGCACCCGGGTGCGGCAGTACCTCAGTCTGTGGGGACTCGGGAACCGGAGGATGTCCAGTTCAGGTCCAGCATGGAACAAAAGTATGGAGGGTGGACTGGTAGCTAGAGATTCACCTCCTGGGCACTGCCGAGGGGCCCTTGAGCAAGGTGCAGTAACCCCTAACTGCCCCCAGGATGTCGCTACATGGCTGCCCATCACTCCACCATCTCTCCACATTTGTATGTCTATGAGCCCTTTGTGCGTTTGTGGTTGTATTTTGGGGCTATATATGTAAAATTCACCCTGCTCTTCATTCACATCGACGCTGATCTCTAGTCAGCCATTGTTTAATGTTGAAGATGTCAGTTTAAAATTGGTACAAAACTGAAAACACACTTGTAGATTACTTTGCAACTTGACCACTCTAATTGAGCAGTTTATCTGTGATGAAATGACTGTTGTCATAACTTTCCTGGGCTGTAAAATCCTTTCTCATAGTATTAGGCATCTGATAAACCTTTTATTGTTCTTGCTATTTTTACGGCCGCCGCTGTAAGTCCAGGTGTGCGGTTGCCGGTGAAATATTGGGTCTCAGCTGAGGAGGTGTGGTCCCAATGACGCCGGAGCCTGGAAACCAAGAGGGCTGGGATTGGCGTAACATCCCCTGCATCCTCTCCCAGCCGACCAATCCGCTGGGCACAATTACCCTGGCCCGGGCATTTAAACTGCAGCCGCCCGAGCATCGTGGCGGCTTGTCATTGTCCATGGTGTTTGTGAACTCGCCTCAATATTCGAAATTGTGAACGTTAACTTTGGTTAACTCGTGTCATTTCAGGAGGTTTGTTTTGTGTTGATTTACTGGGACTGGGCAGGGTTTAGTTTAGTTATAGTTTTACTGATTACCCTAGAGTATATTTCTGTTAGACCCATTAGTTCAGGGGTGCTGTTTGATGTGTGTTTTGTTATTTAGTGTTAGATCTAGCTAGTGAGGTTTCTCTTTCTCAACTTAGAATATTATAGGCTCTGTTTAGAGTTCTCTTTTTGTTATATTTGTTTTTTCTTTTAAACAGCACCCACTCGCCCTTTGTTCCCTTTTGCCTCACATCCTTTCATTAAAACAGTTTGAACTTTCATTTAATAAAATATCTTTGTTTATTAACCTTAACATCTGGTTTTATGTTACTTCTTCATACCCCGATATCTGGTCGTAACACTATTCAAACTGGCCTTCCTGAATCACCCTTGCGTTTTAATGGCAGCAATGTTTAACCCCGTGCCAAGGAAATAGATAAGTCTAGTTACCATTTGGTCATCACTTTGGCTTAGAGGAGGTGATGTTGCCCGTAAGCTCATGTATAACTTCCCAAGGAGACCTGTAGGTCATAAGGATAAACTAGTGGAGCTAATCTTTAGCATGCACAATAAGTACTGCAGTTAGACCCTAAACATGAAGAGTCTCACTGCAGTTTAATACAGCCAGGTAGAGAAAGACGCCTTGCCTTTCACTGGAAGGTGTGTTGAGCAGTGGCACATCTGCATTTAAAGCGACAGGTACTGAAAACAGCCATCTCTGTCTCTGCTAAACACTTGAGAGACTTTTTTAGACCCCAGGAAATTGTATTAACTTCAAAAAAAAAAAAAAAGGGGGACCCTTTAATTCTGATTAGCCTGGAATATAACCCTCCACTCAGTCCAGCCGGGCACTGAGTAATGTAGAGAGAATTATATTAGCTAGTGTTAGCGGAATGACAGCTATTGTGAATCTTGATGTGCATGGCCGCCATGCTGATTGCTGCCTCACTGTACATGGCCCCGGCCTCCTGGATAATAGGAGACTATTTTTAGAACAGCGAGAGAGAAAGAGAGAGAGAGAAAGAGAGAGAGAGAGAGAGAGAGAGAGAGAGAGAAGGGGGGGGTTGAAATGGCTGAGGAGAATAGGGATGAAGCAGAAAGGGAGAAAAGGAGGTGAGAGAGAAAGGGAGGTTTCATTGACAATCGTGCAATACTGAAGTAGCAGAGGGAAGACAGGAAAATGTTATGGGCAACCAAGCAACTAATAAGCTTGAACCTCAGCACTCTGCATAATGCGACAGCTCATTACCGCCCAATTAGGCATTACAATGCCTTGCTTACTGAGGTTTATTGATGCAAATCAACCAGGAAAAGATACCCTGGTGCCAAAAAAACAGGAGGTGAAATTGGATGAGAATTTGTCGAAAGTACAGGCTCTGTGGCAGTTCAATCAATTTACAAAGTCTCTGTGGGGGAGGTTATCCAAATTAGTATGTGATTCTGACAATATGGAGATGATTTTTTTTATCCTCTCGTTATCAAGCAGCTGAGGTTTCCTCTGATGATATTATGATGACACTTTTTACAGCATAAATCCTCATGCTCTGTTTCCAGTGATGTCATTAATTACACCATCTGTCTGATAGTCATCAGAGTCAAAGTCAGTTTAGTTGGCGTGCAACATCTTTCTTTACCTCTTCTTCCATACTCACCGCTCATCACATACATGATCATTGCACGTAAACAGAAAATCTTCTCACTCATTGTCAAACACAGACACATGTATACATACACTCATAGACACACACACTCATGGAGAAGCCTAATGTTCCCTTCTGCAGACATGTAGACAGCCAGGATACTTTAATTTCCTCCCATATGCTGCCTACATGGATTATCACATGCTACTAAACTCAGTCTGGATCAGGCTTGAGGTAATTACTTTAAATACATAATACTGTATGCGTGTGTGTGTGTGTGTGTGTGTGCTGCTGACACACCGTGGTCTACTGCAATGATGTTTAAGTGAGAGGTTGTTTCGATAGTTGCAGAGGTCAACATGACTGTGTTGGTTAGATCTGTAAGCCATAAAAAAATCATGCATTTCCCGTCAAGACTCTCTCTCATACGTTGCTATATGACTCAAAAATGTTTGGTTTGATAGAGTCATTAATGTGAAAATGTTTGTAAAATATATTTTACAGTGTGATACCTTTAGGGGAATATACATGATTATTATTATTTTAATTGATGTTTGTTGTTTTATTATGTGATATTTTAATATTATTGCCACCATTATAAAAAGCTCTAAGTTTCCACTTAAGTGCCTTGCTCGACTGCTGGTAGCGGAGTTTTTGACACCATTCTATGGCAAAGTTACTTGACTGAAGATGAGCTCCATGCATGATAGGATAAGGATAAGGATAAGGATAAGATACTGTGGGAACAGACTTTAACTTTGCACAGTTTATGTGAGATGCATCTACATTATAGCAATAAACGGAAACATTCAGAGAATTTAAATTGCTGATATTCTCCAGGTACAAACTCTCCATTGAGGCCTAGGACTTTTGGAGGAAAGCAAGAATGTGTGTGTTCTTTAAAATCATCCAAACGATACTATAAAAATAAACTTCCTGTTTCTTACCTGAATGAAACAGCTCTATAACCTGAGCACATAAATGTCTACTTTCGAGTCACCTACATCAAAATCCATCTGTGAGCTCTATACTTAAAAATAGTCATGACATACACAGACATGCAAAAAGTAACTAGACACCTTCATTCAAATTCAAATTAAAGGTGTCTATTTACTCCTTGCATGTCTGTGTATACTATGCTAAATAGGACTATAATAAAATAAGAGGCTAAAAAGATGCAACATATGACACCACCATTGACCCTGTTCCCACCACAGGTCAGCGATGAATGAATTTCAGAAATGTCTGACAGAGCAGTAATTCAGGTGTTTTACACATAATGAAAAATAGGAGGATTTTTATGTTCTCATTTTTGTTGTTTTTCTAGTGTGTACTGACAAGCCATGATCGTTTCAGTTTTGACAGACCTGAGACTCATTATGCTGGAATAGCTTGTGAAGTTAATGTCAAAACTAGTAAAACACTGTGATTTCCTCTAAAGGTGCAACTATTGTAATCTGATAACACAGTTCCATGCATCATAATTGAACTGAATTAAATAAAATGATAACTACAGTTTCAGCTATTTAAATTTTAATTTTAATAGTCACACTCCATAACTATCTGTTCACTTTAACAGCATGCGTCTGAATGTGTTTAGACTGTGTTAATTTATATAATAACACTGTGTTCACACTAGGATGAAGCTCATACAATATGCATTTTTCAATATCTACTCTATGGTAGACTGCTTTATTATTGCCAGCAATTATAGCCACATCCAACAATGAGGTGTTTGTAACAGCTCCTATTTAAATGAAGAAACTGTGCATCAGGTTTGGCTTGTTCATGTTGCTCTGTGCTGATGTGTGGCCTCAACACCAATCACAACTGTTTGCATTTAAATAATTCAACAGACAATTACTGTAGTCATATATCTGGAAGTGTAATACACTTGTTTAAAATGATAGATCAAATTCACCCTCTCAATAGCTTGCTGTGGGGGGGATCTGGGTTTCTTTGCTACATCATTTTGAGAAGAGGGAGACAAAGCAGAGAAAAGACCAGTCTCCATTTTGTTTCTCTCCCAAGGACACAGAGCAAGGAAGACACTTGCACAGAATTTCTCCCCAAATATGACAGATGTTTCCAATCAGCCACACAGACACGTACATACACTGTACATATGTAGTAATAAATACAGAGCTTCTATATACACAGAAAAAAAGAGCACACACACACACACACACACACACACTCAGCCTGGGTCGAGCTAATATTCACGCGTGTCAGGTGGAACGGTCCATTTGGGGTGAGAACGGGGGGGTGAGTGTGCTCACAGGTCCAGTCTGCTTCCTTTTAATGGACCAGTGGTGTCGTCCGATAAAGGGCAGCCATCTATCTGCACCCACCCAGTCAACTCTGACACTGTTTCCAAGGAAACGCCACCCGCGGGAGCCAGAGAGGGAGGGTGGGACCTTGAGGGAGCGTATTCTCCTGTGCTGTCAGAGTGCCAGGAGGAAGGAGAACAGGGATGGAGTGATAGAAGGGTGGAGGAGTGGAGAGAGAGAGAGAGAGAGAGAGAGAGAGAGAGGGGAAGGAGAGATAGAGAGGGGGTGGGGGATACAGAGGAGGGGTGCACCAGCCGCCTCACAGGGGTTAACTTTAATCAGACATGACACACACACACACCCCAGGAAAAAAGAGTGACAAATGCAACTAGAATCACACACTCGCATAGATACACTTTCACAGGGAGAGGCAGACTGTCACACACATACTGTATGCACAAATGACATACAGCAGACACACTGTGTGCATATGTGTGTGCGTGCAGGCGTCATTTTTCTGCAGACGGGCATCACGGGACCCTTTGCGAAATGTGCAGCAAATACAAAAAAATGACACGTCGTATTTCATTTTCAGATCGTTTTCTTTCGCTCCTCTCCAGATTGTCGGAGAGGCAGAAAAGCCACTGATGCAAATGGCTGAGATAGAGATGCCTTCTCATAGCCAGATCCACTGCATCATCATCTAGAGACCAGAGCACACTGTCACCTCCAATAATGTCACACATTAACAACTTCATCAGTCATCATATGGGTTGTGTCAGGTATTTGTTCAGCTTGATTCATTCATATGCAGAGTATACTACTCCTGAAGCTTTAAAAAACACAGAGAGACAGTACAGAAAACTTGTATACGTGTGTGTTCAGTGAGGACCGGGTGTCGAAATTCAATATGCTTTCGTACTGACCAAAATGTCTGTAGTACAGACTATAAAAAAAAAAAACTGAGTACTGGAAGTTGGCACTGAATGTCCAGTCTAATTCCTAATCTTGTTGTTTTATTATTTCATTTAAATAAATTTCAGACAGAATTTTAAAGTTTTTCTACAAGGTATTGTAAAAATATGTTGTAGTATTGTTATAGGAACTGAAGTATTATCACTACTAGGCCTTGAAAAGTGAAACTCTGAAAGATGATTACCTTTTGGAAATTAAACTAAATATTTCTAATGGTACATAGAACAAATTTTATTCTTCTCCCTGTAAGTACCTAAATAATAAATGCACCAGGCTCATATATTGCCTTACATTACATTAGCCTATAGCCACTTTATTATTAGGTATACTTGTACAATCCAACATGATCCTATACAACGGCCCTAACAAAGCTTTTACAAAACGTGTCTATCAGCCATTAAAACAACACGAAATTACAGCACAGAAACACCATAGACAAAAAACAACATAAAAAAATATTAATAATATTAATATTAATCATTTTTCAGCATGTGATTCTAAAAACCAGCATCTTGATAAATTACATATAGGTCATCCTGGTGTCCGTTGAGTGTTATATTTTATATTTTAATTGGTCAGTTATTATCAGTTCAGTATTTCAGCTAACCCTGTGATTTGTTATATGTTTTCCCCACTTCTGACAGAAGCAATAAATGTTCAAGTCAACGCATGTTTAATAGAAAATGTTGATTTGGTGCATGAACAATCAGACGAACAGGAGCAATGCATTCTTTCTGTTCTACTTTACATGCTTTAGTACATTTCACTGCCATACTATAAACATACCATTCTAAAGTCATTATCATCATTATAACAAATCCACACTACATAAAAACCAGTCTACACAGCACTAAACTACATTGAACTACACCGGCCCACAGATGCTAGAAACAATTAGAAGGTGTAATCTCTGCACATCTATCTGCCAGGAGGCCTGGGCACAAACGCTGAGCAGAGAGAGAGGGAGAGGAGGAGAAAATAACCATTATTATTAGCAGACAGGGCTGTCTGCAGTAGAGGCCTGATCACCTTCTTTACACACACACACACACACACACACACACACACACACACACACACACACACACACAAGCTCAAAGTTTCTGGGCTTTGTACAATCAGATGACACACACACCTCCTATTTTGCTTTGTAATTTTGACTTTATACAGACAGTCAGGAGCAGCACTGCTTTTGTTGTGCAGTCTGTCGCCATACTGTGACTGGAGAAGTTGTAAAAGCAAAGGATTTCTCATCCATCTATGTGCTAATGCTGTCATCCTCCTTCTGCCTGGCTGCTGATTACAGTCTGTGTACTGTCTAGCTGTGTAACACTGACTTAATGTTATTTTGCCTGAGCAGAGCCATTGCAGCGACCCAGATGTCCATATATTATAATCTAATCTAAGATGTTTCGGGCTCTGGATTGGCTAATCCAACACCACTCTTCCTAATCTGACGTCTAATAGACGACATCTGGACAAGATGGCATAAAAGACACGGCCCGGAGACAATATGATTGATTTGTTTGGTAATGCTAATCTTGTCTGTACATTGAATTTGTTCATGTAAACAAGAATTTGTCTGCATGTCTAACACTACAGTAAATAACACAGAACAAATGTTACCTTTTCTTACGGACAAAGCTTACAACAAGGACCCACTGCAATAATTTCACTAAAACTCAATAATGTAACTTTTATTAAATTATTTTTTAACATGCTGCCTCAATAAGTTTCTTATTTGAGTTTGCAAATTGAAATTTTGGAAGTAAATAATTAAATAGTTGATAAATAGTTAAAACACACTCCTCATGGGCAGGCAGCATATGTCTCACTGCATTCACACCTCTGCCTAAAAAGAAATGAATAAATACAGAATCTATTTCTGCTGGTGTCAACACGTTCCTTTGAGTGTATAATGGATCAAATCATCAATAATCAATTGAATGTGTCACCTAGCATGGGGGCTCCCCTCATTTCAGCTGCTCTTTTTTCTTCTGTCCACTCCTGAGGTGTGATACGACCCCGGAGTGGATGCTTCCTGTCTTTTTCGAGCTGCAGGAGACCTTCTCAAAGAGCATAGCAACAGACCTGTCTTCCCTGTAAAAATAGGATTGGCTTCTGTGAAGCCGACTTGACGCCACAGATACAACACACACACTTCATTGATTATGCGCCCAAGCCCCTCAGAGCCCAGCTTTACAAGTGATGTCTTCCCCTCTTCGCCTTGCTCACTCTCCTCATACCTCCCATTTTCACCCTCCTGCTCAGATTTGAAGCCATTTACCTCACAATTGCATCAATATTTTAGTCCTCCTAGATGCAGACCCTTTTTTTTGTACATTTCTATTGTTTCCCCTGGATACTGAAATGTTAATGTTATTTGGGCATGAGAGACATGCTGTAGACCCAGACCAAAGACAACCATCAAGACCATTTGCATGGGTGGATGAGAGCTGCTTTGATTTGGACATTTTATACAGTTGGGACAGTTGCAGTTACGGTTCCAAATTTCCAAGTAACATTGCTTGACTTCAAGGATAAGGCTGGTAATATTAGAGATTTTATAATGTGAACAAATCCAATTCAAACACCAAAACAAACCATAAGTTGACAACTAATACTAAGTATTTCCTGTGTAGCCAAAGCCTGATGTATCCTTTTCCTTATGTAACATAGAGCACAACTGTTGTTTAAAAACTATTTAAAATCTTAATCATATATATATTGAGTCTATGCCACATATACTGGCCTGTTGTCATTTAAAACCACTAGTACAACAAACGTGTATTATTCCACATCTAAAAATAGTCCCCAGCAAAAGAAATATTTAATCCTGTTTGAGTCAAACTAATACCTTATATCTTTTGGTATTTGTTGACAATAACAAAAAAAAGTTTTGTATATGTTATTTTATATATTATAATGTTACTGTTGCAGACAATATTCTTTACCTGCTGATATGTTGTTTATTCATTATCATATGGATGTGCTGGAGGTAGATTATGATGCAATACATCAAATTATTCTCACAAAAAATGTCAATAAAGGAAAGAAAATTCAAAACAAATTTCATTCTTTGGACATGTGAGCTCTGTGTATTATACAATATGGGCTCGACACACAGAGCATGTTGGTATTTCATGCTAGCTTTCAGCAGCTGTCTATTACCATCCAATAACACATTGAGAGAGGTATACAACGCAGGCGCCAGGGCAGAGGGGGCTGAGCAAACAAACACGCCGAGAGGTGGGGAGAGAAAGGACAGATGTATTGAAAGCTGTTGAGTGATGTGTTTTTTCTTTATTGCTGTGCATACTGTTGGCTGAGAGAGGAGGAAAGAAGGATGTGCAGCAGAGAGAGAGAGAGAGAGAGAGGGAGAGCAGTGAGGTGTGTTTCAGTAAAAATAAAATCCTTTCATACGGGTGTTAACCAAAACAGGGCCAGACTGTACTGTACATATGGAAATGTAGCACACAAAGTACAGCCATGAGAATACCTATAGTACATTTCTCAGAAAAAGAGTTTCTTCTTTCAGCTGCATATCTATCAAATTTTATGGTAAAACGAAAAAACAAATCAAGCCTGATCTCTCATTTCAGTGTAGCTCAAATGTAAACATTCAAGTTATTTTTGGACAAAACAAATTTGACACATTGTATGTTCTCATTAACGGTTGCTCACCACATCTATTTGGGCAAGATTTTAAAGAACTCAAACTACGGGTTATCCTGGATTATGCAAAGGAGCCTATGCACAAACACTTATCAGTTTCATTTCTTTGTCCTCCCAATGATATTCATGCCAAATCCCACAGCGCCATATCTTTGCTCACAGCTGGCAAGTGTAACTAAAGGATTATGCAAGCAGCTTCTACAAGCAAATAGATTTCTCCCTACTTCAGAGGAAACTGCTAGTTATGCAGCGCCTATCTGTCCGCCAGGCATGCACAAAAACATGTCTCCCATTTTCATTTTTTTTTTTTCACTTGTTTTAACAGTGCATTTCAGAGGGAGATGGAGAGGAAAGAGGAGAACGAGAAGCAGGAGAGCAAACAAAACAAGCACAAAACCAGTAGGTCTCACACACTCTACACACTGTAGTCTATGTACGGGCAAAGCTATTCTGTATCATTCAGCTGACTATACAGTAAAGTCCTCACCACTGAATTTTGGTGTTTTTTTTTTACTGCAATATGGTGGAGGGGTGGCTGAACTTCATCTGAACTGGATTTGCATTAAAGCACATGTGACTAACCAATCAGCATGCAAGTGTAGCAAACTGATGGTCCGCCAAGCATCCGTGAATGAGCCTTAGTTGATGACTGATGCCCCCAAATACGTGAGACGAAGCTTTGACTATGTGTGCAAACGCTTCTGAAGGTTTCTTTCCCATATATGGTCAAGATCAAGGCGAGCCTATGATGGCCATTTCTGATTCTCTGCGTGGCCTCCCCGCTGTCCCTGAGGGAGATGTGTATTAATTAGCATTGATCTGGAGCAAGAAAACACAGTGCAGATTGGGACAGGTCCAAGGCTATCACAGATACAGGAGCTTACTTGAAATACAGCACAGAATACATTTCCATTTTAGCTGGCTAACTGACAGCCGGATCCAGAGAAATATAGAAAAAATATCCACTCAGGTTGTATGCAGCCACACAGAAACACTAAGACACGTATATGCCATATTTACAGTTATTTTAACTTCTCAAATATTTTTAGTTTCAATTTGATATCAACAGGCAGATGTTTTGAGGGGTAGACATTAAGATTTTGTCTCAAACTTCCTCAGATCCTCCTCAGTCCTTTGTTTGTGATGTACTGCACATTACCCAGGTTCATAGTGCTGATCCTGGCTCTCTCACCTGGATCCTTTTGACCATTTTTCTCCTGTAATGACCTGAAAGCCATAATGTAAATGTTTCTAGATCAGCAGTCCTAATCGCAGACCCAAGATGCATTCCATCTCTTCTTGCTGAGCAGGCAAGGCCTCTTTGAGCCATTAGGCTCCAAACAGCTGTGAATGCCCTGTTATGTGCACAGCAGTGTATCATTGGAGTCAGAGAGAGAGAGCTGGTAATATCTAATTCAGATAAAAAAAAAGGGTCCAACCAACATCTTTGTGTGTGCAGCAAAACTCAATTTAGGATTATTCTAGCCTCCTTCTCCTCTCTCTTCCTGTCTGCATCTCAGCCAGGAGGCCTCATTTAAAATCTCTTCTTCCACACATATTTTGTGCTTACGATCAAATCCCTGCAAAAGTTGTGACACAGCAGTTTTTATTGATTATCTCCAAACTTCTGCAATACTGTTTTATTAGAACCAAATTTTCTGCGGTATCATTATCCTTGATCTGATACGCTCCATCTGTGACTTCTAAAATGATCACGTACCCAAGAACATTTTGCACATCTTGAGCTAAATATTGCTCAGCTGCTCCTCATTATACTGCACATTTGCTCATATAGGCTCGCCTTGTGCAGAGCCAATATGTGCATGGCACGATGTGAGAGTGTGGCAGTTTCATGTGATTCAGCAGATCCTGTGCTGTGATAATCAGCCAGGGACAACAGCAGCATTTTATATCGTCACTGCAATATGGCCAAAAGTGTAATGCACTGACTAGCACTGAGACACAGTAATAAATCACAGGCGTCATAAACAACAAAAAGCATAAATCAAATACATTTGCCTTTTTAATAAAAACCTATTTAGAGCTGAAATAATTAGCCAATCAACTGATTAGTCAACGGACAAAATCAGCTACATTGATTGACCAAAAATTGCAAACATTATCCAGTTCCAGGTTCTCAGATGTGAGGATTTGCTGCTTCATCTTGGCTAAAATAATAGCTAACTGAATATATTCGGGTTTTAGATGGTTGGTTGGACAAAACAAGATATTTGAATATGGCACTTTGGACTTTGTGATGGTCATTTTTTCACTATTCTCTGACATTGAACAAACAATTGATTATTATAATTAATTATAATGAACTCTCCATCTAGAATCACCATATATTTTTTCTTACCTTGGTGACTTTCGATTAGTTAACAATAAACATAAAGGTCTGTTGAGCCTTTCAATGTAAATGGTAGCAGTATCTCTGCAGATAAGTCCAAGAATCTCATCTACAAACAATTTCCATTGTTGTGAGAAAATAGACAGAGGAGGAAAGGAGGAGGAGGAGAGAAATGGTGAGTTTGGCTGGGAGAAACAGACAACAATTACACTTGCCCTAGGAGGCCGAGGGAACCTGACCACGTTGCTATGGAAACTCAAGTACAGCAGAAAGTAACAGGAAAATCAATTCAGATTGAGCTTATCTCTCCCTCTCTCTCGCTCGCTCCCTTCTCATTTCACAAGGGCTACAAAGCACGTTTCCACACTGAATCACATTTTAACTACTGCCGCGCTGATGCAGCACTAATCACAACAAACACAATGATTTTTTTTTTCCTTTTCATTCCCCTTAAATGACAAACGTGAATTATAGTAACCAGAAAAATACATCTTCAAACACGCACACCTCTGAAATTGCATGAAAGAAAATGCAGGCATGAATGTGCTACGACTCAACACAAATCACCCTCTGTCTCAGGCACACCATTCATTCTTGCTCTTTCTTTCCTTTTCCTCTTCACTCGCTCCCTCGGAGGGGCAACGGCAGCTGTATGCAGGTGATAAGCGTGTTCAGCGATGGGCGCTCGGCTCTGATTGGCTGGCTCAACTCCTGCACTGATGTGAAGATTGCAGGCTGCGTCTGTCAAAAGGCCACTCTGCTCGTGGTTGTCACCTCGTGACGTCACTGCCACAAATGACAGCTCTGCTGGCTGCACTCACAGCAATTTAAATCCTTTAATCTTTCGGCATGATGCATCCTCTTACATTTAAGAGCAAATCATAAACAGGATGCAGGACATATTTTTAAATTACAAGTTCACTGTAATCATATCATAATAACATAATAACATAATCATAAATGTATAAAACATAACAGCTCTGTCAGGTGATGACAGGAGCTGAGTGCTTGTCACCCATCAAGCCCCCTTTGTTTTCACCACAGCCACTTAGCAGCAGCTTGCAGGGAGTTTGGGTTTTGTTTGGATCGTAGTCGTTGGCTGTACAACGGCAAGGTGAGGTCAAAGACAGGCTGCAAGTATACTCAGTCAGTGTGTGTTTGTCTGTGTGTGTGTATGTGTCTCAAGGCTCATGCCAAACAAGAGGCAAGTGGAGAGAAAACGAGCCTTGAAGAAAAATAATGATGCTTGATGCCTCATACATCAAGAAAAAGATAGAGGGTCACCTTGCAGTGAAGTCAGCTGGTCATTTGCTACTGAGGAAGTCAATCTGGAGAACGATTTGTCGAAAACCACAGGAGAAGTCAACTGACACTGATATGATGCAGAGAAGACTGTGAAGTATTTCAATATTTCTTTATTACTTTATATGTGGTTATGTTATTTATATGCGCTTGAGTGAACTACTCAATTTTGTCTTCCAATCAGGTACTTTAATTTAAACCTGTATTATCAAAAGGAAATAGTTTTATGTATAAAAAGATCTTTTTTTCTGACTTTTAGTTTCTAGTATGGTTCAGGCCTCCGAAAGACTAGATCACATGTTTTCCATTATGCAACTCTGTTTGTTTTACAGTAAAGTTTATAGTCACTGAACCCAACACACTGTCCAGGTTATTATTTCAGAATTTGGGAAACGCTCTCCAGAGCCACTTTATAAGACATTACAATATATATTACATGAGACATAAGACATTTCACTGGCTGTGAAATATGTAAAAATGTGAAAGGCTCAATCTAGAGCCAGTGTTTAGTTTGTCCATTCTGGGCTACGGTAGAAACATGATGGTTCAACATGGTGGACTCTGTAGGAGAGGACCCGTGGTTTGTTAGAGTCAATTTTGTTGACTGCCATTTCTGATTTTCTAGAATTACTAGTTACAATTCACAGCATGCACAAATATTTTTGTTATCTTTTCTTAATTTGAAAATTGAATTCAATTGTATGCTCATTATAAAAGATGATTGACTATTAGATAATATAATATGTATCACATATTGGACCTTTTCTACACTTATAAACTATTTTAAAAAATGCTTTATGTTAGGCAATGGCCACCCAACGATCAAGCTGAACCACTGCTGAATTCTGACACACTGGATCTACATGCTCCGATGTATACATCCATAATGTGTTTTGATATAACAGCACTTAGTTAGATCTTCCCTTCTGATTAGTGTCCAGCAGGTGCTCTAAAACCATGATCATGTCTAATCAGTGTTACAGCCCCCCAGCATGGGGGCACAGGCACCAAGGCTCTGTGTGAAAGTTTAAAGAGGCTAAATGTGATTTACTGTATTTCTCCAGATTTACCACCCTGGGAGCAGAATAAGACCATGTATTAATCCTTGATTGGATGGAAGACTGGAGAGGAAAAAAATGGGAGTGAGAAATCCCTATTAGGTCAGCAGAGTGATTTGAGTTATTAAGTGCCTTTCTTACTCTAATCAGTCACTTTTAAGATGGGATCAGACACTGTTGCATTATGGGATGTGATTGAGTACACCAGTTTGTCTCCGTTTCCCCCAGCACTTCAGCTGGGAACATATGGGAAAGGTTCCTCCATGAACCACGCCACCTGTCACTGACACACGCAGAGACGTACATGAACAGAGGGAGGTTGAACCTACACAGCCACAGTCATCCAACAACCCACATCTAGGAGAGTTTATAAACAGAAATGAATTGCTTGTTCCGGCTGTAATTAGCTCACACCATGCTTATTACTAATCTGTGTCTTGGCCTAACGCCAGGCTAGTTCTGGCCCAGCTCCAGTCCATTTTCAACACAGTGTTGCTCTACAGTAATCCATAAGCTCTGGCAGGATGGACCCGTTCCACCAACTGGGCTTTACTCAAGTATACACACATATTTTAAACTTTTCTGTGAACGAGGCATCATATTAACCTCTTAATATTACTGCATTGCATTTACTACAGACATATAGCCCTAATTTTACCCTGGTAATGTGCCGATTTCATGACTAACAATGTAAGATCCACAACAAAGTTAAATTGAATATAGTCTTGATATTCTATATATTCTTTGTTTGGGTGGATTTCATTTGCAGTCATGCATCTCAAAACCATAAAACAAAACTGTAAAAACAGATTCCTGCAGTGTAATGACAGCACACTCTACCAAAACAGTGCTTATCTAACCTCCTGTCTTCAATCCAAGTCGAAAAACAAAGGGGCATCCCCATCACAGAAAGCCAAATTGCCTATTAAAGATGAGAGCATGTTCAGTCTCCCAATGCGCCCAGCCATCAGCACCCTAATCATTCCCTGCCTAAACAGCCTAATGGCTGCCATATTGCTACTGTTTATTAGTAAACACTGATGGAAGAGTGCCCGCTTCAACAGTTGTTGATTTTGTCTATCCGTATGGAGTATCAGCTGGGAATCACAGCCACTGTGCCAGAACGTTGTCTGCTGTTCAGTCTCCCGTCACTAAACTGATTGGTTTATTGTTTTATGTGCATAGTGATTAGGATGTCAGTCGATGGCATAATATAGTACATAAACCTTAGATAAAGTATTAAACAAATTTGGGAGCTGCAGCCATTCTTCAGGTATTTAAATTTTGTTCCACTGATGTATTATAAAAAAGAGAATGTGAAAGCAAGAAAAAATTCAAATGTGCATTATATTTCAGCACAGATTACAAGTCTGTGCCTCAGTCACTGATCCAGAAGGACACTCCAAAGATGACCTTAGGTTTAAGATGCTTTTGGGAAGCCCAGTCTAAGATCGATTTCCCTCCATCTCTGTCTCAGTAACCCTTCTATCGATCCTTATCAAATATGTATCACGTCCTCAAGCCTTCACCACAGCTAAGATGGAGACTTCAAACAGCTCAAACAGAAAGTCAGAGGAGAGCTACACTTCTCTCTTTCCATTTCTTTCCAAATGGCAAATCTCACAGCAGAGGGAAGATGTGCGGTACAACAATAATAATGTAAAAAGGCAAAAGTGAGCCACACGGTCCTGAAACACGGCATATTATAAAAGCCTTAAAATAAAAAATGTAATCTCAGCTATTTCAAAAGCATTGACATCAAAGCTTTCAAAATAAGACTGAACGAATGCTATCCTGAAGCGAGCTTTACAAAAGACAGTGGGTTTAGTCTTCTACAAAAGCCAACAGAAAAAACACGTTGTGCACACAATACATGAAGAAAACACCCCCCCAACTATCTCTGCTCTAACCTCACTTCTTACTAAAAGGGTCTTGTCTCGTCCTCTTCCAATTCCCCAAACTCCCCTTCACACAGCACTCATATGTTGCAAATGCACAAAATGCATCCTTCAGCTCATGTTCCCATAATTCTCTGTGGCAGCAGCATGATTAATGCACACAACTATTGATTTTTTTTTTCTTTTCTCTTTTTTTTTTTTTAAATTTCTTTCAGGAGAGTGCCCCCCCCACCAGACACCTCCTACTTGACAGTATCACACTGTGCACACTGTCACTCACACCTACAGTATTGACAATGAATATACATTTCAATGAAAATAAATGTTTCATCTTTACGCACACACAAACAATACAAACAATAAGCAGCCCCCCCATCTCCCTGAGCTTTCAGGCAGCTGTGTGTGAGTGGACTGGGAAAAGGGGTGCAGTGAAAGACAAGGGTCAGCATTTCACTAACTGCTGATCTGTGTGGGAGGAGGAGGGGAAGAGGGGGGGGGGGCGGCAAAATGATAGGCTGTGTTGTTTTCATAGGGTTTCACTGCAGGATGGGTGGAGTAGTGTGCAAAAAAACCCCACATCCATGCACCCAGAAACACGCACTCAGACGCATACGTGTGTGGTATATTTGCACCCATGTACCTGCGCACGTGTATACTAATATCTCGGTCTTCCTCTGAATTGCTACATGTCAGCTCCAGCAGCTTTCCAGCCCCTGAACAACAGGATCGACAAACCATGTTTGTGTGAGGAGAGATGGATGACGAGAGACAGAGGAAGAAGTGAGTGAGGAAGGAAAGTGGGAAGGGGAAGAAGACAGAGGGAAAAGATCATGTGGCTAATGTGACGCAGTCTGTTGTTTACCAAAGAAAAAGCCTCGCCCACTCTCCTCCTCTCCACCTTTCAAATCCCCTCCTTCTCCATCTCTTGTTTCCCCAACTCTCCTCTTACTTGCTTTCCTTTAATCTGCCCCTCTCCTCCTCTACATTTCCTTGCATCTTCTTTCCTCCCAAGCTCATTTCTACCACTGTGCCCTCCTTTCAAGGTTGGCCTGACTTTGGGCGTGTTGAATTTACAGCCCTGTCTCCGCCTGCCTCTCAGTGCCCTCACTGTCAATCTCAGTGAAAAATGGAGGCAGTGGCACATCACTGGCATGATAAATTCCTGCTGAGCAGTGATCCTGTAAACCAAACACCTACAGTAGTCCCTTTAAAGACATCCTTAACATTCCAGTGACTGAGCTGGTGGCTGGTTAAGACTGTGATTCTATTAGCAAGCAAACTGTTTAATTAGCCTCTATAAGCACTCACAAGAACCCATGAGAGAGAGGAGTGAGCAGAATGTGAGAGTGCAGGAGCACTTTCATCGCTTAAATGCTAAACGCACAGCTGGGAAGCTGCCGACAAGAATGTGACTGAAAAATGTAACTGGAGATTTTTTTCTTTTTTTTTTTACTGATGCCGTGAGTATTGGAGAGACCTATTTGCATAAAGCAAATAAAAAAAAACAGCATTTTCCACGCAAGAGGAAATTGACTGGGGCGCTGTGCCAAGCAGGTTATGCAATGAGATGAGAAGAGAGGAGAGGAGAGGAGAGGAGAGAAGGCCGATAGTCAAGGCCAGCGGAGGAGGATGGAAAAGGAATGGAGGGCGGAGAAGAGAGGAGATGGGTGAATCAAAGAAAAACAAAGCAAAAGGTGAGGAGGAAAAGTGAAGAGAAGGAAGGCACTTATGATCTCTGCAACATATACAAATGCAGATGTTGTTAAAAAGATACATTAGAAAACATGCACGGTATACACAAAAATATAAAACTCATCTCCCTAATATTTAGCTAAACAAACAAATTAAATATCAGATAAATCAAAGTGTGGACAAAAATATTCAGATAAAAATTGCCATAAAACGGTCGATGACAAGATCTCACTAACTGAAAAATATATATTGATTCACAGTACATCATGGAATTACTAAACCCTTGATCAAACATAGGAGAAAAAAAGTGATATATGGTCGCATACAAATAAAACGATGGAATAGCAAGATGGAGGTACATCCTGGAAGTGGGAGTGGTTTATGGGGTCACCGCTCTCCACCGGCTTCGCACTGAGCGTGCGTCTTAATACACACTAAAAGCTTCCCGTCCTCCATCTCTAGCTTAATCTCCAGCCTGAAAAGATGAAAGGCCTGTGTGTTTGTTCCAAAGAGGAAACCCTATCTCTCCACGCCAGAGGACACCTCTCAGCCACCATTCCTCTTTTCTTCTCTCTTTTTTTCTCTCCCCATCTTACCTCACCTCTCCTCACCTTTTCCCTCTTTTCCTGTCTTCTCCAGGGGCGATATACAGGCCAACTGTCTGGCGTGCACTTCGTTATCTATAGCTGTGTCAGGCTTCCTACTGAATGAGTAACAGTATGAAGGCGGAAAAGTGTAGGGGTGCAACTAATGTTTTTTTTCATCACCTAGAGCTGATTTGATTAATGGGTTAATTGTTGGGTCTATAGAGTGTCAGCAAATATTGAAAAATGCTCATCAGAAGTGCCAAGAGTCCAAGGCGATGTCTGTTTTGTCCCAAAAACCAAAGATATTCTGCTTACTATCATAGAGGAGTAAAAAACAACGACAACAAAAAACAGATTTTGTATATATATATATACTGCATATATTCATTTTTGAGATGCTGAAACCAAGGACGTTGTGCTGTCTTTAATTAAAGGTCCAGTGTGTAAGATTTAAGGGGCTTTATTTACAAAATATGGCAGAAAGTTAGTCATAAATCACCTTAAATTAAGAATCATGAGGCTTATATCTACAGACACTGCAGGGTCCTCAAACTAGAGACAGATAAACTGAAGTGACATGTTGTTTGCAGCTCATTCAAAATCTAAGCACTGGTTTTGTTGAAGCCCATCTTTGCGACCAAGGCCGTCCAGCTCATTACGCTGCTTCACATCATGAATGATGAGAGACAAAAGGTAGGTAGACAGAAAAACACAAAAACACATACCATCCCAGCTACGTCCCTTTTTCAAAAGCATGGCCACTTGACACAAACACACAGGAGCATGTAACAAAAAAGCACAACTACACAGATGTAAGCATGTGACAACACCAATACACACATGCATTAAAATAAAGGTCCACCATATAAAATCCTGGCAGCAGCACAGCCCCCCTCCCTCCCCGCTCTACTTTCTTTCTTTCATTCTTTTTTTTTTTTTGCCTCTTTCATCTCTCTATTAGCTCTGTCAATTGTTTATCAAAAGCAGCAAGGAGGCGATCGCAGCCGGGCATTTGAAAGCTTGTGCTGCAAGATCCATTTTAAAATTCATGACGGGTTAATGGTATGTTAGTGGCAACATTAGGACCCAGTGAGCTTGCGTCATGCTCATTCACATTGAAAACAGGCCGCTTCAAATGACTACTAAGCAGTCCTCATTCTGAGAGGTAATTCATATTGTAATTAACTTTTCAATCACAGCTGATTAATTAAGACAGGCCCTAGTCTGTAATTATGCATCTATTTTTGACCCTAATGTGAATCACTGGATATTCAAAGATTTCAGCAGCCGTGATTTAAGCCAGTTTCATCTCTACACTCAGGCTATGATCTTAAAAAACAGATTCACACCTGACAAGATTAAACAAGCAGACACAGTCGACACATCATCAGAGGGGAACTGGTATCTAAACTGTGGATGAACATTGAGTTGATAATCAAGTGACATCAAATTTCTTTAAGGACGCCACCCTGGTTATTTTGCGTCTCTACTAAGAGAAACATCTCGAGCCTTGACTGTTCTTCCTCACATTCTGATGCACAATGTGAGGGTAGGGAAGTGCGCTTGATGTTACTGTTCCCAACAAAAAAACGGAGATTAATAATTCAGTGCGGCTATGGGATAGCTTTATTTTGTGTCCACTGAGACCAAGTCTTCTTTCATGAAAAATTGAAAAAAAAAGAAAAAAAAGAAGAAGGGCTGTAGAAGGAGTCGGAAAACTAGGCTGGGTCAAACTGCACCCAGTTGCCATTGTCAAACCCTGTTGGTATCCTTATGGTCCCTTTCTCTCTCACTTGCTTTTCGCTCACGCACAAACTCACTCACACACACACACACACACACATCCTTCTAACCCTCGCTCCTAGAGTAAACATACCCTCTCCATAACAGTGCGAGGTGAATCCGCTCATGCATCAGAATCGACCATCAAATATTTATCACGGAGCAGCAGTGATTTTGACAGTGTGCTCATGCTTTTGACAGCACTCGCCTGCTGCAATACTTATTGGAGTAAACACGGACAATCCAATATCGTTGTTCTTTTGAATGCTTGCGAAAGAACTCAAAAGAACACAGAGCATGCAATATAATCCATCAAAACTTCACTGCATGTTCCATAGGCTGTCAGACTGCTGTAAAAAAACAAAACAGGAAAGACGTCACTGAGACAGTCTAATAAGAGCTTCTTTAGGAAATGATTGGCAATGACTGTTTTTTTTACTGCATTTCCTAATTCAGGCCAACAGACAGATGTAGAGGAGATATGTTAAAGCATTTTATCCTCATAATGGACACATTTTTTCAGCTACAGTCGAGATAAACATAATCTCTGAGCCTTGTCTACATGATTCATTTCATTTACAGAACGTAATCATATCTGCACGCTGCATATTCCCCCGCTCTCCGTGACATTAGGCAATGTCTTCAACCAGCGGCTCGCAGCAAGTAACTCGAGTAACCTCGAGTAAATAAGTCGCTGGCATGGATCAGAAGACACATCTTCATGCTTGAGCAGACACATTTAAAATGCCACCAAAACACCGTCCCAGATTCTGCCCTCAGTCAAATGACATCAAGTGCTCACTTACAGGTCCCTGTACGCCCCAGTATGAAGCGAAAATCAGCCAGCGGGCAGTACATGGAGCAATCAAGAGATAAGCATCCCATTTAACTTGAGTAAAAATCCAACCCGCAGAACGTTCTGGTGTCTTGTGTTATCATGCTGTGCCACTGGATTCAAACAAGGAGGGTAACTAGGTCAATGATGCTATGTAAACTGTTCCACTTTACCCCTTGCTGGACTCAAAATGGAGTTGGCTGAGGTGGAGTGTGTATAGGAGAGAGAAGCTCAGTGATTCAATGTGACAGTTATCAACATCTTCTGGCTAGTGAGAGGACAGGGCTGTGTAGAGCTGCAGAGTCCCAGTAATAGCAGACTACGACAGTAAACAGGTAAGGAGATGACTCACAGTGAAACAGAACATAGTGTCCAAAGAGCGCAGAGCAGAGCGGGGAGGAGGGCTAGGCTTAAAAAAGGCAACACACCTCTCCCTCTGTCAAACATTTAATCTCGCATTTTCGTCTTTACCAAAGTGGGCACAAAAAGGTTTAACTGTGTGTTTTTTAATAACTCAAAAACCTACAAATGTAGTCAACATTAACATTAACACTGGCACTTTACCTTCACCTATCACACATCATTTATTAACCACTAAACACTATGCACCGTTACATTGTATACAAAGTAGTGAAGTATTATTCGTCTTACCTGAGCTGAGTGAAACTGTGTCTTTCTCCCATGATACAACAGTGACATAGGCCTCAACAGAAGCAGGGATAATGCACTTGAAGACGGCTACACTGCCTCTCATAGCCTTCTGGTCAGCCACTCTGACTGTGTAGGGTTCCCGTGAGACTACAGAACAAGAAACAAGAGACCAGTTGTGTTATTGTATACTTCTTTTTTCATTTTTAGAGACAGGATGAGCATCTACTGTAGATTGGGTCCAAGCGGCAACCTCTGTGGCTGTGAAGTGAAGCCTATGCAGAAGTGCCAAAAAATGCAGTTCCTCAAACAGCCATTTGAGGCTGGCTACAAACAAGTCGCTCTCCATAGCCTGGTACAAAAAACGGTTTTGATCTCTGTAAGCCTCCATAGCCTGGTACAAAAAACGGTTTTGATCTCTGTAAGCTGATTTTCCCGTTCATGACAACTGTACTGAGGCTGAATTTTATATAAACTTAACTGTTCAAGTTATATTAAGGCTTAAAGTTATGCAGAATTAACAGCATGACCACTTTGATTGACAGATTACAGCTTGTTTGAGCACACAGGCTTCATTCAGCCCACCTCACGTCTGTCAATGATCCACGTCTTTGCAGATTAGATCAGCCAAGAGGCGGAAAAGGCAGGACAGCCAACATGACGAGATTTTGAGCTTCAAAACGGCTCTTCAGAAACCTATGGGTGATGTCATGCATACACTGTCCATTTTTTACACTGTCAGTGGTTGGGACCCAGGAACAAATTAGGAAAATTAAGCTTCTAACGTTAAGGTTACTACTACTACTACTACTATTACTACTGGTGTGACTGATGGTTCCTTCATCACCACCATAACTACAGGAACTCCTGCTACACTGCTAAACCCTCCTCTGTGGACTCACCAGCTTTGATGTGGACATCCTGACTCCTTATCTTGCCAGAAGGGTTCTCTGCAGTGCAGTAGTACGTGTTGTCGTGGATCAGCTTACTGAAGCTGGATGGCAGGAAGTTGAAGATCTGGAGGGTTCCATTGGGGTGGACGTGGCGGATGCCCGGGACATCGTAGATCTCCTCGCCGGTCGCCAGATACCAGCGCAGCGAGGCAGGCGGCGCACCCCCAGCAGGACAGGGCACCGAGGTCCCTGTGGTGCTGGCAAATACTACCTCTTGCAAAGATGCATTGACAAAGTATAAGCTGGAATGTAGGTCCTCACTGAAAACTGCAAGAGAGAAAACACAGGATGTTTGCTGTTACAGCAATGTATTGTATTTGCATCATTTTTGTTATGCTGTAGTGTTGCATTTATTTCTTAGTTTTCATTGTATACGGATCATTCTTCCTGTAAATAAAGTTTGGAAGCAGCACCTTGAATTTAGATTTTTGGGTCTTTGAGTATAAAAAAGGTTTATTTTAAATATTTAAAAAAATGAGAAAACCGAAATCAGTATTCCTTCCTGTCATTCACTTAAGTGCCTCTTTTAATGGAACATGATCAGTAGTTTTCATCTCATCAATGTATTCCCATTCCTGGGACCTCTGGAAATCATTAAATTAACATAAACTACTATAAATTATGAAATAAGGTCAGTTGCCTCAAACATGTTCAAGTGTTGATTCAAGTGCAACATCACAGTAAAGAGTAAGACGCAGTTGGTACAGGAGCATTCTCTCGAGGAGAGGAGGGTAATAAATGTCAATGTTCGACCAAATAGCTCCATAGTAATTTACAGCTGATTGTAGAGTAATGAAGCCAGGACATGGTGCTGTATTTTTAGTGAGAGTCTGTTTGTATTTTTGTTTTTCAGGCAAAAATACTTGCATGTACAGTATTTGTGTGAGTGTGTATCTAGCTTGCCATCTCAGCCTGGTGACGAGCCCAGAGGCTCTGCACTAAGTGGCTTACAGTGGCACTGGCAGCTGGCTTGGACCCTCCCTGGGGAGAAAACATTTTAGCACTTCATAAATTCCTAACAAGGTTTCAAATTGCAGACGTTTCCATCCTTTTCTCTGCTCCAGCAGCTCTCAAGTTGCAATGAGACACTTCAATGACCTGCTCATGGACGCAAGCACATCCGCACAACACTTAGTTGTTATTACAAATTAGGAATACTAATTTAAAATTATTAGTGCTCTACAGATCAATATTGCAGCATTTTTTCTACAAGAATTTGTTGACATATTGGAGATCTGGTCATTGGTATCGTTGCTGTAACACGAACAACTTTGTTACAGAAACTGACACATACATTCAGATAATGTGGACTGACTATGGGAAAATTTCATCCACATGAAGGAGGGAAAGGGGGGGCAGAGTCCAATAATTAATATCTTGGCATATTATGTCCATTATTATGTTGTTAAAAAAAGATTTTTCAGACCTGAGTACAGTTTTAGGTACTTGTACTTTACTTTAGTATTTACTTTATTTGCTCATTTCATCCCCATATATACATACATTTCTACTACCCACACTACATTTAAGAGGGAAATGTGCTTTTTACTCACAGAAATTAAAGTAATTAGAATTAGCTGCACTTTGACCAGCGGCAATATTAAATTTTGCTCAACATTAAACATCAGTAACAATAATCCTAATCCAAAAATATAATATATAATCTCTAAAGGCGGCTTTGCATGATGGATACTTTTACTTCAAATATGTTTAAGTACATTTTACTGACCATTACTGAAGTTTTGAATGCAGGACTGTTCACCTTATTAGAGTATAGTTATTAGGGTAGTATTTTTACATTATGGCATTATTTCTTTTACTGAAGTAAATATAAGTTATCAACATTAGCATAACTTTGCTAAAAATTTGTCAGGGCTCTTTTTAGTGCAATTAGCTAAACTGCTAACATTACCGTTAGCATCAGGCACATAGGTTAAAAACAGAAACGGTGCATTCAAGCATAACCCCAAAGTGAAAGGGAACAACAAACCTTAGGGAGCTAGCACCCCTGAGGGGGTGACTGTTTAACTGTTTGCAAACAGCTGCATGTCTGTCACTCATGCAGATCACGCAGTTATTAACATATAGCACAATATATCTTTTTCACAGCAGCTATTTTGACATGAAACAGTAGGATCGACGCAGGTGTTACCAATGATACTAATTAGGGTTTGTTCCATTTATTGTAACAGTGACTTTCCAGTGAGCCGGCATGCACCACATCAGCACTCTGACTCTGTCTGACCTGAATGGAACGGGGCCTTAGTTGGTATCATTGGTAACACCTGTGTTTACTCTACTATTTCATGTCAAAATGGCTGCTGTGAAAAAGTACCATGACACTGCTTATATGAAAACCTTGGGATAATAATAACTGCTTTCAAGATATATTTGTGTAAATAACGCATTGTGGAACTACTGCAAAATGTATTATATAGTCATAATATATCAATGTTGAGCTGTTTTTAGTAGTCTTCAGCAGGAACTGAGGGAATAAACAAAAAAAAACTATAGTCAACACTTATTGATTAAAGCTAGTACCAAGGTATCACCTCACTGATGAGGTGAGTTTCAATCACCATATAAAATGTCTGCAAGGAGTGAATTGGTCGAACATTATTCAGATAATCACCATCATCACATTTTGCTGCTGTGGGGCCATTACTTAAGTCATTACAAAGCAAAAATAATGTGGTACTGCAATACAATCATCCTCCTAAACATGTCAAATGTGATCTGCCTATAGGGCAGCCTGCAAGTAGCAAACAGGAAAGTCTGATTACTAAACCTGTCTATTTGTTTACTGCCTATATGTTTGCTTGCTGTCTGTCTCTGTATGCTGATTTAATTTGCAAATGCTAACAATGCACATTCCTGACTTACTGCTGTACAGAACTCTATCTATCTATCTATCTATCTATCTATCTATCTATCTATCTATCTATCTATCTATCTATCTATCTATCTATCTATCTATCTAGAGAAGCACAGTAAAGATAGAGATAGATATATATATATATATACTCCCAGTAGAGGAACTTTTATATACACTGTGCTGTACAGGTAAAGTTTTAGCCTATTTAAATCTTTTAAAATGCGCTGGGATAGGGTGCTGGGTTCTCAGTGGGTCTGTGGCACCGGCCAAGATGAAAATAATACATCAAAGTCATATTAAATTCTGATTCATTCTCTTTTTTCCAGCTGGCACGGGGAGTATCAATCTTCTTGGTGCTCTGTTGATAATACAGACTGGAGCCATGAGGGGACTGTTCATGGACGGTGCTCAAGGTTAGTGAGAAGGAGAAGACACTTTGAAATCACTCATATCTATATATTCAAACACACAGCCATCAGTAGATGTTACACTCAGCGGACATTTTCTTTGTGTATGAAATAGGAAATGTTCTGGTGATTATACTGAAGACTCTTTGTAAATCTGGCTTATGTATCAGTATTGTAATATCTCACCAAAATGCTGTCTGCATAGATACTTCATGCTTTGATGATATACTGATATGAAGAGGTAAGTGAAGACAAAGGCAGTTTTGCAAAACTAATTTGCACAAATTAAAAAAGTAATATTTTCTTTAATAGCAAAAAAAGAAATCCACTGCCACACACATCAAAGTTTTTTCAGCAAATACAATTTGGGTACTTCATTAATTGATACTTTGATATTACAGCGCCACAATAGTAAATGGCTGGAGAGAAGTAGATCAAAGAAGTGTGCGGTTGCTTGGAAAGCTTCTATTCTGTGCAAGCATCGGAGAAATTGGATTAGGATTTATGTCATGGCTGTTTTGATATTCGTCTATTTCACATATTAAAAGTATGTGAGAGCAACTCAATTTAGACTGGCTGAGTGATAGCGAGATTGATTTAATTAAAAAAAGAAATGGGCTCTGGTGGAAGGGTGCATATCACTGTGCTACTCGTTTTCCTAATTGACTAAGCACAGGAGCCAGACCACAAATGGTGCGATGACGCAGGTACATCACCCTCTCAGACCTCACAAAGAGCACCATGTCATGCCCCAACAAACGGCCTCAGGGCCTAACCACTTACTACATTGCCCGAGAGGAAATCAGTAATTGGCATAATTTTTCATGAGCTCAACCGTAAAGGTGAAATAAATGACACTGTTCAATAATGCATTATATGCATCTATAATTGACTATGATTTTTTTTTACAAAACGACATCTTCAGGGAGAAGGGAAGGAGCAAAAAAAAGCTGTTTCGTTTAAATCTTTCTGTTTCAGGGCAGCAGACGAGTGCTTGAAATAATAAAAACAACCAAAAATACCAACCTTATAAACATTCATGGGGACATAACTGTGGGTCATGCTGTAACAAGTAACTTAATAAATTACTTTTTCTATTTATTCTTTTTAAGATGTATGCAAGTTTTTAATGTGGACCCATTTTTACAAATGTCTTTTGCGCTGCTGCATCTTCCTGTGTTCATACAGCTGACTTAGGAATAAACTGGATAATGGATATATGAGCAGCTTGGGTAACTTTTAATGTTTACTCTTTTTAGATCACAGTGGTTTCACAATCCCCTCAGTGATGGTGAGTGTAAGTTACAATAAGGATATTGACCAAAGGTATGAGAATATAACGTTGTTATGTTCATGTATGAATTTTAAGATCTGAAGGTTGCAATTTCCATACTAAAAAAGACAAAGAGGCTGATATCTCAAAACAAAAGTATTATAAACTGCATTAACTGATTTTGGCTGGTAATATATGACAGTTGCCGCTTTATAGTAGCTATGGATCAACATTATCATTCATTTAGAGTTGTGCTTCTGGCAACCTGATGATGGATGTAAGTCCAATATTCACCAACTCCTGAGGGAAATATCTGGCTGTTTAGGTGCTAAACGCTCCGCTATGTTCACCAGCTAGATGCTAAATATGTCTGTCTGTCGTTTGGTCCAGGACATGTAGTGTATAGCTGCCTGTTGCATCTGAAAATGATGCTGATGAGAATGAACCAAAACAGGTAAGCTGTGGGCCAGAAAACCACAACAATGAGCTAAAATACACAAAAACAATCTTTTGGGGGAACTGTGTCAGGTGATACATTTCTGTGGGCTCATCAGTATGAGCGACTTCTTTTACATTACACATAATCATCTGATCTATTGATGACTGATTAGAGCAGCTTTGGTAAAGTATTTTCCTTGAAAAAGAATGTATAATTCTTGTCTATTCACATAAGTCATTGAAGCATTGAGCTTATGAGCATGCATGCTACAATAAGACACTACTACTACTCTGCAGCTCAGGGTGGACTAGTTTAGAAGGTATTGGAAAATCAGTGCCTTGCTTAATAGCACTTTGACATCTGCTGAGCAGAGCAGCATTACTGTTTGAACCAGCAATCCTCCACAAAAGACAACAGGCAACTATAAATGTTACCTCAAATGTGTCCAAATGTGCACTACAATGCGTTATATAACTATACATTACAAAAATATATCTGTGGCTGCATATTAAGAGACTATTTTGGAAAGTTTAGCACGGCCTGTTTTTCACAGTTTTACACTCTGATGATTTATAATTTGAAATGCGGTTTGGGAAAGCAGCTGTCGTAATGTTCCCACAGAGTTACTGTACAATATGACAAACAACACCTATGGTTCAGTATCATCACAGGACTGTGATCCTTCACACAATAGAGCTGATCAGTTGACAGGGTGTAACCAACCATGACAGTGTGCTTTCAGAGCCACTGGGGCGCTTCATTTAAGTAAACGTGCAATCAATGCCAATGGGAGCAAACAGCAGGTAAAGATGAATCCACTAACTAGCTGTTTGCTAAATTACAAGGAGAAAGTTGCCACGAGATTGCATTTTCAATCTTGTATTCACAGCTTAACTATTTTGGGGGAGACTACTTGTGAGACACCTGATCAAAGCATGCGAAAGACAAGTGGAGCTGGTCTCAACTCATGTACCTGCAGTGTTAAGTGAACGCTCCCAGTGCCATGTGGGAAACTGGTGACAACCTATTAACTCTCACTCCATAGTTACATATTCTGTCTTTCATGAACCCAGTTGGCTTTTTTTAAGAACACTCGCTGACATGGGAAGAAGAGAGAACAGCAGAGAGCAAACAAGAAGAGGCAAAGAGAGAATCATCATAGAGACAGTGGGATTGATTCAGCTTCCCATATTTCAGAGGGCACTCGTGTTGCATCTGTTGAGCGAGCAGAGCCATTGTCTGAGTTGTCATCGCCGCCGCGGTAGGGGGACTCGGCACCGCATGGCAGCGTGGCACCGGGTGCTTCACAGTGACAATGTGACAGCAGGAACCCTGGGTAATTAAAGCAGCTCTCTGCTCTGTGCCCTTAGGGCAAGCATGCCTGGGACGTGAAGATCATACCTGGCTCGCTCCCATTCAAGACTCACAGTAGCCAGAGCAATTTTCCACCTTTATAAATTCCCATTCCTCCTCTGTAGATTTATGGATAGCACCATTGGTATGATGTATGCAGTGCTAAAAGCATATGATGAAGCTGTGCACACTGCAGCTAAAAACAGGGCTTTGACTTGTGCATGACCTAAATTTGAAATATAGTGTGCAGGTATTCTCTAACTAATTAAAGGAGTTGAAAATTATATTTTACCATTCAGCCATTAGCCTGATATAAATAACATATGGAAGCTCTGAGACAGTCAGACAACAACCATTCAGGGCCAGGCAGTCCAGTATGAGTAAGCATTCCCACTGATCTGATCTGCCCAGAGGCAATACACCATGCATGGAAGTTAAATGACTGTCTTCCAATTTGCTCTCATGAATATTAAGCAGTGCTGTGACAGTAGAAACGGTTGGCTGTATGCAGGCTGCTGATCCACACCGACAGATCTGTCCTCTGATGTCTACGAGGGGCGGGAATCGCTAAAACGAGGCCCCCACAGCAGATGAGCCTCCTCCTCCTCGGTCTATTTTCATGTCTTAAATGGGCCAGAGTGGCTGCCTGTCTCATCAAGGGGTAGCCAGAGACCCTGGACTGTTTCTCACTTTAGTAAAACTGAGCGATAAAGACATTGATGTCTAAATTATGCTGCTGCTGCTGAAGATGAGTGCATGAGAGAGAATCTGATGAGGGATTATAGTGGAGCAAACTAAAGCAGCTCCCTCTGCTGCTGCTGATGATGAATAAAAACTTCCACTAGTACAAATCTAATATTCCGATGTGATGTAACAGCACGGTATAAAGTGTAGGGAGACACATGTCTGTAATAAAGCAAATATAACAAAGATTATATTCAAAGTGTCGCGTAGATTCACATACACTCTGTATATTTACTGAGTTTGGTTTCACTGTGTGAAGCAGGAAAATGCTGCTGCAATTAGAAGGGATTTAATACAGTTATTTAAAATTTCAACACCTGCAATCTTACCTATTAATTAAAATAATTTTCTAATTTTATCAAGAACTGAGAAGAGAGGCACTGTGGTGTTGTTTCCCTCAACCTAATTAACAAGAATAAAAACTAAGTATTTATAGAAAGCTAATGCTAATCCTTTTGACAAACGGTACGAGAGGAATATATTATAAATCTTTTTCATGGTTGATTTATTTATGTGAGGTGCATCATTGGTGGTTTGCCACATAAAGTAACACGCAGACTGCCTAAAAGACAAGGAGCTGCTTTTGAATGTAGTCTGGTGTATGTATGTAAGATTTTTTTATTTTTATTTTGATGCTTATATCACAGTAAAATGTATTTTTTGAAATCATGAAACTGGTTTATGATATTTGGTTTGTTGTGTTGTGTGTGTCGTGTTTGTCGTTGTGAAATCAAAGTCTGACATATGACTCAATAAAATGTGCGTGTTTAATCCGCTGAACTTAATGTTCCTACTCAGTTTTGCCTAAGGGAAACAAATATTCCACATGATATGAGTGTCATATGGCTAAACAATCAATTAAAATAACAAATATATTGCCACAAGGTTGTCACGTCATTCCAGTATGATTCCACTAATAGAAAATAAACCGTTTTTTGCCCAGTCGTGTTCATTTATGCAGCAAAATTACATTTTATCAAATCTACTATACTTAATGAGTTACCGAGTTCTTTAAGTTCAGTTTCTTTGTGTCATTATGGCGTATGCTATATTTTGGATGACGAGCTCAGTTCAACGGGTGCATGTTTCTGCTGATCCAGTTTGCCAGTCAGCATTGGACATCAGCAACTTCCACGCTTTAAGATTCTCTTTGTAATTTACCATTATACTTAAACATGTCTGATTGAGACTTAAGTGGACATAATCAAATCACCTCCAAACTAATCTAATGGTCAGCATACACGGCCTCTCTTGATAACACGATTAAGCAGCAGCGTTCTCAACGTACAGATTACAGTTGGCAGAGGCCTTGTCTCGGTTAAACAAGTAGACATGGCACATACTGGACAACCAACCTTATTATGTCACCAAACATTAATGTTAAGGGCCTTCAAAAGAGTTACCGGTGATGGTGTCTTAACTTGACCGCTGTCCACCTGCATGCCAGCTAAAGTAACGCAATGTCCATGGAGGTTTCAGTGCATACAGGCTGTGACATGAGAGCTGCTGAAGAGAATGACCTGACACTGACAGCCTTTGGCCCTCAAGGATCTGATTTCACTCGTGTTACCTGAATCTGTTAGCAAGCCATGAAACACCTTTGTGAAACTGGGGCAGAACTTTTGCACTTTAAGTCATGTCTGAATTATTAGGCGGTGACTCATGTCTTGGTCCAAATGTGTTAAATTTCATCCTTCTGCATGCTTAGAGACCAAAGTCAACATCGGCACCAGCATCACAGACGATGTTAACTCAATCTGTGTACATTGAGAGGATTTAATGAGTAAAAGAAATCATTGCAAACACCAGAGACACCATTACTTCATCTGTTATGATAGCTATTAGTTTTGAGGGCTATGTCATCAGGGTCAGTGGCAACGTTTTTTTCAGGGAAGGAAGTCCTGTGTTTGAAAGGTGATCGAGGTGGATGATGGGCATACAAAATGGAGGCATTTGATACAGGAGCTTGGGATTTGTGTCTTGAGCGGCTTTCAGGCTTCAGCAACAAGATCATTTTGTTAAGGTAATAAATGTTTAATAAAGTAAATATGTCCTGACTCCAGCATCAAGTCACTTTGGACTTTTTCAATATTTAACCAAGATCACAATCCCTTCACAATCTTGAAAGGACCAGCGTGTAGGATTTAGTGGCATTTTGCAGTGTAATTGCTGACTGCAACCACCTCGCCTCACCCACAGTTCAACATGGCGAACCATGTGGAAGAGGACGTGCAGCGACAGTAGAGGCTCATTCTAAGGTACCAAAACAATGATATGCTGAAACATAGTTCTGCCATAATCTGAAAATATAGAGCCCCCTAACTCTTACACGGTGGACCTTCAATCAAGTGCTGTGAGTGCCTAAATATAACCATAACAACTGCTAATCTTAGTTTAGGGAAAATTATGGGAAAAGCTTATTAAATAGGTTGTCAGTGAATATTTGCAAATATGTTCAGTGGCAACATTTTGGGAAATGTTTGACTGAAATCATCCTTCAGGGGGTATCTTAAAAAAACATATTTGCAAATTAGTAATGCATATAAACGTCAACAGGGTTGCTTTTAGATATTATTGTGCCTTCTATTAGTCTTGTTGTACCTCTAATTTCTCAGTAATTAAACTGTTTGATGCTTATTTGTAATTTTGCAGCTTGCTTTTGGTTGTTGGTTTTGTGCTTCTTTTATTCCAGCTGAGTATTGTTTGTTTTTTTTCTACCCTTTTTCTACCTCACTTTTGAACTTTATTTTGAAAAATGCTGTACAAACATGCTCCATTCACTACTAATGTTGTACAGGTACTAATGTAATTGTAAGGGCCATGGCGGCCCTTTGAAGATACACCGCTGTCCCTGTTTTGTCCAGGAGACGTCTGTGACCAGCAGCTGGTGGAGTGTGTTAATGTTGATGTCACAGCAGCTGGCTGCTCTCATCCTGTTAGCTCTGCCTGCCATTATCAGCCCCCACCCTCCTCCTCCTCCTCCTCCTTTAAAGCTGCTGCTACTGCTGCTGCGTGCCACGCTCATTTTAATACTCCAGACTCATTTGACCGTCTTTATGGACTTATCATATTAAACATTTATCGCAGCCATTTCCCTAAACCAAGCATGTTTATTCAACACTTAGGGGACCACAGCACGGCTCCTTTCAGCACCACCACCCTCCACCCCACCCCACCCCCAGCACACACACACACACACACACATGCACACACATCCTTATTTTCTCCTTTTCCTCGTTTCTCTCCACCTCTCCTCGTCTCTCCCTCACCCCCCCGGCTTGCTTTATTACAACCCTCCTTCTCTATGTGCCACTGCCTGAATAAAAAAAAGAGAAGGTATTTTTGCACAATTTCTTCCTCTCCTCTCCGGTCATCCTTTCCTCCAGTGGCCAGGACACCGGGGGACTCGTGGTGTGTGAAGCCAGGCAGCCAAGCAGACACAAATGTATTCTGAGCATTTAGTACTTTGGATGAATCGAGTTTTAATTTAATCATCTGATCAAACACTAATTAGCATAATCACTTGTGGGGATGGATGGTCTAGATAGAGAGACACAGAGCAACACATAATAGACCTCATCCTGGCAACAGTCTATGGGGACACTTAGCAACATGTAAACAGCTACATGCTTCTAGGGACCCATGCAGGGCTCTGTCCAAATTACCTCCCTTTGTACGAACAATACATCCAATTCTCTATTTCCTTCAACAGCACAGTCTCTGCAAAATGATCTATTCACTGCTAGGCTACCCTACAATCAAATGCACTGCTGCCAGGCCCCGTGCCCTCTTATTTGATCTTGGACAAGATGGCTTACTGCAGCATCACACCGTGGTCTGAGCAGAGGAGGTCTGGGAATTCTAGGAATACCACAAAGTGCTAAGATTATTGACAATGCACTCAGTCTCACACCGGGCCAGGGGATCGATGAGTGGCTAGAAGGACATAAATCAGACTCCTGTGGCTCCATTCCATGTCACACCCTAACCCACCCACCCAGCTCCCCAATTAAAAGCACCTACACACACACACACACACACACAAATGCAAGTACGCATGCACACAAGTACACACACTCTGTAAACCCCTGTGCCTCCCCACACACACATATATATATAGGTACCTGCACATAAACAGCCGCAAATACACAATAAAGCACTCACTTTATACATCTCACACACACATGCACACACTCTCACAGACCCTTACCTCAACTCCAACAAGATGACAGCGCTTTAAAAATGGCTGGCTAAAAATAACCGTCACTAACTTGGTCTTAAATCTTAGCATCTGTGCCAGGTTTAAAAATAAAGAGCAGTGTCGAGAAACCAAGCTGGACCCATTTGTCTTTCTGTCACTCTGTCTATCCAGCTTTGCCTCCTCCGTTATCCCATAGCCTACTTTAATGTTCGGACTATGGAGCATCAGAAACATGGGCAGACTTAAGGGTGAAATATTTCCTGGAAAATGCCATCCCGAATAATCTGATTGAGATGTGGAGGGGAAAAATATGGTTGGAAAAGTGCAGAGAGGTCAAAGAGACATGTGGTGTTGACATATATGTATATATATATATATAAGAGAAGTTCCTGAAATATGAGTGGAGAAAGCAAAGCTCAAAGGCAGGAAGAAAGAGAAAGAGAGAGTGGTAGGCATGTTAGCGAGCCACAATCCATCAGGCCCATGCATCATGCCCAGGCCAGAGTCGCAGGGATCAATTCAGCCTTGGGGCCCAGAGTATGTCGAGTTCAAAGCCTCTATATGTGGTATGTGGAGGACTGGATTAAGAGGCAGTATTTATGAGGTCCAGCGTGAATGTTTGTCTTGGTGGATGATGGATAGAAAACTCATCATACCTCCGCCACCTGTCTTCAACAATGAACAAAAGCTCTGGAGGGGAGCTCACGACAAGAACCATGGGCCGAGTGCTCAGTGTACAACACACACCCAACACAGGGTACACGACATGAATTGCATGTTGTGTGCATGTACAAACTTGATTCAGAAGATGTGGGTAAAATATAGTTTAGAGATGAACAACTTACAGATCTTTACAGGTCAATACAAGCAGCCATGTCTCTGAGAGACATTCATATAGTGATAATCTGTTTTGCTTGTTATGTTTTCAATGGAAATGTAGTTGCCTGGATTTGGTTCAGCTGCAAAGTTTCTTGCATCTATTGAAGTGCTACATTTTTGTGCTGAATTGGTTAGAAAGTGGTCTGGTTGGACTTATACAGTCCAGAAATTTCTTCTGAGAGACCAGAGTTTTCGAGTCCTAAGTTTTCGAGTCCTGCCTGTGGTTAGGTTTTTGATAAAGTTAGGAAAAGCTTGTGGTCAACACACCCTGTTGTGCAATATTGAACCAAGATCTTTCCCCAACAAGAGCTATGATCATAACCATGATTTACTCACTATGAGTTGATTGTAAGAAATCATGAAATACATTGTGAGTTAATGATTTTCAGATATGTTGCGTATCAATAGGTATTTTTACAGTTTTTACAATATGTTCTCATGTTGATATAATACATCCTGCAAATTAGTAAATGTAAAATCTAAGAGACGGGGTCAGTGAGGCAAACAGGATGGATAGGAAACTGAATTACATACATTATCAACATTAGCTTATAATATGCACATTTAAAGCATCGTCTTATACAGCAAAGAACTTCATTACCACTGTAAACTATGTCACAAGGAACATATGTCATGTATTCTGCACATGTAAATGTTGGTTAGTCTACTGATGCACCTGCAAATTGGGCTCAAATAATTTGGCCCCTTGGAGCTCTGCCAGAATTCAAAAGTGCTGTTTGACCTGTTTTGAAGATATAGTATTCAACCTATGGGCAGACAATATGAAAATATGAAAAAATATACCTTCAAATGATTTATACATATTTATTTTTAAACATAATAGATAATAGATTATACTGTGGTAGCAATCCCTTTAATATCTCTGGACCTACTTGCTTTCTCAGTTGAAGACGGAAAATGTATTATCACATAATACAGTATGTATTGATGACGTGATAAATAAAACTGCATGTACCATAATAGAGGATTCAGCATCTGAGTCAGCCCGACGTAATCATCATGTATTTGCAATTATGTTGACTCAGAGTTTAGGGTTTATTTAAGTTTTTTTTCCCCTTTGTTGGTTGGTGACAGGTGAAGCGGCAAACAGGAAATTGTGGAGAGAGAGTGGGATACGACATGCAACAAAGGTCACAGACAGTGATTGCAACCATGCGACATGCGCTGTAACCATTCGGCTATCCAGGTGCTCCGTTAACTCAAACTTTAAGTTTTGTTTTTTTGAAGAATATAAGTGTGTTTTTCAATCTAATAATACTGAATTGTTGTCTGTCAATACAAACTATGTATTTGGTTAACTACAATTTTGACATTGTTATAGTTCGTGTTGTGGAGAAAAAGTCAAAGGGCAATGGTGAGGTCAGGAAGGAAGAAAGTGTTCAGGAGCCTCTGATGTCTTATGCTGTAATATTCATTGACGCTTGGCCAAGGAGAATTAAAGACACTCTCAAAGTTCATCAGAAGTGCCTGGGTCGGTCTGCCCAACTCATCCTGGTCGATAGACTTTAAACCCCAAGATAACACCACAAATACTATACGCCCAGAATTAGACAAAGAGAATTTGTTTACTCATGGAGGCATTATTGTCAACATATTCTACTCTGGGGACAGAGATGTCTGTTTACGCAGATTGGAAAATCAACAGCAAGCTATCTATTATGCCTAAGAAGGCAACAATAGGTCTCTTCAACGCTGGCCACCACAGTGTTGAGATAGACTGGCACCTACTGTTCTCAACCAAAGCCAAACAGCTAATACTGCAGAGGACCTGAAGGCCCACACGTGACCTTGTGTAACCTAAGGATAGAAAATTCCATAACAGAAGAACACAAGAAGCACTACATACAGCAAATACATTTCAGTATAATAGCTCAAGAAAGTTCATTGTTATTAAATAAATCAACAGACTCGAAGGACTGTTATATAGAAAGTCATGGCTCAAGATAGCTTCTATATCTTAGGTAGGCATTTTATAAACTTCTAAGCTCTTCTCCCTAAAATCTTTGAAAGGCAGGAGGACTTCTGCACAGGAGAGCAATAGTGCCTCTTTCTTGACTTAGTCTGTTTAAAACTGTCAAATAATGCTTTTATACCCGGTACTACTGTACCTGTGCAGCACAGCACAGTAATATAACATGTCACTTTGACAGGTGCTGAGTGAATTAAAAACATCCTCTCTACTGAGAACCTTGTCTGAGAGGGAAACCCCCGCCAGATGTACTACAACCTCACTTTGCACGCATGATCAAACACCTACATTTGGGTGCTGAGGGGTTCTCTGCTCTTCCCTGCAGATGCTAAATGATATCGTTAACATTTTAATGCAAGAGACATTTACACGCGGGCTTGCGCAATTACACCTCTGATTCGGTGGAATCCAGACAGACACAGTGTGATCGGTAATTAGATTTTACATTGGTTGAAATGCTGCACACACACACACATACACATGCACGCACCGGTCGCCAAAGCTTGCTCCTAATTAGAGAGCTAGACAGGCTTGAGGAGGTAGGGTACAGTAGAGTAGCCCTCATTATACAGCTAGGATGTATGAACTAGGGGATATCTATTAAGATCACACATCAGGGTATCCATTACCCAACATTAGCGAACCTTTCAACTGGAATCACACACAGAGTTCAGAATGTAACCCAACAAACCCTCTTATAACTCACACAAGTGAGCAAGAGTTAAGTGGGTTTGTAAACTTAATTTAGCCCATTAGATATTCATATCAGAGTAAGACTGCACAAGATGATCTATCACTTCATTGTACACTACGTGTTTTCATGGGGTAATTTAATTTCATGAGCTGTGATACTGCTTCTACAACCAAACCCTAATTGGTAATTAGTAAACAGTCTAATGGCTGTGAGTGCAGCGTACGGCTGATCAGGTTTCACTCGGAAGCCTGTGAACGGCCGCCGTGGCCAATGGGAGGCCGCTGATCTTTGGACATCTTTACGTGGACTTGAGAATCGCCTCACAGCGCCAACAAATGGGGCTCTCATCAGTGCACTGCCTTGATCGGCTTCATGTAGATTTATTGCTATGCAAGAACCCGGTTTCCCCGTTCTGCTCGCAGCCAAGTTCAATCTATCTATCCACCCCAGGTCCCTGTAGCATTTTCATCCAATGTTTCAGGTTGCTAATAATGTGGGGGTCATGTAAAATTGGCAGGCTAACTGATGTTGGCAGCTATTTACTGTACTATAAGCTACACTGGGATAGATGCTTTGGAAGAGCTTCCTTATTTCAAAGTGGATCTGCATTTACCCCGACAAATGTCACAGCTAATTGAGATCAGAATTTGATTGCATGATCTCCTGACCGCTTCATAAATGTTCATTTATTGAAGACGTACGGATTAAGTCCTTTTAAGTCACGAGCATCAGGTTAAGCTGTGTGTATGTCTACAAGTCATCGCAGTCTTCGTGGGGACTGAGCGAGAAGCCTTGTCTCGTTATATGTTTGCAATGAGAATTTGAATAGGCCAGTTTAGCTTGCTGTAGTTTTGCCTAGAGGCAGCTTTCAGGGAGAGATATTTAATATGTTTCCTCTCCTGTGCTGATGACTGAATTTATAAATTCTACTTTGACAGGCAGAGGCAATAGCAGAAGCATAAAGTCTTAAATAGAATACAAGAGATAAATGTGCCTGTTGGCTGTTGTTATGTCAGATTTAACATTTAAATGTTTTTGGGGTTTTTTTTGTCTGCAATATGACAGACATTTAATCTAATGGCTGTGTTTACTTTTTGCTTCTTTTGATATAACTTGCAATGATGAGTCAACTGCAATGATTTCCATCATCAAATCCATTAAATTTGACATTTTGTGAACATGGTACAGGTGTGTGTATCTATTTTCCTTTTTTTTTTTTAATCAGTTGCTGATGCCGTTGCACAGTGTGCACGTGGATATGCACAGTGAAATATCCACAATGCAATGTGGCAAAGAACTGTGAAAACCCTGAGGGAATTGGGCCACTTGGTTTGGCCACTGATCACCTTTGGACACACTAATGTAACAGGATGTGATTAGCTCCTAATCAAGTTCTTCTGGGTCAACTCAGTTTGTGACAAGAGCTAAAATCCCAATTCCATGCCCTGAACCATGTAATACATAGTCCACTATTTCCTGAGTCTGCCATTTTGTAGTGGTGTCCGATTTGTGTATTATTGTACCCGACACAGTGGACAAAAATGATCCCAGAAAATAGTAAACAAGCACCAGACACTAACAGACAACCACCATGGATTCTGAATTATCTGAATAATGTCTGATTTTGTTTTGTTTTTTTTGTTTTTTACCACCAGACAACAACACACCTTATAGTTTTCTACCCCATATAGTGAAGCGTGAATGGGTGAACGTTTTCGGACGCAGCCTCTGACACCCATTAAGGAGGTTACCATAGAGACAGGCCAGTGAGCGTGTGATAGGCCTAACTCTGAAACAGCAAGAATTGTCTGGAATCCAATCGCTGTGCTTGCTTCCATCTACAAGGTCATTCATTCATTCTGACAACGCCTGCTCAGCCGATGAACACCTCATTTTCATGATAATCAACAAAACATCCGACGGCGGAGGACAAAGTCATATAGCCGTTCTCCTGTACAGTGATGATGGAGAAATCAAATAAAATGACAATGCAAACAGTAAGTGATAAAAGCCCAATGATTGCAGTGCAAATGACGAACACAAAAAGTGTCTGCACTCAACGGCGTCTACTGCTTAATCCCTATCAGTTGTTTGCCACAGGCCTCCTCAATAATCCCTTATGCAATAAACGGACACAATCTTGCATGGCAGTTGATCTAATGTCAGAGTCAGATGATTATGATTAATGAGGATTCCTTATTGTTCCTTTATGAGTTTCAGCACAAGCTGGGCTGAGGGAGATACCGTTTTATATGGAGTCAATGTCAATAAATGGTACCGACTGAGGGGTCGCTTGAGCACTGAAAAAGCGACGACACAGAAACAAAATCCATTTCGAAGCCTTATTTTATCACGCCAGCCAGAAGGGAAAATCCATTTTGGGGACGCACCATATCATATCTCAGCCCTTCGATGTGGTTAAATGTATTCGCACCTGTAAATCCCCATTTCACAATTTTTTTGCTTTGTGAATTCAGCTTTTCTTGACCCTTTCATTCAAATGCAGCCAACCTTGATTTTGTCTCAATACATGAACAATCCCCATCTTGTCACCCTGATGTGTTTTCTTACAGACATGTTTCCATTTTCTTTCCTTCTCCCTCTCCTTCTTCGACTCCCCCTTTTTTCTTCCCCGGTTCCGTACACACCCTGTCAGCCATAATCCCTCCCTGTAGAAGGGACTCTGGCCAATAAGTGAACGCAATAAACTGTATCAATTTTCTGCTATTGATTATAGATACACTATATGAGCACGCAAAATATGCGTGCATGGTTTCGTCCACATGCATGTGTGCACATGCACTCACGCAAATACACAGAAAAAAAACCCACAGACAAGATGCACAACCAAATCTGGGTGTTTGAATACAATATTTGAATGGAGAATGAGACTTTCAGCTATTTGAATAGAAAATGTAGCTCACATTTTTGTGTGCGCGTTTGCATTTCCTTAAAAATGTGACCTCTGTGGAATGTGCCTCACCAAAAGCATTACACTTTTTTGAAAAAAAAAATCCTTTCAATTGCCAACACACAATGTGTAACACTGGTGCTAATTTTCTCTACATTTAAAAGGTAAATAACATGGAGCTGTATTCAAAGTGGATGTCGGAAGAGCCTTAAACACAAATGAATATTTGACATTAAATATACTCAAAATGAAAATAAGGATAACTGTTTCTTAAATATGTGATAAAAATGATCATTTTGATGCATTATATTCATTTAGGCCACTTTAAACTTGAAAAAAAATGTGCTCACTGTGGGGGAGGGGGAAGGGGTTAAACCAAATGTCCATTATATCAAATACGTCACTTATTACTAAGGGCCACAGTGGAACATGGTTGTGACAGAATAAGTATCATTAGGCATCAAATAAAAACAGAAACAAATTACTTTAATCGTATGCAAATTAAAAAACAATTAAAACTTGCACCTATAAAATCAGATCCAACCAACACAATCAAATCAATTCATGAAACAGAGGCCTCAAACAAACATAATTTATCCGTTTTATTTCATCTGGCTCAGGATGTATATCTGAAGGCCAGAGATGTGTCTAATGGTTTGTGGGAGAGCTTGAAGGATTTAAAACGCAATTCATGCCTCGCCCGTCTCTCTCCCTCTATCAAGGCTGTCAAAGCTTTTGACAACCATATAAAATCCATTTCATGTGGGTCACAGGTGACCTCCATCCTCCCTCTCCAAGTCACTTAGCTGTCCACCAGTGATTTGCCTTGTGCAGTAGGTAATGAGCACTAATAAAAAAAAATTAAAAAAGAAAAAGAAAAAAAAAAGACGGTGAAACTTACCATTCAAGATGCTCTGGAAAAAGATAAAAGCCAATATCCACATGCCCTGCTCCGTTCAATCCCCCCCAAGCTATGCTTTCTCTTCTTCCTCCGACCGGTGCCTCCCTGGGTCTCTCTTCTGTGCGCTTGGGGTAAGGTTAAACATTTGCCACAGTCTTGAAGGAAACCGTTCCAAGTCTCTACTTTTAATATCTCCTTCTTACTTTTTCGTTACACTCTGATTTTCTTTTTCTCCTGAGCCCTCTCTTTGCGCTTGGAACATAAATGAGCCTCTGTGATTGTCTTGGGGAGAGCTGTGCACAGACTCTCCTCCTCTGCTCCGCGTCTTGCTGCTTCTCCCTGTTATTCAAAAGGATGCTGAAGGGGTGAAGCCCAGGTGTGTGTGATGCTGAGTCAGAGCCGGGTACGAGCGGATCCTGAAACCAAAAAAAAATGAATGCAAAAACAAAACAAAACAAAACAAATTAAAAAAAACCCAACAACAACAAAAGAGCTGGCTAAACTAAATCCTTTAAAGAAAAAATGTCAGCAGCTCCGATTTCCTAAATAAAAGGCTGACTGACGGATCATCCTTGTTGGGGGGGAGAAAAATTAATTTTTTGGAAAATTAAAATAACTAAAAGAGCAAAGAAGCAAACAAGGGGGAGAGGATGGTAGAATAAGAATGAAAAACAGGTTTTTTTTCTGAGACTCCAAAGTCAGATCATCTTCATCGCCTCTGTGCGTCCAGCAAGAGGCGAGTAAGCGCATCTTCCCCGCTGCCGCTCTCTAATCGCGCCACACTGACTCTCTGAGCATTACACAGAATAACCCTCTCCCTGCCCCTGCAGACGCTTTAATTCCTCATTGCCTTAAAGGAGCAGAGGCGGCTACCGGTCGGTCCTGAGGGCAAGGTACTACTGAAGGTGAGAGTGTGAGAGCACACAGTGAGTGGGGCATTTGCATTAAGGAAATGAGCTGCACCTGACGCACCGAGGCACCTAGGATAACATTTTTACGCACGGAGATGTACCGGCTCAAACAGAAAGCGCTGTCTGCTGGTGTGCAGGTGCACTCATTATACAGCATTATATGCCAGATCCGGCTTGAATGAAGCCAATGTAGTATTTCTGTTATGGAAAAGAACAGAGGAGGGTTCCGTGTAGGAATGGGAATCTACAAGGGCATTCAATGACGCCTATTTTGTGTTCATTTCTAAGGATTTGTTTTTTTTAAGTGCTTAATTGACTTTTAAATTAAATGACACTTTTAAATTAATTGTGGTGGTTTAACAATTGTGTGAAAAGAAAATAGGAGGGGAAAAAAAGCAACATTTAGTCATTGGTTGCAGAAAATACAGGGTTAAACTAAAGCATCCCCCACCCCAAAGGCGCAAGGCACACACATACACACTCCATACCGCCTCCCTCAACCCCATAATCCACCCACCAACACCACCACCACCACCACCACTCCATTTTAATGCCTGCCTTGAAGTCAAGGGTGTAGCTGTAGTAGGCAATGGAAGCCTGTGGGCCTGTCCACAGAGCCGGGTTACACTGAACGTGATATAACCAGCAGGGCAGTCTGCATCTCATTCTCTATTCCACATGACAGCATATACTGAAAGTGAAATTCTGTTTATTTACCCCAGGAAACTCATTTTTGTGCTTATATCTGGACTGAGGAAAAGGATCTTTAGAATTCAAAACAGGAAAAGAAAAAAATTGTACATAGTATGCATGTGTGTGTGTGGATCACATATTGTTGTCTGTCCTCATTTTATTCATGGTCATATAAATGCTCTCTGTGTTCATTTGGTGTTTTGATCAGCCCATTTTTCCTGTTGACCAGTCTTTCTATGTTTACCTACCATGTCTGTCCACGTGTCTCTCTTGGAGCATTCATTCCAGCGCAGCAGACAAACACGAACGCCACTCTGCATTTGTTCAAGTCTGTACCAGAACACACTGTTCTAGCTCGCCTTGAAATGGTATAGCTACCTCTCTGCTTTCTTCAGTTTGATATATTCAGCAATGGCCCAAATTTAATTTTTCTTTCATTACAGACGTCCTCTGTTTGAACTATTGTTACACCAAAACGTGCGTTTAATTGGGTAAGGGGATCATTTTTCTTACCTTTCTCCTTAAGCTGTAAGATAAACCCAAACAAGTTGAAGTCTCTGTAGCGCTGAGGAGAAAACATGGGTGAATCAGGGCAGTGGGTCAGAGATCCTGCCTGTCAGTTAGAGTGGATTAGGAGCACTGTGCTTGTGTTTCAGCTCTGGATTCTTGGCATGGAAGTTCATTAGCAGCAACAGACTGTGAGATATGATCGTTTAAGAGGGAGGATGCAACACTAGCCTGGCTACAGATTTATCAGACCTTTGTTTGCCCTCGCAAGATGCACATTCTGCCTCTCAGCACTGCCCTGTTACACTATTATATGGATATATACTATACATCTACACTATGGAGACTTCATCTTCTGCTGCAGAGCAATTGTAGTGGGAAAAGTGAAATCGCCTTGCTCAAAGGCACATTTGAATTTTTAAGTTCAAGGACTACTTTGTGTGTATGATGCTTTAGGGAAAGCCCTTTAAGTGATCAACCACAACAGCCACAGCACATAGCTTCGCTTGATTCATCTTGCAGCAATGTTAAATGGTATAAGATTTTATTTGTCACTGAAGGTGACATTAACAGCCAGCAAAGACAAACAAAACCCAAAGAGAGGGGAAAAGATCTGACAGTGTGCTCAAGGGATTGGGAAAGGGGATCTGTGGAATTAGAGGGTGCCATCTGACATTTTAGGGGAAATGAGACATCGCTATAATCTAGCACAGCAAACAGGATTTTATGAGAAACTGAAATTAAAAATTGGAAGTAAAGAAATGCAAATCAAGAAGGTTATATTTGTATGTGTGGGATGTGAAAACTGATACTAACACACATGGAACAATCAAGCCTGGAGTCATATAAGCAGAAAAGAGGAGCAATGACTTCACTGTCACATTGACAGGGGGGCGGGGGTACGTATGTGTACAGTATATACACCCACCCACTACTGTACACACACTCCATACGTGGGAGTTGCCCAGTATAAGCACAGTTTCACAGTGTGTGTTTGACAGCAAACAAACACAGAGTAACATCAACACTGACCAACTGACCTTACAACGACCAAATGACAGCTGGTGTGCATGACACTTTCTATCATACTCATTTAAAGTTCTGAAAAATCTATATAATTGTGCCTTAGTAAGTACAGTCCTGTATGTGTGACTCATTATTTAATCCCTGTATGGTGTCTAATATTTGGTTAGTGGGGGTCAATTGCTCTTTCACCTTAAAAACTGTAATTAAAGAATAATTGCCTCCTCTGTATCCAAAAATATCTAAGTCTATGAGGGACGCATTTAATAACACACGCATTATGGTGCAATCTAATCCCCGCGATACAATAAATCACAAGGACAGAAAGAATCAAGCATCATTGAACAATGTGGCTCTGTTGTAATTGTGGCGATACAAAGATCACATTTAGCTGACCGTGGTGATACACACGGATCAAATGTTTCTGTTGATGGCACACGGGGACCTCCATCCTTGTGGAAAACAGGTGTGAGTGTTTGTCGCTTACACTCAGCGGACAGCTGTACAACTGAACGGGCTACTTGTGACGTGGAAGACAATACCTTGATTTTCACTCTAAAGACAAGAGCCATGACCTTGTGACCATGTGAGCTGAGGTATTCAGTGCTAATATATAGGAGGCATATATAGTTTTCTAATTGCAAAACCAATGTTTAGGTCCTTGTATGGTTAATATTACTTTAATCAGTATATCACAATGGTATTCATTTGTTTGGTGGAGTGTGGAGGAAACTACAGTATAAAAAAATACTCATCAGGTTTGTCACATTGCACCTGTACCATGTAACTTATGATTTAATTATTATTAAAACGGTGAAAAACTGAGATAAAAAATATTATTTATAGCATATATAGTATATTTATAGTAGTATAGTATAGTTTGCCATCATGGTTTAATATACAGTATCCTCTTGACAACACATCATACAGGGATGAAATGTAGATTTATATTAAATTATATAAGCATAGAACCACATGACCCAAGTAACATAATTCAGTTTGTCCACAGCCATGTTTTGAATATGAGTAGAGAGGATTTTTGGTGGAGTTTGAGGTTACTCTGTGGGTAGGGGGAGGGGGGGGAGAAGGGTGTAGTTCATTTTAGCCCCCCAGCATGATGCCTAAACAGTGGTAAGTGAATGTGACAATGAGGCCCCTGGGCTGCCGCAGACAGTCTTGGCCTTGCTGTGTGGCCATGCATGGTGTGTGTCTGTCTGTGGGTGTGTGTTTTCATGTGCCACCATGTCTGCGTGTGGATACAAGGAAGGATGTGGCGCACATATGAGACGATTCATGAACACTGCTCACCCAAGGTCGTGACTCCTCTGACTGTTATACCCACGCTGGCACGGGGTCTGTGCTCAGTGCTCTTTATTTTACTGCCAACTTCATCATGGCTGATAAGAATAAGATAAAAGATATTAATCAGAGTAGCGGTAGCACTAAGTGGAAGTTGTAGTATTTAAATGTATCCCACGCACAGCAATGTAAGAACTATAATGCATGTTGTCTTAAATCATTCTGTATGAAGGCAGGCGAACTCTCAATATACAAAATATTAAAGACTAGGGAGAACGTCTCATAAAAATCCAACAACTTGCCTGTGCTATAGTAGCTATGGAGGGATTACTTTCTGTGTTTACTTTAAGTCAGGCTCAAAATTAAGTGTTTGATTACTTCAGCTCCATGCCAAAATCTCAAATGTTACTTAAAATGTTACTATGAATGGTGGTGGTAATGGACAGAAAAAGTAGAATCAAAGTTGAGAAATACTTTAAATGTCAGTTTGAAGTGTTCTTGGGCATTAATGTACATTAAACATCAGAGAAAAGGCTTAAAATGCTGCTGACACACAGCTCACCGTACACTCTATCATGTGCTGTCCTCTACCAAGCTAATGAATTGAGATCAGATAGGTAACAACACAGAGTGCTCTTCAGTGGTCATACTAATTACATCATAAGCCAAATCAAATCAAGTGCTTCTTGTGATTTATTCAAACGTATTCCAAAACTACTCTAGTCAGGTCTGCATATAATCCCATAACAGTACTATAGAGCAGTTTTCATCAGCTGTGTCTTTACTTCCATACAACACCTTCCTCTCTGCAGGGCATTCACACACACCCTGCTCCTCCCTGTCCCTCTGGCCGACCCTGTCCCTGGCGTGTGTGTGCGCAGACGGCCTGGGTAATCCCTCAGGATGGGGCCTCATGTTTTGACAACTCCTGTGAAGCCCAGTGTCTCTTACAACAAAACACAGACTGGCCTATCATCAGCAAAATGTCAGCCCTCGGCTCACTCCTTCATCACCCAAAGGAGGATCAGGTTGCCTTTACACTATGCGACCCATTAACTCAGAATAGAAACATTCTCAGTACCGGTATAATGATCCCCTTTGTTTGCTAAGACAATGACATTGATAAGAGACACGCGGCGCTCGTGGCTTCGATAGAAGTGTGTATAAGGTTACATGTTGCCAGGGCAGGAGTGATGTGGCTCCTAAACACAGTTCAGGGTGGTGTACTCTTACCCCCTACTGGTCCCAGTGGGATGAAAAGACACCTGCTGGTCAATCAGCATCAGGACAAATGCACACTCTTTAAATTAGGACAGCTAGACAAAAGTTACCATGTCAAAAGATGATGATAAAATACTAAAGCAGAGACATGTTTCTGTGGAGGTCAGTGGAAGAGCAGAGGAGGAAGGGTTAGGTGTTTGATTACCTTCTTCTGAGGGCCACCCACATCAAACATACACTCAAGGCACTATTTGATCAAAGAGTGAATAAGATGATGAAATGAATTTTTTTAAATATCTGCTTTATGTTACAGATACATAAAAAAGTTTTTCTGGATATTTTTAGTTTCTATATTCATCCCTGGAGGGAAATACGCTCATTCGTTTTCTTGCTGTGAATTAGATGAGAAGATAGATACCCCTCTCATATCTGCACACCAAATTATAAAGCTATTTCCAGATTTCCAGCAGCCAGTTAGCCTAACCAATTAATATTATTTGTGTTAGCTAAGCACAGAGTCTGGAAACAAAATTAACAAAATCCGGATAAAATGTGTATTAATGAGCTTTAGAGGTGCTCATATAGGCAAACTTTGTATAGAGCTGGCTGTTTTCTCCCTGTTTTTAGTCTTTTTGCTAAGCTGAGCGAACTGGATCCAGGTTCACACATAAGCGCAAGTAGTCCCCCTTGCAAGCCATTGATCTCCAACCTTGTAGTGAGTGCTGTGAACCGGTTTACAACAAGCACATGGAAAGGCTGCTGTAGAAGAAGAAAGCTGGAAAAGCCAGCTTGACCATGCCCTTGTACAAGACTTGTACATACTCTTGCTGGTCTTTATCAATATCCTGGTTATCGGGGTGTTTTGGAGGGGGAAGCAGAATAGAAAGTCATTAGGTCAGGGTTCCCACAGACCAATGAACCAATCATCAACAGGGAGACATGCACAGTTAGTGCAGCCACAGATGTTGATGTTTCAAATTTTAAGAGGCACTTTCTGGCTTGGCATGCAGCCAGTGTAACTATTTAATTCCACTAGTCACGACTGCAACACGTGGCGCCAGAGTTGATCACATCTCGCCATCTCGTGATTCCGCCAGAAGCGGCGTAGTGCGTTTCAGAAGCGTCTCAGCACTCTGTGGAGAATACGTGGTCTGTTTTTGACGAAAGTCACGACTAGCCGCTTCAAGCAGCACAAAAACAGCATAATGAATCTGGTCAATTTTCAAGAGTAAACCACCCTGTGCAGACTCCCAATTGTAAAAACAGACAAAAGGGAAACAATTTAACTACACAGCCCACTTATCCATTATAAAAGCACACAAACCAAAGAAAAATGACTAAATCTTAGCAAGTTAACAAACTCTGCTGGACAAAATGTAAAACACTCCTGGTGGATATGAAGCCATGTGGAGAACAGACCAAAGCAGCAACGCAGCCGCTACGTCACAGAGCTGTGACCGATAGAATCAAGACACAAGAGTGGTATTTTCTCAATTATCTCTCAGCAAGAAATTAAATAAGCATATTCCCCAAAATGTTGACTATGACTTTAATTTCCTTTTCTAAATTGCTATTTCCAATTTAGATCCTAACTTAAATTACTATCAACAGAAATGACAGGATTTCAGGGGTAAGAAATTTCTGCAATTCAGCCTACATTTCCTGAATACTTTATTTGAACCTATAAGACTTTAATTCCACTCTGCAGAATGGACCATAGCACATACACTACAGTAACCTTTTCCCATCTCCCTCTCAATTCACAATACCAACACCCCAGCCTGCTACAGCAACCCCAGCCAGTTTCCCATTGGTTAGCCCCAAGGCACAGAGGAGCATATCTGTAGCCAACCTTGACGTGCTAAACTAGGACGCTGAAGGGGACAGAAATGGGAGGAGAGGAGAGGAGAGGCAGGGGAGCGAGCAAAAGGAGGGGGGGGTGGGACGTAATGAAAGGCTGCTGGAGGAGTGGCAGAAATACGGAAGTGAGGATGGAGAGCTGAGAGGGTTGATGGAAAAGAGGGGTTAGAGAAAGGAGTGGTGGAGATGGAGGGAAATGAAGGTGGAGAGTGTAAGTAAAAGAAGGGAGAGAATAGGGTGGGTTTGGGTGATTTGTACTCTGGCTGCATATGTGCCTGGTCTCCATCTCCTCCATTCTCTGCTTGAAAACTGGAAAAATCAATACACCCACAGTCTAGTGTATCCCCACATGAACTGGGTCATTAAAAATATATAATCAAACACCCCACCGTCATTTTTCATCACTATTACCATCATCACGCATATGAACAGGCGCGGATATCGGTATATCACCAACGTGGCTGTAACAATGTAATAACCCAATCAATGGCCTTCTAATTATTTCAGTGCCTCAGTTAATCGTCCAGTTAAAGCAGTCTTTCAGCCTTGACTCTCAGAATGGCACACGGAGACAGGCTGCTTGTTAACAAATGCACACAGCAGAACCGAAGCAGGGCTGTTGTAATAAGAATATCTGACTTCTCAGCTTCACAACTCAATCCAACTCAGGGTCGCAGTGTTGCCTAGTAACGATGGCACACTACTGACCTTATCTATGTGGTCATAAAAACCACCACCCCCGCTTTCCAACCTCCTCCCCGCCTTCATTGAGTCCTTCCTACAACCACACTACCACCCTCACAGCCCTTATCTCCCCCTCTCTGAGTAGCATCTTGCCAGGGGGCAAGCACCCTCTACACTCTCCTACCCCTTGCAAGGGCGGCTCTGTGGTGGGTGTTATCTGCCTGGGAGCTCCCCTCTCTTTTTATCACGGAGGGGGCCAGGAAACATGTACACACTTGAGTGCAGTGTATGTGCAGAGTACATGCATGCAGAACACAACAGACACAGCACTGGTGGGCGGGTAGTGGGAGGCTGGAAGGATGCAGATTGCATGCTATGAAACTGATAGATAGCTGTAAGAACAGAGGGACACAGTCAAGCGCAAAGGAGACTCAATACCACACCGCAAGGTGAGTCGGTGCACCAGCCTTCATGAGAATATTACTTGAGAGTGGAATTTCTGCTCTGCCTGCTGTGGGAGAAAAGAAACATGGCAGAGTGTGAGAAAGTGTACTTGTTTGTGTGAGAAAACGGAAATACAGCGGGCTTACCTCTGCAATGAGCATCGCAAATATGCAGTATTTGTGAAAGCAATTTGCTTGTGAGAGATGAGATGTAGCTGATCTCTATCCACTCATGAGTACTAAGAGCCAGGTTCAGCATTTCTAATTGGCTATCACCTTGGAGATGCCCATCCTAATGAGGAAACAAACTCCAGGTGTTGAACCTGATATAACCTCTGGGAGTCACAGGGGGACTGTGGCACACACACGCACACGCACACACACACACACACACACACACACACACACACACACACCTGCTCCATCTGTCTCATCTACAGTTAACACAATCAGACCATCATGTGCCAGGATTTTCATCGCAAAGTTGAAGCACAGATCTGCGAACTGCATCTATGTCATTTAATCTAGTTTGGAAGCCAAGAGCCAGAGTCGGAAAGTTACTTGGTACATGAAACTGACTCTAAACCATCGAAATGGGTCAATTACATGTATTTTTTCCTCTGATGGATTTTTACAGGGTGAAATAAACACACATTTTTCATTATACCAACCGCTGCATTAAACCGAACCCGGTGCTCTATGTAGACAGCCAGCGTCTCAATAATGAGGCCGGCCACAGCCCACCACCGCTCTCCTGCCCACTGCTACAGCTACATCTGCTCTGTGGTACCCAACGCATCAGGTGGGATCAGTGGTATGTGAACAAACGCAGGCAGCATATGTGTGTGTATGTAAGCCTTAGAGTAACTAGGGAGACTGGTGAGGATATGAGTAGTGCCTTGAGGCGAAGAGCAGCAGGGTGGCAGGGTTCCTGACTTCCACCACGGCCTGTTTAGATGCTAGCCTCTATGACTCATATACGTGTCACTAATGCTTTTCCTATGAATGAACAAACAGATACAGATACACTGCAGAGAGGCAACGCTACCACCACGGGGGGAAGACTAAGTGTGAATAGCCTGTGAGACTTGCATGAGCCATCCTTAGTCATACTCCCGCCTGTCTAAGCAGTGAGAGTTGCCATACAGTTACAAGTAATTGATCTAAAAAAAAAACACACAAAATAAATCAAAACCAACTGTCTTTTATATGGCTGGAAACATGCAGTGTGGTAGCAGTGAATGAGCAGTGATGTACCCACGCACCTGTTGTCTGGCTCGTCCCTCTCATCTTATCCAGGCGCTCCTCATTTAGGCTGCTCTCCTGCAGTAGCAGCTGTGAATATGTACACCTTGTTAGGGGGTTGACAGTTCTGGCAGAGGGAGAGACAGGGAAGTAGCTTGTTATGAAGAACAGGGTAACTATATGTCAATCCCTGCTATGCCATGCAGAGAGAGGAAACGCAGACAAAAAACATAAACAAGAGATCTTCTTTAAAAAACAAAATCAGCCGGTGTAAATGAATTCACAAAAAGCCAGCAACATTATATATCAATTGAAATATCTGAATGCACTGAGCTAAAACCTAATTGACCCCAGCCACTCTGCTAATAAAACAGTATGCTAGACTGGATATCAAAATGAGATTTGCCTCAGAAACATGTGGCCTGATCATTATGACCTGCTCCTGCCCCTATGTAATCCCCATTTGCTGCTCATCCAGCTCTGTCACGCCTGTGCTGTAATTAAACTGCGTCCAATATCGCAGGGAAATGCTTTTACAGATTCAGCAAATCTCTGATCAGCATTTATAGACTTACAGTTATGGGGACTGTCTGTGGGGCTGCTTCAAAAGCCACAGAGCTAACAGGGTAACTGTGATTCACATAAATTTTGTGAAATACACTCATTAACGCTTGCAGTGTTAAATGAGATGACTGATACCACTCTCATATCTGTACGGTAAATAGAATAGACTACAGCCAGCTTTCCGGTTAGTTTAGCATAAATACTGTATGTGTGGAAATGTATGTATGAATTTAACAAAGATATAACATTAGTTAGTTAGTTGTTAAATGAATCAGAGAGCTGTTTCCACTAGCAGTTGCTTCATGTTTACCGTACAGATGTGAAAGTAGTAGCGATTTTACTCTCTGCAAAGCAAATAAGCATATTTTTTCAAAGTTTCAAACTATTCTTTAAACTTTTGTATGACCCTAAGATCTCCACGACACCACAGGGTTTGAAGCTAGTGAGTTTGTTGTTTTGGTAGAAAGTTGCTCATGCAATATTAATTTGTGTGGCCTTGACTGAATAATACATGTATATGTGTATCTTTATGTAGCCTATGTTGCATTTAAGTTAAGAGAAAAATGATTTTATATTCTAATTGTTTTGATTTTTGAGTTTCTGATTGTAGATTGCATGATGTGCCCATACAGAACTCACTGCTTCACTCCCTATATCCCTTTCAGCAGTATGCTGAAATGATTTGTCAACAATTGATCGAGCAACAGACAATTAATCACAGACAGTATTTTTCACTTAAGTAAAAACACAAACTACTGCTACTTTTCTGTGATTTATATCACTGTGAATTTGGGTGGTTTGGGTCTATAAATAAGGGCTCTGGGAAATTGTGATGAACATTTGTTACTACTTAGTATTGTTTTATAGATTAGACTAGACTACTCACGTAAAAGATGAATCAGTGACTCAAAAGAATCTACAGATGTCTTCAGATGCATGCTAACACAAATATAACTACATACGCTTCTCTTTTTCTGTGTTCTTGTATATGTTACATGCACTTTTGTCATTTTATATATGTTAAATAAAAAAAATCTGTTTAAAAAAAAGTCTACAGATTAGTCAGTAATGAAAATAATTAATTGCAGCCCTGGTTAGCATTTGTTGTAAGAATAGAATGAAGTGACTGGTATTTAACTTTTACAGTTAAATATATTGAGGCATATTGATTTTGTGTTAAATAGCTGATATGATCCTCTGATTTCAAAAACAAAACACAAAACAAACATTAGGTAGCTTCAAAATGAACTCACACTGCTGGTGTTAAATTACATGAAGCAGTTGTAATCCACAGTTGTAATGAATGACCAAAGCCTAAAGATCTGCAGCTTATATCTGTGATTAGGTAGAGATGTACGTCAGTTGTTAAGACAAAGGTGGGTGCATATGAGATAATGTACTGTAGAGCTCTCCTCCTCTCTCATCAGCTGTAATGATCAGAGCTGTGTGGATTAAGTACCAGTGTCCCAGTAAAGGAGCTTTGCACTGCCAAATGTGGGACCACTGGCTGTCCTAAGCTGCCTAATTTGCTCACACAGAGAAGATGCCACAGCACCCGCAGACTGGATTAAAGACATAGGGATGGTGTGGAGTGCCTTGTTGTGGCTGGCAGTGGAACTGCAGGAGAAAGCTGCATGGAAACATTGAATCATACTGAATCAACAGATACAACACAGACACGTTAGAAACAAATGCTACAACGTAAATGAAAGTCATGAAGCAGAAACTGTGACCTCTAGGGATCAACTTCAGTCAACAGTATCCCTTTGTCTCAAGCAAACAATCATTGTCTAAAAAAAGACGGCTGTGATGAAGTGAACTCATAAGAAACTGTCTAAAACTAAATTTGCTTGATCTATCCGATTAATATTTGCTTGATTTAACATTACAGTGGTTAGATATCTGTTACCATTTATAATGAATTTGCAGGAGTCGTATAGCAGTTTGTCCCAGAGGAAGACAAACGTGTACAACTTCATGAGCCTTTAATTGCTGGATCCATTTAGAATTTTTTCAGAACCTAAAAATGAGGTCATGAGCCAGAACTGAAGGATGTATTACACACAAAATCACCCACTGGATTCATGGGTAGTAACAGAGAAGTACATTATCAGTATTGAACATCCTCTGTCTGTCTGTAACTTTACATTGTATTGTTGCTGTTGGCTTGATAAGATCTCTCTTGAGAAGGACACCCTGTGTTTCATTTAGATTACTGGTCTAAATAAAGGTGAAATAAAAAATAAAAATACATTTAAAAAGTGAACAATGAACAATGTGAGTTCCTGCTTCCCTCTGTTTAAATGCTCACAGGCCAAGGAAGTATCTCAAAGTCATAGAAACAGGACTTGTGCTTAAATGGGTCATTCACAAGACCCAGTGCATGACAAGCAGTGCACCGGAAAGATGATTTTTTTCACAGCCTTTCCCCACATTATTCAGGTTATTGTAACTATAGTGATCAACTTCAATGAGAGAGAGAGACAGAAAGAGAGAGAGAGAGACAAAGAGAGAGAGGGGGGATGAGGTGAACATGTGACAGTGGAACTGTGGACTCATGAGGAATTCAGAGCGAGACAGTGGTTGTCTGTGTGAAACAGGCAGCATGGATAAGGCCTGTGACATTGATCTCGCCTTACCACCGGGATCTTCTTCCTTTTTCTCTGCACTGTCAATGCGGCAAATTAGACTGTACTGTCTGGAAAATGCAAAGAACAAAAACCTCTCTGAAATTTGAATCGTGTACCTTTTTTATACTCTATATAAAAGAGCTGGTATTATTTCTAATACTGTAGTGAACAATCATTGACTAGCAGTTATTGCTTGAGGGCAAAATTCACTACAGAAGGAAATGCGTGTGACTGCTGTGCGCATTGAAGGTGATTTGCATTACGACTTAATCATATGTAAACTAACTGAGCTGATCTATTGTTATACATGCAGTGGGGTAAAATGTGTGCTTTAAAACACTTCTGCTTTAGGCTTTGTTAACTTACAGTATATAACCATGCATGGCATCACAATGACCCATTTGCAATACACCCAGAGTACAAAACTGAGTATTAAGAGACTTGAAAGGTGTTTTGTTATAAATATGATACAATTAAAAAATGTCAGAATACAAACTCTAAATATCATCATCACAGGCTTATGTGTGTAATCAGTGTGCAAATATTGAGCATTTTGAAATATCAGTGAGGGTTTTGTACTCTATACAATAGTGAATAAAATTAAGTGGATGTCAATGGATATTGTGTTTAAACTGTAGTAACTCAAGAAGTAAATCAATAGCACCATTGAATATATAGATTGGTAGTTCTGTTGGTGTATTTTTTAGGGACAGCTAGTTAATTTTGGCGCACAACAATCCCACTAAAAAGTAAGTAAGAATATCAATACAGAGGTAAACACACAAAAGCACTCCAGGACAATATGTACAATGCAGATGAGGTAATATTTACTTATTTATGTAAATACTCACAGCCTTGTTGGGGCCACTAAACTTTTCAACTGAGCTCTATAGATTTTACAACTTTAGCTAATTGTAACATTAAGTCCTTGATTTAAGCATGGGGGATTTCCTTCTCTGTGGCTTAACAAATTTAAAATAGACAACCATAACAGGACAATCAAAGGCTAAGGTCAAAGTACAGAAAATTGGATTTTGCACTGCAAATGCGGACACATTAAGTGAAGCAAATAACAGGCGACGTTTTTGTCACACTGTGTAAAAGAATAGAAACACACACACGCACAAAGAAGCGTTTCTTACATTAATCCAAATTGTGGTTAGGAAGTGGTTTACATGCACGCTTCATTAAATCAGGTTTTAAACAGCGGCGTCAAGTCGGTACAATTAAGACCAGTTTGCCTTCAAAATAAAACACGTTTGAAAAGCGTTGAAGAGGGTGTACTTATTAATTGACTTATCACATGGTACTTTTGTTCCTCGTACGCACTGTGGTTGCATTTTGTGCTTTTATTCTCACCTATAGTAATATGTGTAGCTCATTATGCCGCCTACTTGTTTACTTTAAACAAACAAAACAAAAACAATAACCGTTGGTGTTGGTTTTAATTTGAAAGTCTCAACAACCGGAAGTCTTGTGTTGTACTCTGCGCGGCTTGACGCGGTCGGAGGAGGAGGAGGAGTGGATGGAGGAGTGGATGGAGGCGAAACAACTCGCTGAAGTCCATCGACTGCTGCAGACAAATAGCTGTGTTGAGTGTCAGTCGTACTGTGTTGACATGTCAGTGTGTTTATCTGCTTTCTGACGGCAGCAAACGGCGTTTTCCATCATGGCGGTTATCGCGGCACAGGCGTTTCCATGATGGCGAAACAGAAAACTTAGTTAGGTAGCAAACTTTTTGAAGCAAAGGAGCTGGAGTCTCTCTCTCCACCCCAGACTTTCCCTGTCAGTACGAAAGAGACTAACACCACCATGGCACCCACCACTACAGCTTCGTTATGGGCATTTGCTTTTAGTTTATGCCTCGGCGTGTCCGAGTGTTACTTTTCTATCCCGTTAAAAATCTACACAGGGAGCTACAACGTGTCCTCGGAGCTGGATCCGTCTCAGCGGGTCGTGTTGAAGTCCGATGTGAACGGCCTGTCTCTGGCCTCTGATCCCACCGGGACCGTCAACTTTCTGGACATGGTGAATAACTTGCAAGGAGACTCTGGAAGAGGCTACTACATAGAAATGTCAATTGGTACTCCTGGACAAAAGGTAAAGTCATGTGATGTTATCAATCATGTGTGTTTTCTCAACGAAATTATTTGAGCATGATTATATGAAATTATCCCTTTTTATTTTTTATTCTTATTTCCGGGATTTCCACATATTCATGTGTCACTGGTGGCAGGTGTGGCGTGCCTGCTGTGTGTGCAGGGTTCCCACGGGTGCTTGAATTCCTTGAAAATGCTTGAATTTTTTGTGAAGTGCTTGAAAATGCTTGAAATTTGTGTGATGTCTATTTGTCACTGTTATTGCGCTATGGTAGTTACACAATACACCGCTCACAAGCTGAGAATACAAGCCAATTCACAATTAGTTAAAAATCAAAACAGTCAATCTACCACCATATGAAATAATGTTAATTAGACCCATATTATTATGCCATACAGTGGCACCGCTGCGCTTCCCATGACCATCATGGCAAACACAACTAGTAGGCTACCTATTTAAAGGTGCTGGAAAAATGGAAAAACTGGTGCTTGAAGGTGCTTGAAAAGTGCTTGAATTTGTTCATGAAAAAGGTGTGGGAACCCTGTGTGTGTGTGTGTGAACAGGGGCCGGTCCGTCAACCAACATGTGATGTGAAAGAGGCTGGGTGACTTTGTTTCACACACCCTCCTCCCCTCAGGGACTTTGGCTTTACTTAAATATAACAACTGTTAATAACAACTGCATATGTTTTTACCCAGCTTCTTATTTCCTAGGCCTGCCTGCCTGCCTGGGACCATCATGGCAGGATAGTTTCATGGCTGTGTGGTTGCAGCAGCTGGCTCAAGTCTGTACAGCCTTGGGGTCTGTAGGTAGACTTAAAATCCCCCGCTCACATGCACTCACATGATGCTGCCTATGAGGACCACTGTTTCTTACCAGGCAGCTGATGGGGATTATGAGGCTCCCAGGGAGCAAAGAGCAGTCCCAGAGTTGTACAAAAACAGCACTAGTTCAAGCATATTTGCTGCTTATGTTTCTCTGGTTGCAGGGAAATATGCAAACTGTGTAATTTATTGTCATCATTTTACACGGCTCCTTATGTAAAGTGCCTAACAAGATCATATTAATGATTAAAGAAGGACTAAATAGTCTCGAAGGGGTTGAAAGAGGGATTCTCCCGTCACTATTAAAAATACATGATGCTTTGGGGTGTCGTTTAGCTCATTTGGTAGAGCAGCCGCCCCATGTGTGAAGGCTCAGTCCATGCCATGGCAGCCCAGGGTTCAGATCCGACCTGTGGCTTTTTCCCACATGTCATTCCCCGTCTCTCTCTCCCCACATTCCTGTCACCTTTCAGCTGTCTCTATCAAATAAAGCTTGAAGAGCACAAAATCTAAATCTACCCTTTGTATTTTGAATTGGAGCCTAAACTAAACGTAAATCATCTTATTAGTGACTTGACCCGTCGTTCCCGGACGTCTCACGTTAAAAAGATCAGAGCTTTTAAGAGTTTTTACTCATGGAGGCTTATCTAGGATACCTTGGCATGTCGCTGCCCAGTGTCAACATCAGAGAGGATAATGTTGTGGCACTTGGCAGAGTACAGTCTCCACACAATTTTACAACCAGTCTAAAGTTTCGAATGTTTAATAGCTGCCGTTCTAATTTAGGATAGGAGGAAATTCCCTAAACTTATGGTTTGTTCAGACTATAATTTATCCAAAGCAAGACTCAGACTGCATAGAGAGTGGTACATTACACTACACTATGCTGTGTATGTATTGCCTTTTTATGGAGAGAGTGCTCCTTCCATAAGAAATCTATTAGAAATCAACAGGCGAGGCCCCCCTTGACATTTTGACTCGTCATAGCAGAAAGAGCATAGGTTCAGCTAATAACACTAACAATGGCTCACTTCCAGCAGACAGCATTCACATTACCAGGACCCTGAATCCAGTTCACCGATATGATATGGGCAGCTGTCGTCTGGGTGTTTCCTGCAATGAGGCGTCCAAATGACAGCTGTGGTGTAGGAATGTCTGACACTGGTGCGCTCTACGCAGTCTTCTGAAAGCTCGAGAGGGAGTAAACATTGATGTTACTGAATATTACTTAAAATGTTACACTCAGAGCTCAATCCACTTTGGTTCAGATTGGTTACGTAGTGCCAAAATGTCCCGTAACTTAATACTATTGAGTTACGCTCTCAATATTATTCCAACTAAATGATGATGTGATTACAGGGCCATGGTGTTAAATGAGGCACTATTCAAATGAGCCACTAATTGCTGCATCTGTTAGCATATGGCACAGCCAGGCTGAGGTGTCGGCTGGAGAGCCTCACATCTGCTAATTGGTACAAACAGGTAGCAGATGCACATTGCCGCCATGGAGCCACAGCCAATTAGGCGGTGAACGCTCAACTGCAGGCTGCCGCAGCAGCGGGAGGAAGAGATTTGCCCGGGGCTCAGCAGCCAAGCTAAGGGAGGATAGTGTGACTAGAAAAGATAGGCCGTGTGGGGATAAGGAAATACCCCTGTTCCTCCTCCTTCGCCATGCAATTCCAGTGTTTTCCAATCTGGCCTGTTTGGCCGGTTTGGGCCTTGTGTGAATGGACTGATGCCAGCAGTGGGGGTTTTATATGGCACAGCCATGATGATGGGACCAATGTGGAGGAAGTGATAAGCCTAAGTCGAATGGAGGAGCTTCCTATGCCAGACTGAGCTGGGTGTCAACAAATTGTTGAATTACAGGGGCCGTTTTTAAAGTTGTTTCATAATGACCTCGCTCTAGTTAGACAGGCTCGAGGAAGTGAATGTTTTTCATTTAGTTGTTGGAATTTCTTCTTGTTTGCTCGTCAAACATGTTTACCTTTTTAAATAACCTACTTCCTGTTGGACCTGTTTGTGTGAAAAAACATTGGAGCCACAGAGCAGTGACGATAGACTGTTTGTTGCCTGTGCAGCGGAGCATGCCGTTCTTATAGACTGTGTCATGTGACATCATGCAGGAGCGACTCTATAGACCTCTTTGTTGTTGAGTCATCAGGTGGCTGTGTGGCAGTAGGTTTACGACCCCGTCACGGTGAGGAATGACTCGCTAGTGAGCGTTAATGTGGTCCCTGCTCAGTAGTGGAGGTGACAGAAGTCTGCTGGCTAATTAGTTCCTGCTCGTTGACTTGATGCCTGGAAGACAACATTATCTCAACTGCTGTTATCTGATCCCCACTGTGCACATGACACATACCAAGATAGCTGGGTGGGTCATACGGTCATGTCAGTAGCTAGAGGCTGTCACGTTTGACTCATAGATCACACATTAGAGCGCAACTATATTAGAGGTACTTAGTGACAAATCTGTAGAAATTAGTCTACAGTCAGTATTATGTTTGTATCTGATCCAAGTTTATATGAAATTTCTGCTTCACAGTCACAGCTCACCACTAAACACTGGCCAAAAGTTTTCACAGCTTTCATTTTCCAATGTAATAATACTCACACAGCACGCAGTTTAGCTGCCTGTGTACTTTGTAAAACACAAACAACACTGTTGAGTTGTTGTTGACATGTTTATTTATTTGTATGTGAAAACAGGCATGTCAGTTGGTTCAAATATTTCTTGATAAACTCCAATGTGGATCGTTAAGATACCAAAATAAATATTTAATCTGTTTTTTGTAATTCTGTCCCCTTCTGTTGGTCTCCTTCATCTTTCTCTGCTCTGCTTCTGCTTTTTACTTAATTATTATTATTAGTAGTACTACCAACATAAACAAATAATGTTCTTATTTGCACTAAAAAAAAAGTTGTCATGTTTTTACCCTGTAACTCTGTAAGTATTGTAAGTTGTCTTGGAGCCAATAACTGTAGTGGCTGTCTGCCTTGTGTCTTTCAGCTGAACATCCTGGTGGATACGGGCAGCAGTAACTTTGCGGTGGCGGCAGGTCCACACCCATTCATTACTCACTACTTCAACAGGGCACTGTGAGTGGTTAGAAATTGTTTAATTTAATGTAATCCGACTCGTGTGAAATGCTATGCCAATATTTACATAGACATAATAGGTCTTGTGTTACCTTTTCTGCTCTTCCTCACCTACAGTTTCTTTACTCATGAATCAATTATATTATCATTGCTATGAGAGTTTCCCCTGTCTTCCATTTGTCTTTTAAGATATCCCCTTTATTACAGTCTTAGTCATAATTTAAAATAAATGATATTTATCTACCTGTCACAGGCTTCTGTCCTTATTCACACGTCTTTGCTTCCTCCCCTGTATTTAGCTCCAGTACTTACCAGTCGACTGGCCGGAATGTGGCTGTCCGGTACACGCAGGGCAACTGGGAAGGTGAACTGGGCTTGGACTATGCCTCCATCCCAAACGGCCCAAATGGGACCTTCATCATCAACATAGCTGCCATCTTGTCATCAGATGGCTTCTTTCTTCCTGGGATCAAGTGGCAGGGCATCCTGGGACTGGCCTATCCCATGCTGGCACGGGTGAGAGAATAAAATTTAAATCTTAGCTCCCCCCAATTAATAATGAAAGTCTTTGTCATTGATTTTACTTGTAGCTGAGTGTGACAGCAGATTCACCGTGAAAAAATAATGAAACAAAACATATTTGTGGCATATTTATGTGTCATCAAAAACAATGAAGAAGTGAATTGGATAATCAAACAGCACTTTCTCCCTTTATTTCGGTCTATAATGATGGAGAGTAGAAAGTTTTTGTTTTTTATGCTTAGTAATTAGTAAAATTCAACAATGAATAAATCGAAGGGGCTGCTTTAATTTCATTTTAATTCTTTTGTTTATTAAGCTATTCAAAAAATACAGTCACCTCTCTCTACTTCTGATATTTTAGCGCTCATAGACTTTATTTGTTAGCAGTAAAACTTTAAACATCTTTAAATCTATCAGTGGATGTTGCTGTAAAGAACTAAGAACAGTGTACTTAGAGTAAATGTGTTGTGTAACTTTTATAGTGAAGGTAAGAAATTTGGGCTGGGCGAGCAGAGAGGAAAAAATATGGTACATGATAATAACAGGTTTATCAAGCTTATCAAACATTACTACAGAACTTCCTACAGGCCTGCACGTCCTCTGCAGCGCTGAATAACTTTTCAAAACTCCGATCTTATCTGGGTGTAGTCATGGACATTTCACATGACAACAGACAAGTTTCGTGTTCATAGTTTATTTTTAGCAACCGACTGCGTGATGCCTGTGAACACTCCCAGTTTAATTGACTTTCATTGTTAGTTTATATCCTTATGTTGTTTTACAAGAATTTAATAACTGAACAGTATTAACCAACATATACTTAGGTTAATTAGTTTTGTTGTTGGTTAGTTAATGGAGGATAACAAATATATTTATTAATTGGAGAATCTGTGTGTGACAGAGCTCTGGTGTCAGCTTTCTTTAGTGTAATCATCATTTGGTGTTGATGGGACGAGAGTGACGTCAACGCATGCCGAGACAATACATTCTTTCATTCTGTGCCGACTACAGCAACCTTTGGGATCAAATGCCAGTGAATGAGGGGCAGATATGCACATACTGACCACTTTGTGTTGCCGGTGTCTCCTGAGTGTTCAGGTTCAACTTGCCTGAGGGCTGTTTGTCATGGGTGACATGATAACACAGCAGTGACACGAAAACCTATCTGAGGAGAACAAGAGAGAGAACAACCTTTTACCATTGTCTCACACCCACTTACACCAGTCCACACACACACACACACACACACACACACACTCGTACACATACTAGTAACACAGTGGTCAGAATATTGTGCCAATAACAGCCTTTCAGAAAATCTGTAATTTCTATTGCAACCTTTGTAAATAATGTGTAATGTTGATCTGTCAGCCTTTCAGCAGTTAACTGTGCACATCTGTAATGTTGCTGAGTCACTTTTTCCACACACATAATGATTTCAGTGTTTTTAAAATGTGTGGCTACCTAATCAGGAAGAAAAGGTTGCATACAAGGGAAAAGGTCAAGGTCCGATCCTTTTACAAATATCAAAGGCTTTAGTATCCCATGTAATCATGTTACGTGTTCATTCCAGATCTTTTGCTTTCTATACTTTGGCAAAGAGAAAATAAATGTGCACGAGTACGTCTGGATAATGACACAAACTAAAAGCTCAAAATGCAAATATAAAAGCTCAAAGAGTTAATGATTACACATCTCCTGTCTCTCTTCTAGCCCGACTCGTCTGTGGAGCCCTTCTTCAACTCTTTGGTGCAGCAGCTGAAAATTCCTGACATCTTTTCCCTCCAGATGTGCGGTGCTGGACTGTCAGCCAGCGACACAACAGATCCAGCGGGAGGCAGTCTTGTGAGTAGTTAGGAGGGGCTGCCTGGGATGGAGTTTGATCAAATGACTTAAATAGAGTCTTAAACCCTTTTTAAAAAAAAAAAAAGATCTCTGCCTCTAATTCTGTATTTCAGTGATACTGTTTGTCTTTAGAATAACTGGGACGTGGTTGAGCCCTCCACTTCTCAGACAAAATATAATCCATTACTGGTCTGGATCAGACATAGCAGCTGAGTGCTTTTAGAAACCTAATAGGTTGTGTCCTCCTTGTCAATGTGGTTTCTCCATTGGAGGCCCAGTCTAGTTAGATTGGAGCTAATTAAGCTAAGATAGTATCCTGCTGAGAGCAGGTCTGTCACGGTTGTACGGACGGCCTCTGCGCCACGCTCACTGCATCTCCATCATGTGACCCCCTGATACAGACAGATGGATAAGATGGCAGGGTGCTTTTGTGTGTGTGTGTGTGTGTGTGTGTGTGTGTGTGTGTGTGTGTGTGTGTGTGTGTGTGTGTGTGCGTGTGTGCGTGTGTGTTTTTGTATTCTGCCAAAACATTAAAGGATATTCCAACTTGTTGTAGTCACAGCTCATCCCTTCATGAGTATTTTTGTTTCTTTCTCAGATCATGGGGGGAGTTGAACCAACTCTGTATCGGGGGTCACTGTGGTATACCCCGATAATAGAGGAGTGGTACTACCAAGTGGAGGTTTTGAAGCTGGAGGTCGGCGACCAGAATCTGAACCTGGACTGCAGAGAGGTAAAGTTTAAACTCTGCTTTTCTTCTCTGATTGTGTAAACTGTAGAATACCACCTATCACCATGCAGAGATGCTCATTAAACTAGTAAATTATAATGTAATTATAATGTAATGTAGAAATGATACATAATCTGCAGAGCTGTACAGCCAAGGATTGTAATCTGCTTTTTTTTTCTGCTTGTGAAAGAACTTCCTCATTTTCTCAAGGTGTTCAAGGTCTTCCATAGGAGCCTGTTAAACTGAGAGCAACACTACTGCACTTCACTCTCTCTCTTCTCTTTCAGTACAACATGGATAAAGCTATAGTTGACAGTGGGACGACGCTGCTGCGTCTTCCCGTCAACGTCTTCAATGCGGTGGTAGAAGCCATCACGCGCAGCTCCCTGGTACGTTGCCATCTCTCCACAGACAATGATGAAACACGTTGTGAGAGCAAAGAGATGCAGGGGAGGATAACACACACTCACTGTTCAAGGACGTAGTAGCTTTGAGAGGAAGGAGTTTTTCTGCTAGAAAAATATGTGCCCAATGCTTTGTTCCCCCCCTCCCCGCTTTACACATTTTTCACCTTTTGTAATTGCACACAAACAGTATTCAAGGTTAATTTGAACCTAGAAGCAACATTTTCAATTAATGTACCCACATCCTTGCAGATTAATCCCAAGTGGGAAAATGAAAGAGAACAGCAAAACCTGTTTTGGTGCTGTACTGACCTTCTGTTTCTGTCTGTTTGTCTTACGCCCTGCATGTCTCTCTTTGTCTACTTCTCTGTTCTTTCTTTTTGTTCAGATCCAGGATTTTTCTTCAGGCTTCTGGGATGGCACCAAGCTTGCATGCTGGATGAAAGGAGAAACCCCCTGGAGGTTTTTCCCCAAGCTGTCCATCTACCTAAGAGCCACAAACACTAGCCAGTCCTTTCGCATCACCATCCTGCCTCAGGTACCTGAATAAACACAAACGCGTCCCCCCATCAACCTGAGAGACATTGGATCTCATTCTTCCCTGTTAATTTCATCTGTCGTCTTTCAGCTGTACATCCAGCCGATCACAGACGTCGATGGCACGCTAGACTGCTTCCGTTTCGGAGTGTCTTCGTCAGCTAATGGCCTGGTGATAGGCGCTACCGTTATGGAAGGCTTCTACGTGGTGTTCGACCGCGCCCAGCATAGAGTGGGCTTCGCAGTCAGCAGCTGTGCAGGTGAGGGTACATACAAGACTGTAACAGAGACAGAAAAGTATGTATGTACCAAGTGTTCTACAGATTGTTATACCCATATAAATATTTGAATCAGCCTTATCATAGCATTTTATATGTGGTTTAAAATGTACAACATACAGTAAGATTGAAGTAGCAATAAATACACTAAAAGTCTGCTATTTACTTTCTGTTTACGTATTAACCAGATGCCGGTGTAAAAAATACACTTCAAATTGATTCATTGATGATCTTTAGTATAAAATCACACCCTCGAGTGTGATATTGCTTTTATAAAACAGTACTACAAGCTCCATTTATTAGTTAACAGTGATAAGCTGAAAGCAGGAAACCAGTTTATCCATTTTACCATTTTATCTACGAGTTACGTGTGTTTACGGTCACGTAAATACCTGTTAAAATGTCAAATTTCTTTAAGGGGTGTTTGGTTGTAACATTTTCCCTGGACAGCGCAGCGAGCTTTAGATTCATTTAAACTGCTAATATGTTTATTTTTAGCGTTTTGTCCACACTGCAGAAACACTAGGTAATGATACATTTTGTACTGTATTCAGCTTCTAAACCTTTTTGTTTTTTTTAACTACTTGCAGAAATATGTTTTGTTTGTTACAGTCCAAGACAGATAATGGTTGTGAATGTAACGGCCATTAGAGCAGCTGTAAAGCGTGAGTGATACATGTAGTTAAACGTCTCTAAAGCTTTTATTAATAACCTTTGACAGAGGAAGAGAAATCACAGTCTATGAAGTGTCTTGATTAATTAATAACTTCTGGAACGGCACACCGTGAAGGGCAGTGTACTATTTAACAGTATTTCAAGGTTCACTGACAGACACCGTGAGAATATCTCATTCATCATAGCCGTAATCAGCGGTACTTCCTGTTGTCCTGTGTAAGTATGAGCTTGGGTGAGGCTTCCCACCCTCATTTCAAAGTACAAAGATCACTTTTGTTCCGTATTAAACAAACAGACTTGGAGCAGATGTAGGCTGAAGGTTAAGGATGCAGGCTTGTGACAGTAGAGTTAGCAGCTGTAATTCCTCAGCTGCCTGATTAAAATCTCGGCTCTGAGTTCCCCGTGAATAAAGCAAATAACCTCAAATTACTTCAAGACAACTGTTGCAGCTGCTACAAGTAGCTCAACATCTGAGCTTAATCATAGTTTTTATATCTGTGATAACCATTTGTTCATTATCACCAAAGCATAAACTTCTTTGTGCGCCTAACTCACAGGTTTCTTGCCTTCAGCAGTGGTTGAACACATTTCAGATAAATTGATTTGAGGGCTGAATAAATAATACAAATTTAGAGATACGTTTTTATTGGTCATGAGTTGCTGGTGCATTGATATTTCCATGACCAGATGTGGTTTTTACTTCACATGTGACTGAGAACTGCAACTACCTGTCTTGTATTTGTCTGCAGTGAGCGGTGGCGTGGCTCTGTCAGAGATTGCGGGACCTTTCTCGGCAGCAGATGTGGCGGCCAACTGCTCCAGTGGGTCGCTGAGGGAGCCTCTCCTGTGGGTGATCTCCTACACCTTGATGGCGGTTTGCGCCTTGGTGCTCATCATCCTGTTGCTCCTTCTGGTCTTGCCCTGTCGGCGCAGGAACAGCTCCGGGGAGATAACGGATGAGTCCTCCCTGGTCCGTCACCGCATCAAGTGACTGAGAGGAAATAAACGGGTGGACAGGGTGAACGGGCGGGGAGGAGGGGGGCGAGCGGAGCCCATCCACAGCAGCTGAGAAAGGGGTTAGGCTCAGCCCGCACCGAACTGTAACCCCCAGCTCTGAATGTCTGACAAATTCTAGACTGCACTCAGCGGGTCACCCCACGGAGGTAGAAACAGACAGATCAACTGCCTCTCGATGGGAAAAGCTTAAAGCACTTCTTACAAACAGCTGTTGATGTATTTATGGTTACGGTGTCTTGTTTGGTGGTGTATCTTCAAAGTTTAGAATGACATGAAGCGGTTTTTAGTAATTCTCAACTGGAAAGACTTGTCACATTTGTACACTGCCACTACACCAACTGGATTTACATGCAGTTTGAGTTTAGGCTTCTTCTTTTTAGGGCTTTTCAAAAGGTTTCCTGGGAAATGTAGGACATCACCAACACAAATGGAAAGAACAAAACTACGAAACACACTAATCACGGGTGGAATTTCTTCCTTACAGACGATCACAGGGCCGTGGACCTAAACAGCACATGCTCACGACCATCGGTGCATTCTTGAACAATTTTGAATAGTTACTGATTTCATTTCCAGGCGAACTGTGTATTATTAATTTCTAAGGGCATACAACCTCCTAAAATGTGCCTTTACAGCTGATGATCTGCTTCCAACAGATGTTTTTTTTTTTTTATTTAACTCTGCCATCGGTGAAGGAATGTTTCTACTGCCATGTTATAATTTAAAATTCACCTCCAGTATGGGTGTGCAGTCAAATATATGCCTGTGTTTGTTGAAGTTAAGAGGAAAAGCTGCTCAAAGAATCACTGCTAAAGACAAGAATATTACTAAAGGTAACACACATGTTTACAGTGCCTGTTGTGCCTTTAAGTCTCAGCTCGCTGCTAACACAAGTGGATATTCAGTATCAGCAGTTTGAGATTTGCACTGCTGAATTGCACTTTGTTTCAGACAATCAAAAGTGTAATACAAATCTAAAGATCAATCTGTTATGCAATTTGTTGTATTAATGTAGTTTTACTAATTCTGTATATGTCCGACTTTATATTTAAATGTCTTTGAACGTGATTGTAGTATTATTACGAATCTTTTTAGACACGATGTTGAATTGGTGCATTTTTGCCAGAAGGCTACTTGTAGCTACCATGTAGAAAGAAGCTACGTGATGGATTTCTAGCACAGCTGACTGACCTGTGATAGAAAGTTAGTCTCTTTACATCAGTGACAGCTTCATCTGTTCAGGTCTTTAGTAATTGAGTCAAGCTGCATCGATATGTCACCGTCTGCCAACATTTTGAGTTGTTTAAATTGTGAATGTTCACTTATTTGTAAGTGTATTTTTCTGTGCCAAAATTCTTCTTGTGCTGTACACAAAAGAACCTGAGACCAAATCAAAGATGTAAATCTTTTTTTTCTTTTTCCCTTTTTTAAATTAATAAATATTTCTTGTTGTGAAAGGTTCCTAAGGAACAAAGTATGAGTTAGAAGTCAGTGACATCTTGTGTTGAGACATGGTATCATCATTTACTGGCTCAAATATCACTGTTCATTTTAAGATTTTAATCATATTTATACAGATTAAAATAAAAAAAATGATGTGTTTCACATAAATATACAGAAATAGAAAAAAATGTTATAAAGAGCATAAACATTGTTTACATTATAAAGATGCAGAACAGTAACATGTAAGGAATAAGTTATGGGAGTGTTGCAGATATTGTTGAAGCACGTTTCTAAAAATGTATCTGCACACTGTAAAAACAAACATGCCTCAGTCGTCATCAGTCGTCTTGATGCTTCTGTAAATAGAAAAAAATACACCTTAGTTTCATATGATAATTTGTGTTTTGTCAATGTTAAACATCAAGAACATAGTCAAAGTTACAACGACACAGACATCCTGTACAAAAAAGGTCAAAGTCATCTCCACATGCTGAGGAGACTGAAGTCCTTTGGAGTGTGCAGGACTCTGTTGAAAACTCTTTATGACACTTTGGTTGCATGTGTAATATTTTATGCAGTCGTCTGCTGGAGAGTAGGGAAGCACAGACAGAGACAGAAAAAGACTCAACAAACTGGTGAAGAGCTGGTGTATATCAAGCATGAGTCAAGCAGTATTACTTGGAGCACCAGACAGATAAATCTTCTTATTGCTCCTCCAAGCAGATTAAATCAAATAGAAATCCTGATTTTGTCTAACAGCCTTTACAAGTTTAATCTTTCTCTGGTTTTTACCCTCATCTGATGGTAGATCCAGTCCAGAAAGTAGGTGATGTTGCCGTATACACCTGGTCTGTTCTGCTCAGTGCAGTGTTCCCCCCAAATATTGTCGCCTCTGAGCCACCATACTCCATCCTTGAGGGACACCAGAGGGCCACCACTGTCAATCTGAGAAAGAGTTCAGCACAAAACTGGGTGAGGTTTTTTTTGTTTTTTTTTAGATTATTTTTTTGGCCTTCCCAAGCTTTATTTGACAGGGACTGCTGAAGAGTGACAGGATTGTGGGGAGGGAGAGATGGGGAATGAGATGCAGGGAAAAAGCCACATGTCGGATTCGAACCCTGGGCTTCCGCAGCAAGGACAGAACCTTCGCACATGGGGCGGCTCTACCAACTGAGCTAAACGCCGCCCCAACTGGGTCGATTTTTATGAACTACACACTCTGAAGGATACTTATAACACAATCTCAAGGGCTTTCCAATAATCCCAATGTCTCTCGATGACATTTAAATACTGAATGTTATTCTTTCAGTTCGAGAAGTTTGTTTAAGATGCATGCAAAGCGTTGAATAGTTTATATAAAACATGACATTATGGTCAGCTGCCCTAACATCACATTCATTGCTGTGACTGTATAAATGATTTGTTATAAGTCACAAAGTGGAACTATTTATTTAAGGCTGTTACCATGTACAGAACACAGTGCTGGTCTTGTTTGACTTTGCCTCGGAGCCTCAAGTTACATAAGAGCGTGAAAATGCTTTGAATTCTTTCGAGAACAGGAATTATTTTTATGTCACTGCTCATGCTGTGCAAGGAAAACTGAATTGTACTAATTGTTCTTTAAGTTTGTTTGTAGGAGTCTGTCTTAAAAGTATGTGTTTGCAGCTAATGCTTGAACATATCAACCCTGAGTCAAGTCCTGCAGTCAAACCGCCTTCACAATGGAACCGTCTGATACTCACTATACAATAAAACAAACTGCCCTGTGTTCAATTATTTTTATTTTTTTTATTATTTCTGTTGGTTTTTTGGTGTGTGTGTGAGTGTGTGTGTGTGTGTGTGTGTGTGTGTGTGTGTGTGTGTGTGTGTGTGTGTGTGTCACTAGTTCTTACATTGCACATCTTGGCTGCTGCCTCTGTTTCTCTGGTACATAACATGTCCTGTGATATCCTGCCATTGTAAGCGATGGAGCTGTTGCACTCTGCACTATTTACAAGAGAGACTTGAGCCTGCATCAGGTACGGAGAGCCCGTGTCTGTCAAGTAACAAGACATTGAAATAATTCATTTAATTTAAGTCATTTTTGTATTTGTTTACACACATTTTATACACCACTAATAGGTGAAACAAAGTCAAAGTCAATGAGTGCCATCAAGTGGCAGGAAGGCAGCAGAGCACACTAATTCTCTGATCTTTGAGTACTTCTAAACTAAATATCTAATCTTTACATTTAATTTCTGAATGTTTCTCTTGACAAATACACTCAATAACCACATGTAACCACCTCACCTCCATTTCCTGTGTGACCAAATCCTGTTATCCAGCCCACCTGATGATCAGTAATGTTTAGACCAACATTTGGGAGGCACACAGGTCCGATGTTACTTGAGGCTACAAAAGAAAAGAATATGTCTGTTATTATAAGTCTACAAAATAAAAAATAAAAAATCTTAATGCCTAGTAAAAAGTGTCTGACAGTCTGACATGAGCTTTCTAGACACAGATTTATACATTTATCAGCTGTTTTCCACAGTATAAGCGATACACACTTAACTCAAACTAATCTGATACGTCAATTTATGAAGGCTATATATGAGTTTTTAACATTTTATCAATGAGGGCAGGATAAATAACATAAGCACCTCTCTGTACTAGGAAATAATGAAATGATGAATGTTTTGTACAGTCTATGAGCACCTGTGATGTCCAGGGGTTTAGAGAGCCTCAACAGAGCGATGTCATTCCTGCGTGTGACACTATTGAAGCCTTCATGAACTATGATGCGTCTCACAGAGTAAGCTGGGTTAAACAGAGTGCCTAAAGGATCCACTATCCCAGCATAGACCAGCCAGTCTCCAGGACTGGAGGACCTGCAGGGAAGAGACAGAGAGAGAGAGAGGGTAGAGAGTAGATTCAAGCTGGATCATACCATAACCACTGCTTTGAGAAGTGTGATGAAAAGCACTCACCTGGCCACACAGTGTGCTGCAGTGACAATCCAGTAGGGGGAGATGATGGCTCCTCCACAGCGGTGGGAGCCACTAAACTGCAGGCTGACCTGCCACGGCCAAGAGCCTAGAGAAGCAGGCTGGCTCCCAGAGGCCCTGCTGGAGTTCACCCCACTCCCACAATCTGAGGACAAAACTGCTGTTAGAGAGGATGCATTTCGCTGCTACAGCACACACAAATAAACATATAATCACAACCAAAGTGTAAAACATACTGTAAAGAAGAGAGAGCAGTGATCTCATAAAATATTAAAATTATAGTCTTGTCATGTTGGCAGTAATGTGGCTTTTTTTAACTATCTGGACAACAAAACTGTGTTTAAATTCACATGTATCGACAGATATAGTTCCAGAAAATGCAGCGCAGAGAACACACAGCCCTGATAATAATTTCTGCAAAAACAGAGACAAAATGTTCCAATATCTCCGTCGTAGATGTATATGGAAATATGGAAATTAAACAACGTTGACTGCAGCAAATTATCAATACAAATGCAGACTATTTTTATTATTTTACCTTTTTATTATCCACTATTACCATGTTATTACCGAGCTGTGATGTAAAGTGTGTAATAAAGGATGTGTAATAATAACATACCAGTACAAAACAATGTTGCCACACTGTTGTTGGGACAAGTATCACTGCAAAGAAAAGACATTTGAAGTGGAATTAGGTTCATACTTGATTACTATTGAGTATTACAACGTAATGCTGTTTCATCTCTGTCCATTCACTAACCTGAGCACAAGCTGCTGCAGTATGGATGCCTCAGGGTTGAAGTCAGACTTCACAATTAAGAATCCACCATCAGAGTCAGCCTTCTGTTGGCCTGATTTAAAATATGTCCCCCTGTCAAACGACATCATGTACGAAATGAAAATACATAATTTAACCAGAGAGAAAACAGAAGATATACGTTCAGTATGCAGTGAAAAACACGAGCATCTTACCTGCTGTATCCGATATTCTGGCAGCTTGCTCTGCCCTTCTGCTCTGTCCAGCCGTGAGAACAAACGCTCCTCCAGTTTTTACTCTGAGTTGAGTAGATCTGGAGCAGGAAACTGGAACCATGCATCCGCACTGACCACAAGCAGCAAACACATCAATCATTTGAGAGAAGGCAGCCAGAACAGACATAGATAAGTAACATAAATGTACTCTGTGGTGTCTAAAGTCAAGTTTAATGCTCTCATCAAGTATACCTAGCTATAATTAAACATATTATTACTATTCTCCAATAATGGCCTCCAATTTAAATCAAATAGTTGATTATGAAAACTACATAAAGCTGACAAATACAGGCACAGAGCTTTGATCTAATCTTACATGAGATGTTCTTTTCTGCTGTAAAATATGTATGTAAACTATGAAGGTGAATAAACAGATTGCAGGTGTGTTTTTTCCTGCACTTTGACCCCTAAATGAGGCTGTTTTTCTTTTTTTTTTTACCGCAGTTAGCTTCATCCTGGCCTGCGGGACAGTCTGTCACTCCGTCACACCACTGGGACTCCCACACACAGCCCCCATCACCACACTGCATGCCATGCACACAGGACGAGGAATCTGGGAGAGGAGATGAGACGGAGGAAAAGGAAAGGCAAAGGTTGTAATAGCATGTGATTTATCACAGTGGACAGACGGGATAAATCCTGCACTCACAGTAATAAGCGAGGAGGATTCCAGCCAGCAGCAGGAGGAGCAGCAGGGAGATCACAGCAGCCACAGTGAACTTAATGCACCTCTGTTTTGTACCTGACAGGACGACACACACTGTGACTGGAAAACCCACTTATCCCCAGTTTAACCACTCGTTAAATGTGTTTAATGAATGCACCCTTTCAATCAGGTTTATATCAGTTTATTCAAATAAAAGCATCTGTACTTTATGCTCTTATAAAATAAATTATATATAAATAATAATGCATCTTTATGACTGGCAGAAGAAGTAGTAGCAGTATAAAAAGAGTAAAATTTGTAATTTTCAATAAACATTTAGGACGATAATCTTCCTCAATATCAATCAATATCAAAATGAGGTTTATCCCTTTTTTCTGTGTATCAGATTAATTATTTGAATTATCACTGTTATCTGTATCTCTAGCATAAAAAGCTCCACAGTATTTAGTAAGAAGAGTATATTAACATAATTTTTCTGTTTAAAATGATTCCAAATTAAATGTGTTGTATATATATATATATATATATATATATTATATATATAGATATATATATATATAGATATATATATATATATATATATATTATATATATATATAGCTATATATAATATTTATTTTATTTATTTAGTTATTTATTTTAGTTGTTTTTTCCACTTGCAAATGAATCAGAGAAAGAAGAATACTGCACAAAGTTCCTGTTTTAACAGTAATATTAAAACCATGTCATTGGTATGAACTGCTAATTCAATTAAAAGGAGACTGGACTACCTTTGTGTTTGGGAATGGGAATCTCAGGTGGGGGGTTTGGGGACAGATGATGAACATACTGAGGCTTGACCTCTGATCTGCTGGGTGGAGGTTGTTTCCTCTTGATATCTTCATTGATGTAACACGAAACTGAGTTCAAATACTGTCAGTGAAGCATACATAATGAGAATTATGACAATTTAAGACTTTTGTTTTCCTGTTAATTGGTCTCAAGTTTCAGAAAAAATGTAAATGTACAAGAAAGATTTAAAATAACAGTTATACACATTTTATTCACTCACATTTTCGAATAGTACATACCTGGATCAGAGTTACTGTGTTACTATTTTAGGACATTGTTCAAACAAATGAAAACTTACCGGATTCGTGGTCATTTTTCTGTTCAGCCAACAATATCTTAAAATTTCCTGACGGATGTAGTGAAAAAAATCTCTTCCTGAGATAATTCAAACATCAACGTTGGATTTAAATTAATAATCAGGTCAGTATCAGCGTCCACTCAGCTGTATTTGAAGCTTTAAGAGAAAACTTTTACAACTCTGCTCAGATCTGTAGCATCTTCTCTCACATTTGCATCCTCACACTGCAGTGATAAAATAGAAGTGTGTGTAGAGTGTGTGTGATCTTCTGAGTGGCCACTCCTCACGCTTCACTGGCATCGGTTTAAAGTTTCTCTGCCGAGCACACAGCAAACAAAAAAAGGACTGTTAGCTAGTCTAAACATCCCACAAAGTGTTATCTACTGAAATGTCAGCGGTGAGTGAGTAGTTACACCGAGTATGCAATGGAAAGGTACTTCACTAACATGAACTGTATACAGACGCTTGAAGCTTCAATACTTGAGTCAATGATTGCGGAGAGGACAAACAGATCTGTAAATAAACTGGGAATGAATTAGTAGTCAGTTAAATTCCAATTGTGATGTAAAAAAAGAAAGAAAGAAAAGAAAAAAGCTTCAAACAAATGTATTTCTACTGCTGTTTCATTTATTTATTCATTTAATGACAGTAATTATGTTGAAAGCAGCATTTTTACAGAACAGGCAGGTAATACAAAGCAGAATAAACACGTTTTCAAATGCCCTATAAGTTTTACAGCATAGCATAATACTCAAAATGTCACATTAAAAGGAACTCGACTAACAAACAACTGAACTGATACAAAATCCTGCCGCATAAAAGCATATCAAGTATGTTTAAAAAGGCATATCACACATTCATTAAGGCATGTATTCATGGTAGAGAGCTTTGGATATTCATTAATCAGTAATTAGTAAGGTCATAGAAAAGTTAACAGTATGAAAACATTCACATCCCATTGGATAAAATAAAGGAACAATCATCTAAACCACCGCTCGTACATTTCTGCACCACAGTTAATTGGTCTTTTAAAATTCCTTCAGGATTTTGAAATTCAAGCTTTACTGCAGCAAAGATTGTTGAAATGATGGTATGTTTTGGAAGAACTGTTGCATACAATTTGTCTAATTCAGTTTAAGTCCTGATAAAGTGCAAATTTAATTCAATTACAGGAAGCGGGAAGTAAACCAGCCCACCTTCTCTTCGGTCTACACCCAGGCCTGCCACCCTGGGAAGAGTCTGCTGAGGTTTTTGGGGTCCATGGCTTGTTGGATGAGCAGGTTGACCTGTCCCCCAACGCTCAGCACCGTGCCCTCCTCCACCCCTTTCAGCTTCTCCTGCAGCCTCAGTAGCACCCGCTCCGCCACTTTGTTGAAGCTCTGACTGTCGCTGCAGGTAGAAGAGAATAAGGTGATGAGACGGAGATTCAAGAGAGACGGAAAACTTGAAAGCAGGCGCTTATTTTCATCATCATGCACTGTGGCACCTGGATTTACGTTGGTTGTCTATGTCATCTCCCCCCATGGTGGAGCTGAGCGTCGCGTTGAGCTCCTGCTGTTCGTCGTGCTGCAGGTAGAAGGCCTTCAATGGGTTCATGGTCCAGTCGAACAATGGGTCATACAGCAACACCTACACAGTGCATAGACACATAAATGTCAATGCTTAACATGAGGGCTGTGTGCCTTTGTGTTTGTTTTGGACTTCCTCCCTGTGTTCTTACCTCTACAATAGTCAGCAGAGCTTCTTGAGAGCTTCTCATCACCTCCATAGTCTTCTCACAACATCTGGCCAGAGAAAACACAGATATAAAACATTGAAAAGGCTACTGCCGTACCTGTGCTTTTAACAAGACACACTGTCATGGCTTAACATATGCTGTTCTTTTGAAATTAGCTTAAACATAGGTGTATTTAGATAAGATTATTTCATTTTCAGTGTCTTTGAAGGCACCTTAAACTTAAATGTTTTAAAAACTGGTCCTTCAAGTTCATTTTCACACTGTAGAGACATCAATATGAAATACTGGCTTGACTGAAGGGTAGGAAATAAAATGTTAAAATGTGTGGGAAATGGTAAAAAGCAATGTAACAGTTAGAAATAGTTTATAGAGTATTATTTTCAATAATTCAACTGTTTCATAAAACACAGACAGTTTTCAGAAATTACACCATAGTAAGACAAAGAAACAGTTGAAATGAATCTGTAGGCGGATTATCCAAATAACATGTAAAGTATGTACTGCAGTTAATGTGTAACTACGTTTGTAGATTAACTTTTAAAAAATATGAAGGAAACAAACACGTATGAAAAAATCGTCATGCTTGACTTGAGTTAGTCTTAGTTTCCTCCTCACCTCCTGAAAACTCCCTCCACTCCAGTGATGCCCATCCCGTCCACAATGTCTCTGGACAGTCTGAAGGGGACGGTCTCAGGGGTCGGAAGGATCTTTCCCTGCTCAAAGGCCACACCTGAACACCAACAGAGATGTATTATAACATGAATTCAAAACCTGAAAACGCACTTTGATCGAACCTATCTTTCTATTTATAAGTTTCCTGCAAAGTTATAGAAGACCACTTCATGTTTCAAGCTCAGTGCACACAGCGACTGTTTACACAGCCTCACCTTTTGTGAAAACAAGACTTAACTTTCCATGTTTACACGCAACAAATTAAATGGATCGTAAATAATAGTGAGTCATTTTACCTAAATCGATGTGCACCAGTTCAGCAGACTGCTCATCAATCAGAATGTTCTGGATGTGTCTGTCGCCCAGGCCTACGATGTAGCCAACTGAGGGACACAAAACACAAACGGTGGCAGATTATTCAAAAAGAGAAAAGTAAACAGATCATCTACGATTTCAAATCTTCATGATGAGTTATTATCTAATTTTATTTTGGTATTATGAAATGAAAAATGACTTTGTTAGCTGACTCTCCATGTCATAATGTATGGCTTATACCTGGATTTAACCAATAACATGATGTTTATTGTTTGAGGAGACATGCGGGCTTGTTGTTGAGCTGTTGTACATAACATATTGTAAAACATAAAGTATTGTCTGTACCTATAGAGGAGGTGGCCACGCTGTGAGTATAAGCCAACCGTTTCTCCATCCACACCGCGGGGTCCAGGAATCGCTCCATGCAGAAATACCTGAAGACGGGCCTGAAGTTCTTACACACTTCGTTGTAGGCCTGGAGCTTGTCATCAAACGCTAACCTCTGAGCCTCCTGTAAGTAATCACAGGACGTCTCTTTTAGTTACTTTTTAGTCCGTTGTAACATGCAGTCCTGACCGGATAGAAAACTTAATAATAGTTTGAATATTCCTTAGCAGTACCATCATCTTCTTGCGGCAACTCAGGCTGGTCCAGTCCTGAGGTCTGAAGCGTTTGTGTGCTCCTTTGTTGGGATCCGCCAGAAACTCACCGATAGGCATCGTGCCTGAACACCACTCCAACACACCGCTACGCTGTGAGAACGGCACCACCTGAGAATGAAGTATGAAAGAGAAAGTAGGTGTAAAAAGTTTGTTGTTTTTAAAATCGCTTTGATGATGATGATGAAAATAATTAGACGTTCATGACACAAACATCAAAGGAAATATGCAACCAAACAACCCAGCCCAGATTTATTATTCCCTTTGAATTAAAGGTTTAAACATGAGATCATAAAGTGTGTAACCTTGTAGCGTCTGATGTTGAGCTTCCTCTTGCGGGTGTCCGTGTTGCGCTGCAGCAGCATGGAGCACATGCTGAAGACCTGCTGCATCACTGCATCCTGACGGAGATCGTCCTGACCCTGTTCAGAGAGGGCAAAGGTCACCGGAGAGCATATATACATACATACACTAAAACAGTTTTTTTAGGCATTTTAATTATTTACCAACACTAAAGTAACTTAAATACAAGGAAAGTGTTTTTTCTTGTGTCATGTTATGTCTTATTATCAAATAAAAATGGGTTTTGATACATAGCATTTGTATTAATTTTCCAAGACTGTGAAATATCATGATGTATTTTTCATGACTGAGCAACTCAAACACTAAATGTGTGATTAATAAAATGCCTATATTTTTCACAATATGATATAACAAAATGGGGAAAAATTGAATCAGAAATCAAACAATAGCACATTGATCTAAAAATAGAAATTCACTAAGATTAACTATTAAACTGTTATTTCACCGTGACTCCTCAAAGTGTCAAGCGGTGAATTATTAGCCTTCGAGTGGCTGACAAGTGTTCCTGTTCACACAAACTCACACGTACACACAGTCCTGAAGAATGTCCTGAATGCACTGATGTGTAAGTATGTTTTGTGTTTGTCTCGGTACAAAAACAAGATTAATTATTAGCAACAGACAAACTGAAATGGAAAAGAACTGAAGTTAGAAGTGACCAGGTCAGACTTTAATCATACATGACAGCAGCGTTCGCTTCAAAGAGAGGGGATTTGTTTAGTTGGGAACACACACACACACACACACACACACACACACACACTATGGCACATGTAAGAGGCCCGCATACCTTGACCAGTTGTCTCCTGCTCTTGCCGTCAGAGCCGACACAGTCGATGATTTTGGGCAGGTTGACTCCTCCGGCCAGGTGATACTGGGGCATGAAAGACCTGATGGTCACCAGGTTGTCATAGCAACCAGATGGATCCACCTATTTAGACGATGAAATGACTCATGAGTGTCAAATATTTGGTCTGGAGGAGTTTTGTGCTGTGCTGTTCAACATGTGGGACAGGAACAAAACGATCAATATTGATTCGATATCACATGAATCGATGCGTCATTTACTGCCAACAGCACTGAATGAAGTCGGACACAAAGTCTAAGATCTTTTTCTACATGAACATAAAGAAATAAAATCTTGCTTTTCAGGGGAAAATCTATTCAATTTCAATTTTCAATCTAGTCAATTCCAATCAAATGAATCTCCTCTTTCAGTTAATAAGTACTCGCCATCATCAGTAATGACTTATGCAAGTGAAGAACTACATGACATCTTCCAAACAAAAATTATTAAAGTTAATAACAGAACTTTCACCTTGATCTCCATCGTGGGAATAACAACCTCTTCCAGGTCTTTGATTTTCATGAGGGGCTGGTCAGCAGGGATGGGAATAGCCTCTATAATGAAATGAAGCATGACTCAGCAGCTGGATATATAATACACATATCTGGTTGTAAGAAAAAGAGAGGCGTCTTTTCTACATTTTCTTACAAATCTAAAAAATCAAAATTTTGGAATTTGTGTGTGTTGCTGCCACTATTACTCACTCTTCTCATTCTTGTGCCTGCTGGCGTCCATATAAGCCAGAGTGATGTAGGCATCACACAGACGCTCGATCCCTCGGATCATCTTGGCTCTCTTTTTCTTGATCACGTTAATGATCTTCTGTGCCACATCTGAACGCTCCTACACGTGAAAAACTTTGCGTAATTAACACTGACTAAACACCCATTTAAAACAGTGACAATATCTGCAATAAAAGAGCGTCACTACAATCTTTAGACAACAACAACGTTGCGCTATTGTGTCACGTTCAAGTGACACATGAAACTGAGAGTTATCTCATGAAAGTCTGACCAGGTCAAATGGCGAAGGCTGCCGTGGAGCGCTCTTAGACAGACGGGACCTGCAGAATTTCTCGTCTTTGTTGGCGTTCACCAGCGCGAAGATGATGAAGAGCGTGTGGCAAGGGTGCTCCAGACACACTCGACAGATCAGCTGTGAGGAGAGGAGACAAGTGAGGCAGCGGGGTCTTTCAAAAAGGCAGTAATATATAATTTTTAGGAATTGAGTGACACTAGTTGGACTGCACATAGAAAAAGTCAGCGGCAGATGATGAAAGTGTTACATTACATCGCTGAGGACATCATGGAAGCCCGTATCCTCAGTGATACCAGTTGCCATCTTGGTCCCCATACGAGCAGCCAGCTGATACATGAGAGGCAGAAACTTGTAGGAAGGGATCTTCTTCACCCCTTTCTGGAAGAGAAAATTAAAAACTTTTAAAGTCCATTGTTCCAAGCGGCTTTTATTCCAAACTTCCAAAAAAAATCCTGGTGTGTTTTATTAACCTTCATCATGTCATTTACGGCCTTCACGTCAGCATTCCCCAGCCAGAGCGAAGCCAAGCGGAACACCCATGTGTCGTGCTCTTCACCTTGCTCCAGACACTGGATGTAGTTCTCCACCGCTTTACATAGGAAACGCTGTTTGTCTACCTGCAGGTTGGACAGGGCCTTCTCGTCCAGCTCCAGCTCTTTCTGCACCTTTATTGTGTACCTGTGAAGTCAGAGGGAGAGGAAGAACAATCAACACTCGCTAGGATTTTTGTCTGTAAATTATTTCCCCGCTGCTGTGTAACAAAAATCGGTGCTTTTAAAAAGAGAGCACAGACCTGTTCACCGTCACTTTACGCTCTTTTATCAAGCCCACTTCCTCTTTGGCCTTTTCGAGCAGCGCCTGTTTGTTCTCAAACTCTGATGAGTTCATGTATTTGTCGATGCTCTGGTACTGAGCGTCGGAGAAGCGGGCCAGAGACAGGAAGGCCTCGGTCCGCTGACTCTGCAGCCTGGAGTCCTGATGAACTCCTGAGTCTTCCTCGATCACCTCCACTGCCTGAGAGAACAGCACAGGAGAGACTTGTACAGATCTGAAAAGCTAACAGCTTCTCTGACAAAAGGAAGTTCAAAATAACACAGACAGTGTGGCATCAGTCGGTAAGTTTGGTGACAATATAAAGAGGCACACAGGTAAAGACAAACACACACACACACGTATGAATAATTTAATTTTGTCCTTATGAATCTGCCGTAGCCCAAGGACATAAACTGTAAACTTGGAGAAGTTTAATATTTATGCATTTGGGCCTGCTCCTTATTTATCTGGACATATATGAATAATTCATGTGTGAGTATATGAGTGTGGGTGGCCGGACACTGCCTGGCTGATGGGTAATAACTCATTCATTTCTCTAAGGGAAGCCTGCTATATGTGCATGAATATGTGTACTTCAGGGTGTTTCATCAAATTACATATATAACATTCTGAACAGACTTTCTTTGGCTCTTATGAACAACTTCCAACCAGAAGAAAGATCTGCCTTGTATGGGATTGGCCTATTTTCTTTTAATAAAGATAATATCGTCCGGTTATCAGGATAAGCTCCCTCTTACCCTCTCCAGGTAGTTCTCCACTATTACTCCGGGGCTTTCCAGGCAGGTCTCAGCCAGCCAGTTACCACATAGCCTGAGGCACTCTGTGTAGACTGGAGCCACGGCAGGATTTAAGTCCACCTGGCCAACAAAAAAAAAAAGAAACACACAACAGCGAGAAGTGTTCAGTGAAAGCCTTTTGACATTTTGGATTTTACTTATGTTAATCAATCTGATGAGTGATGGTGAAGATGGTGATGTCTCAGTGGATAGCATTGTAACATCATAAAAAAAAGTGTGTGTGATTGTGTCGCACATTTTGCTCTAGGTTGTTTATCATCTGTTTCAGCAGGCCCAGAGCCAGTCCCTGCTCTCCCTTTGCCCAGAACACCTGAGCTTCTTCCAGTTGCCATGAGGACACAGGGGATGACGGCCAAGCCCCTCTACCACCATGCTGCTTCATCTGGAAGACTGCCCGCTCTGCCAGCTAGACAGAAACCACGACACTGTAAGTACTCTGTAGATAACTGTTCTTACCATACACACACACGGAAAACAAACCTACCTGTGTGTTCCCGGCTTTGCGAGCCAGCCGGCAGAGCTCCATGAGGTGGTCGGTAAGCACAGAGCTGAGGTACTGGGTGCTGTCGGGGTCTCCTCCCTTGGATATCAGGGTGTGCTGGGCCACAGAGCGGGTGGCCAGGATGGGCTCCACCAAAGCAAAATCGCTGTCAGCGAGCAGCTGGGAGTGCTGCCGCCACTGGGTGCAAACTTCCCTCAGAGTCACATCTGAGAAGGGGCTGATATAAAAGAAAAAAAAGTTCATATTTATTATGAATGATGTTGATGAATTTGCTCTCTGGCACCCTAATCAAAATGACACTGTTTGATCACCTGGAGAAGAGCTGTTTAACACTCTCCAGCTCTCTGATGCTCTGCAGGTTCCCGAGAGCCGGGTACAGAGAAGACACAGCCTCAAGACTGCCTCTGCACAGCTCCTCTACCTCTGCACCCCTGTTGAAACAAACACATGGGTGAATTATTTTGCCAGTGGCAAAGTGAAAACTTAAAAAATTTCACAACTGTCTAAATGTGTACTATACCTGGCCTGTTTCATAGTTTCATCAAATATAGAGAACTCTTTGTCCCTCAGCGCTTGCAGGGAACAAAACACTGATTCATGGAAGCCAGGTTTGGATTTCTCGCTCCTGATACAACACATTAGATTTGGAGAGGGTGAGAGACTGCTTGTGATACTCTGATAGGTTACAGTTGTGTTTTGTGTGTTCGTGCCGCCTTCGCCTCACCTCTCCGACAGCTCGCAGTCCCACTGTGTGTTCCTCCAGGCGGCCTGAAAGCGGAGCTCTCTCAGCTCAGCTCCCCACTCCACCCCTTCACTCTCCAGACCCCTCATGTAAGTGGCAAGGATGCTGTTCAGACCAAAGTTCTGCAGGCCCTGTTGGTATGACGGGAAGAGAAGACATGACTACTGAAGAGGCAGCATTACACGAGCATGAATAGGTAGCAAATCGTCTGATGAGACCTGTATTGCTAATGTGGCTTTTATTAATTACCTCCACAATTCCCACATGTCGAGTGACCTCGGGCAGAGTAGAGTGCAGGTCGTATGAAGTCAGGGCCTTCCCCCACATAGCCTCATGCTCATAGGTCCGAATCCTAAAAAGAATAGTGTCACTTGTCACATGAACAATGGTGAGCAGGTCCGCAGGTCTCATTAATCTACCAATGGCCTACCTTGTCAGTGGACTGGTCATTGTCTCTCCACCACAGCCATACAGACTATCAGGCTCTCCGATGCTGCGATACACCTCAATCAGAAGCTCCTACAAAAATTCAGTAGAGAGACATTCACAAAACAAATGAGTGGAAATAACTTTATTTTAATAGATATTATCCAGTGATGTTACATTGGATCGCACACTATTTTAAAGCCATTTACACTGTTATCTTTTCATAAATACATCGAGAATATGAATTAGCAAATTGTTTTGTGTTGTTCATTGATAAAAAAAAATAAATGGTCAATGCAAAAAAAACATATCTTGGATGAAGAACTGACCTGCAGACTGATGTTGGTGTCTTCCACACTCTTCTCTGTCAGGCTGGAGATGGTGAAGGTCTGGCTGTTGTCTTCAAAATGTATTTTGCGTGTGGCTTTGGACTTGGTTCTGGGAAAAAAAGGAAAATGAAACTCTCAAAATGCAAAAATAAAATGAAGATAGATTAGTTTTAGAGGTTAAAAACGTTTCATCTGTGATGAAAAAAAATGAAAATCATCTTATGTAAAGACATGAATTTAATGTAGACAAACATCCTCCGGTTTTAAAGTTAACTGCATACCTGCGACTTTCCTCCATGTTAGCTTTGATCTTGTCCACATAGATCTCGGTGTAAAGCAGAGCAGTGAAATGAGCTGAACAGGACTGAGCAGCTTTGGCCACCTCCAGGTAGTTCAGTTCAAGCCAGAAGTTTGAGTCGCACACAGTGCCACGGCTGGATGACGGATACAGTGTTTGAGTAGATCAGACAAAGAGCAGGTCCAAATACAGAATTTGTTTATTCTTTATTTCAAACTAAATAGCATTGCAAACCTTTCTGATTCAAGTGGTCTCTGTTGGTGTCTCAGATAGTCAATAACAGCAAGCATGGTACGCAGAGAGGTCTTGTCGTATAAGCCCTGGCTGGCAGTGTCGGACTCTGTGAAGAATAATAAATGGTAATCAGACTCCTGAACGTGATGACATGTTATCATTTCCATTCACTGTGAACAGAAACGCTCTGAACCGGAGCACATGGAAGAGGAGAATGCTAAATGATCATTATCATCGTCTTCTCAAACTTACCAGAGTCAGAGTTGAGAGGTGTAGCAGAGCGACTGGAGGCCTGAGCACTTCTGGAACAAAAGTTAAAGAAGTCCTGAATATGGGAGGAGAGTGACACCCTCCAGGAACCGTCAGAGTCATCTAGAAGGATGGAGTGAATGATGAGAGGCAGCAGCCTCTGACAGCAGTCCACCCGCACCTGCAGGCAGACGGAGGAAATAAGGCGCGGTTAGATTAGACGATTGACCTTGAATGAAACTGACTGATGTGCAACATGTGACAAAAAGTGTCTGTGTGACTGATGTAGGCAGTAAAAGTTATGTGGGCTGACGTCCGTGTGCTCACCAGACACAGTGGTCGTGACAGCAGCAGAGCCTCACTCCTGACTCCTCCACTGTCGAGCAGGGTGGTGCACAGGGCCTTCAGCCAGGCCTTGTGGCCGCCTGCCTGGGGAATCCAAAACCCCTGACTCTCCAGCTTCTCCCTAGCCTCCGAACTCTCTTCAGCACTTACAGCTGCCACCTGATCAGGGATAACAGTGGGTAGTAATTTAAGGGGTTTTAGGTTTTCTAGTTTTTTTGTGTCCTGATTATGCAACTCATTTACCTATACGTTACCCCCCTGATCCTGGTAGTGACCTCGTGGACAGAGATGATACATGTGCACATGTGAAAATACACATTCACGCGTATATTTATATCACACAAGTTTGGGAGTGGAGTGCTACACGTATGTACATGCTGTATACATGAAAACATCCTTCACCCACCTTCTTCTTAGCCTTTCTAAAGGGATTGAGGTAGGCCAGCATGGGGTCTCTGTTGTCTTTGTGTTGCTCCCAGAAGTCGACTCCAGACTGAGTGGCAAGGATGTTCTTCCCACACTGAGCGGCTGCCTTCCTCACCTCGATACTGGCAGACAACAACAGCACACACAGTCAAACATCAATACAAACCACTCGCTCCTCTAGTCAAACTTTTGATGGAGGTTTCGCCGTACCGCTGATGAGTGAGTGCGTCGTTCATGCAGTTGAGGATGATGTAAAGACACTGTGACTCGGTGGAGGTGAAGAGAGACACGGCCTTTTCATAGAGGGCGTCTCTGCCATGAAGCAGGGCGATGGTGGAGAAATCCACAGGACCCAGTTCTCCAAGACAGCTGCCTGCTGCCTCTGCAGGACAAAGATTTGTGTTTTTGAAACTGAAAATCGATGAAACAGTCCAAACATGGCAGACAAGTTATTTATTTTTTTATACCTAGAATGTCGGCACCACCGGGGTGGTTAGCTGCCAGCTTACAGAGCTGCAGCAGACTGAGGACCAGCTTCACCAGCACACTGTCGGTGGGTTCAGCTACAGGAAGAGCAAAGAGAGATTTAGTGCGAGCTCATAAGTTATTTAACTTTTTTTTTTTGCACAGAGCATTATTCCCCTTATCTAGCATCATACCATGACACTCTTTGAGCAGCTCTCTGATCTGTCCCTTGTTGTCATGCAGCTGTCTGGTCAGCTCCTTCAGCCCCTCAAGTCTGGTCAGAGGTAAGGAGTCACAGGATGTCACTGACAGGAAGTGTGCTATCTCCTGTAAAAGAGAAACATGGCGGATGTGGGTCAGCAATTACATTGAGGATTGTTCATTTTCATTGATAACCATGATATTTCCATCCCTAAATTCACTGAGGAATCTGGGCTACATATGCATCAAAAGAAAATGACACTAATACATGGATTTTAGTTAGTCCATTACCTGTCTCAACGTAAAAGTCCCAGTGTTATATTTCAGCGTGTGCTGTACGGATCGCAGCTCTCTGAATTCAGGGAGGTCAGGAAAAGGCTCCAGCCTGCTGATGGCTCCTTTTAGCTTCTGTTGATTTTCTATCACGAGAAACTGCAAAAGACTGAGCACCTAGAGGGGGGAGGGCGGAGAGGGAAACACAAATCAAAACGTGAGGCTCACAAATGGTGAAAGGAGGCAGATGTTTTTTTTCCCCAAATAGAAACCTAAATGTTAAAAATCTCAACCTAAAAATCTGTACGAAAAGTTTAACATCAGTTATCAAATAAGTGGCAACTAGTCCACTCTTGTGTGTGTAAAAGTCTTGAATCCTATGGTATTAAAGTAAAAACTGTAAAAAAAAAAAAAAAAAGGAAGAAAAACAAATGAAGTCGGTGCTTTTATTCACTATGTAACATAACTGCACTATACGTAGTGGTTTTGCATAGTGTCTGCCTTCTTGACTGCATTGTTTGTCTTCATTTTCCATAAATGACACATCATTTCAACTGAATCTGCAAACTTGCAAGACAGGATGTTCTTGTATTAACGCTCTTGTAGCTTACCTGCTGTGAGATGGAGGGCCGGCTGGTCACCTGAGCCGTGAGAGTCCCAACAATGACCTGTAGATGGCAGTCTAGTGCATCATCGCAGAACTGCAGAGCCGCTCGACACACAGAGGTCAGCAGGTCGCAGCACAGAGAGAGGCTTCGGTTAGAAACCTCGTCGCAGTGAACTGATCTGAGGATGAGAGAAAAACACAAACTGGTTTGTCTTTGTCAGTGAAGCAGTATGTGTGAAACTGCATGTATACATGTGAGTATTAGTGTGCACCAACCTGCTGTTGATATGGTGAATGAGTGTGTAGATGATGTCTCTGAGGACAAAGGCCCAGGCTCCTCCCAGGCCGTCCTTCACCTCTCTGAGAAGCAGGTTGACAAACAGGTGATACATGAGGAGGATGCGATGGCGTTCGTAGCTGTTGGTCGTCCCTGCTGCTCTTTCACACACCGCCAACAGAATCCTCTGGATAGAAATCTGCAGCACAAAAAACAGGACCACAGTGACAGTGACACAAAGACACAAACAGTTTAAAATGTTATCGTCAAAACCACTAGACAAGGAGATCCACACAAGGTCATCTTACCGGAGTTTTGGACAGAATGGCTACCAAAGACTTGTGGTTTGCACTGTGGCACTTGCTGAGGTAATCGAGTGTCGCTTTAATGACATAAGAGCTGAAGAATGGTGGGTTTGGTGCAGGATCCAGTTCCCTGAGGGGCATTAAACAGCCATTTAGCCATACATTTTCATTTTTGCTTTCCTAGAATCATAGAAAGAAAACTACCTCTATTAAGCAGTGTGAAAGTGGAGTGTTGTCATCGCAATGACCATAAGAAACAGTCAGGCTAAATGATAACTATCATTACCCTATAAAGCGTTTCAGGTCATCTCTGTCCCCATCAGCTCCACATTCATACAGAGTCATCAGCAGCTCCACCACTATGTCCGCCAGGTTACTGTGGATCAGGTTGTCAATTTCCTGCGGATACAGTTACAGTGAATTTCATTCAATTTCACACTGGGTGGGTTCAGAGGACTGAGGGTTTTAGGCAATACACAACTCAAACAACTGATGTAGACGTAGGCAGATGTTATACAGCTGTGTTTACCTGTTTGCCAAGACAGTTGGCGTCTTTGAGCAGGTCGTACACTCGGTGGGCCTTCTCTCTCTGCTGCGCAATCTGTGCATCCTGGCCAGACACGGCAAAGTACGGCAGGATATTGACCATGATCTTCGGGAAACAGTTGGCCAACAACTCTTTCCAGTCCTTCTCAACATATCTGCCGATAGACTTCACCTGCTCAAAGTCATCCAGGAAGACCAGGTGGGGGATCAAGACCTGGTAGGAGGAGCTTCAAGAGGGCACAAGACAACAGGGGGTGTTAGACATAATAATCAACCCTCCCTTTTATTGTGTTTTACTCAATATACGATCAAAATGGTGCCAGTGTTGTCCTCACTTGTAGAAATCTTTGACCGTGTCATGGTCTAGGAGGGTGTAGGGGAAAGATCCAAGAGTGTAGCGATCATCAGACTGTCTCTGCGCCAGCCACTCGGCTACCAGGTAGTACAGGTGAGAACTGACAAAGGTTTTCACGCTCCTGTAGCCCAGTGCTCTGGATACACTACAAAGCATCTGCAGCAAAAACACAGATAGAAACAGCTCATTTGGACTATGCTGAAAAAAAATCTATATTCTATATTCTGAACTCTTCAAATCATTACCTTTTTGATGAGCTGCTCCTCTATATTGTTCTCCTTGTAGGACTGGAAGAGGGCAAACAGAGACTGTTTCTCACATACTGGGCTACAACACAGTACAACGGACAAACTCTTTAACAGGGTGGCCTTGCGGTTAAATGACTCGTCCTGCTGGTCCTCTGAAGAGCTGCTTTTCTGTGTAGGATCACACAGACACGAGAAGGATTAGGAGAGTCAAACAGGCACAAAACACACATATTATGAATTATTCAAAACCTAATGAACTTACCGGGAGCCTCATTCCTTCCTGAGCCTTCAGGTAAACGGTCTCAAAAGCTGCCTGCTGGTGTTTAAGCGGCAGCATCTTCCTCTTATCTGGATGGTCTGGTGTCATCTCCAGAAACAACCTTGATACACAAGAGAATAAATGGTAACAATCAGATCCATGATCCATTTAATGACTTAATTGAATGCGGTGCTAGGAACAGCGTACCTCTCCACTGATGTGGCAACCAGCATGCGGACTTGGTGGTGGGAATCTGCGAGGTGAGACGGAAGGATGACAGACACTGGACGATCTTCCTCACTTTCAGATCCTCTTATGCTTAAAACTGCCCACTTACAACACGGGTCAGCCTGTCAGAGGGGAGAAAACACAAAAAAAGGTGAAGATTTAAAAGGTATATTGATATTTAACTGAAACATAATGAGGACATACAGATAACCAGTTTTCCTCCCAGTCAGACATGTAAGCTATTGCAAAGCTTCGTGCTTACATCATTTATTCAGAATGAGATAGAAATGATAGAAATGCAAGAATGCATTGTTGTGCAGATACATACAACAGACTACTTACCTCCAGCAGGGCGACCAGACATCGCACTAAAGCAGCTCGTACAGCTGCAATGCATTTCCCCGTTTGGCTCAGGAAACTGAAACATAGCACAGTGCTTGAGAATCAGTGTCTGTGATTCAAGTTTTCTAAAGTCTAATAGCATGAAATTATGAATACATTTTTTGCTTTTAGGATCAGGTTTGTATGATCTCTTACAGACCAACCCTCCATCTGTTCATGTTATAGAAATAAGCCACTAACCAGAATCCAGACAGCACTTGTAGCAGAGATCCCTGAACGTGTCTCATTTCCTCTGGCATATGGTGTGTCTTCCCCAGGCTCCTGATGGAGGGTAACAAACCCAGCAGAACAGCAGCACAGATCTCTTGGTCCTGACGGTACTGTCCACACAGGTCTCTAAAGACACAGCCCAACAAACAGACTTTATTATTCTCAACAGAAATTAGGTGAAATACATTCAAACAAAACAAACACAAAAGAAAAAATTCCCTACGCAAGAGGATGAAGCAGCGAATCGAATTCCTCTGGAGAGAGCGAGTCCTCAGCAGGAAGATTCTTCAACAGGACGAGATACTAGAAGAGAAACCAGATTTTAGCATTCAACAGCTGCACCATCATCGTCACTGCAACCATGCCTCATTCACAGGACCTTGGTTGCTACCCACCATGTTGAGATGCAGGGCTTTGCCAAAGTCCATCTGCTCCACCAGCAGCAACAGCCTGCGCCGCACCTCCTGTGGTTTAAAGAGCAAACCGTGGACGGGCTGGACAGAGCCACATTCGCACAGGAACTCCAAGACTGCAAGGAGGGCCTGGTCCTGTTGGACCAGATGATCGTCTGCCAGCAGACTTTTTGCACCTGATGGAGGACAGACCATGTTTACACAGCCTTAACAGTACTTTGAGGAAATGTAAGTTTAAGGTCATTCTTAGCACAAGATTCTTTAAATTATATAAAATTGTTATAATCTCTAGAAAAACAGCGAAGCCTTCTTACCTGGCCCACAGGAAGAGTCACTGTTGTCTCCCTTTTGTCTGTGGGACCCATTGGTGCTGCTGTGGGACCCCTCGCCATCGTCAAACAGGTCGATGTCGTCACCTTGTTGATTTCTGGTCACGTCCCAGTCATCATCCATATGATCGTCTTCATGCACGGCAATGACTTTCTTAGAATCGCTGCTTAACTGAAGAGACCAGGAAGGAAGACTAGTAAGAGCCAGCTCTCTGTTCTTGAATTAAAGATTTTCACTTTTTTTTTTATCCTCAGGCCACAAACTCCTCAAATCTGCTGTTATATGTTGTATAAACACAACACTTACCAACAGTTTACAGATCTCAGCAAGTTCACTGGCGAGACTGGCTGGCAGGATCATAATGAACAGACTGGAGGAGATTGAAGAAACTTTATCCTGCAGAGAAAAGGACAAAGAAATGTTACTCCAAGAAAGGTTCTTTGACACCAGACTACATTTCTGAATGTGTAGTGGACTGTAGAGGATGTGGCTGGACTGTCCATGAATTGATTCACTTCCTTTAAATGCTGCATTATTTCAGCGTTATGAATTTTGTCACCTTGTTTTTTCTGCTGGCAGACTGTGTGCAGAGCTTCATGACGGATCTCAGTGTGTTCATGGTTCCTTCCTCTGTCATCTTTACTTTCACGCTAGAAACAAAACCACTGAAGTCCTGGGCCAGGGCCTGGAAACAATAAAACACCAGCAATGCAATATTTTTATTGTTTCAGAGGCTGGATGATTAACCACCAAAAAGATAAAAAGATAAATCTAATGTACAGTCACACATCTGAATGATACCTTGGCTTTAGTGAAGAGCTGTGAGTGGCAGGCCTCGTCCTCTGTCAGAAACCCAGTGGAGACGTAACCTGCTAAAACACCAGTCAGCAGACTGAAACAGTGTACCAAACACTCTGGAGGGGTGGACTGAGACTGTGGACGGAGAGAAATAATCAGAATAAACACCAATTCGCACGGTGACAACAACATAAAACACACACATATTAACTTCCGCTCACATCAGGAGAGTAGCAGTTGAGCAGGTTGTCAGCAACACAAAGCAGGGATTGCTCCAACTTCTTTCGGAGCCCAGAGACGGCAGTGAATTGGCCGTCGGCTGAAGCTCTTTTCACCGACTCGTCAGTCCCTTGCATCACTGAGGGCAACGTGTTGAAGGTGAACTGCAGGTACAGGCTCTCGATCTCTTCCAGGTTGTCTTTGGCATTGGATGAGGTGTGTTCTTGTAAAAGGGCACTTTGAAAAAGTATTTGAATGAATTACACATATGTATTTATGTAATGTAACTCAAAGTACGGAGAGATGGAGTAAAATCCAAAGTAGCACGGCATGATATAACAAAAAATACATGGAATGTACATGTAGGTGGTTTTGGTACCTTTCTAATCCATCAGTTCCCAGCAGAAACTTCAGACCAGTTCTTGTGTCTTTCAAGGTCAGGGAGACCAGGACGTTTGCAATCAGATTGTAAGGAAAATCTCTGCACACAAGAGCAGAATAAAGTATAAACAGACCTTTATCAAAGAGAAAATATATGTATCTTAACAAAGAGAAAAGTTTTAAAAAGATAAACATTAAGAAAAAAAAGTGTAATTAATGTTTGGAGCTTATGTTTTGTGTTTCTGTACATAAAGTGCATCCTGTGACCAGTCTGTGATTGTAACTTCCCATCATTTAAACATAGAAAGATATAGTACTTAAAGCAGGAGAAAAGGATTAAAGACTAATAAATCCACATTTAATATGGAACAGAAGCACAGTACCAACCTGCAAACGATAGGGTGCGGTCTGGAGCTTTCCTCCATCTCATCGCTCTGGTCGGTCATCAGCAACCAGGCTATGAGGGTCTCCTTCAGGTTAGGTGATGCAGATCCCTCTGTGACCCCCACATAGTCCCAGCCTGAGCTCGAGATGAGACTTTTAGGAACTGGACACTTTAGCAGGGCCTGGGCTAGACAGACAGCAGCACTCCTGTGCATAGAGAGAAAAGAGGCTCGCTATATGCAAACACAAAAACACACACATTCATCCTGATGACAATAAGAAATGGCAGAGACTCACTGAGATGGTTTACAAGCTGATCCAGAGAAGAGCTTCCACAGTTCCCTGTCCATATTGATCAGTCCACCGTGGACAATAGAGCTCAACAGGTCCAGGCTGAGGGCCTCTGTCTGGGGTGAGCTGACCCCTCGCAGTGCCAGGGCCCACACCCGACCCCACAGCCTGCTCAGCTCTGTCCTGTGGACTTGGGCTCTCTCTGGGTAGCGGGCCTGGCACCAGGCCACCTCCTTCAGGCAGCGCAGCACGTATGGCCCCCTTTCTCCTCTCCGCTGCTCTGCAAGAAGCTGGTATAAGACTGACAACAACGGGACCAGCTCCTGGCCAGGCACCATGGACGGGTATTTGGAGGTGAGCACTGCAGCGATCTGCAACCTGAGGGAGGGAATATCTTTATATGATCCTTGATCTGGAGTGGGTACAATCAGAGAAACAGTACGCTACTTTTTTATATACCATGGTATGACATCAAAGTCATTATGCTGAGGCTGCAGATGATCCCGGAGGACCTCCCAACTCAGCTCGATGCGTCGTCGCTTGCTGGCTGTTCCATGGGAGGGACTGCCCATGTGGGTGGCTCTGATGGAGGCCTGGGTGACCTCCAAGACATGAGTGTCGTTGTCATCACTGAACAGCTGCATGCAATACAAAGATTGAGAAATTAATGTTATCAAGAGAGATAATTCTTACATATATCCTAGCTATATAACTGGATAAACATATACATGGAACAAAATTGTTATTTCCTGTATGCATACCAGAGGCTTGATCTCTATTACCTGGTGACAGATGTCAGCTGTGAGCTCAATGAGATTGTCTTGGACAGCTATGTGTCTGGTCCCTGTGACATACTTCCCTCTGCTGCCTATATGACTAATTTCTGTGATTAAGGCATCATACAGGTTGTAGAGCAGACTACGCCACCTGGTCCAGTCGTCGGCATGAGCACCTAAAATGTGAAGGAGGGGGCAACGAGTTATTGGTACTCTGGAGCGCCACCGAGGATGTAATAAAATCATTTTTAAATCAATAATTTGACACAAAATATTGATTTCTCTAGGGACTACAAACATTGTTTTCTCAAGAAAAAACAAAAGGTCACACTACCTGTCTCTTGTGTCTTGGCTCCTTTGGGGTGGTGAACACAAATCTGCAGGTTAAAGAACTCCACGATCTCCTCTTTGAGCAGAACACTGGGCCTCATATCCGCCCACACGTACAGTACAGAAGGCAGAAGCTCCTCTCCCAGTTGACACACTCTCATCCGGTAGTTCATGGCCGCGGATCTCAAGAAGATGTTGAGAGCAGAGACAAGGTGCTCCAAAATACTCAAGTGTTTCTCTTGCCTAACAGAATCATAGGAAATTAGAAAAGAAAACAATGAGTGTATCATGTTTGCATTTAACTGGTTCTTCAAGTTTACTACAGTCTAACGATGATGCTGGTAAAAGTCTTCACCTGGCATTTAGCAGCGCTTTGGAGAAGAAGCTGAACAGAGTGTTGTTGAATCCTTGCTTGGAGACTGAAGGACTGTTGAATCCTTCGGTCTGCATGCAGCAGCCCTGCACCACCGTGTGGATGACTCTGCTCATCAAAACACGGTTGATGGACTTGGATGAAGAGTTGAACAAGTGACAATACAAGTCCAAGAGATCTGAGAGTCACAAAAATATAAACAATATTGTGAGACGTGATTAGGAAAGATGATTTTACAATATCAGACAACGGTAATAACACCGTGTAATGCAAAATAACAAGGTCATTTATACTGTATATCATTTAGATATATAGCTCACTGACTGTGCCACTGCTGCGGAGTGATGTCACACCAGTACTTGCGGACAGAGAGGATGTCCTTCACTAGGAGACTGCTGTAATCTTCTCCAAAGGCTGAACAGCTGTATGAACTCTGCAGGACCTCCACCACATGTTTCAACAGCTCGCTACACTTCAGACGAGGCCCTCCTGCAGAGAGCCACAGAGACACAATCTGGTAAGATGTGAGAGATTCTTTCTATTTTCTATTTAAATCAGATGAGGTAACAGTATATATTATTTAAACATATGTAGAGAAACATTCACTTCAGCTGTATTGTAACCTACAACAGGATCTTACAAAGACAGTGTCCTTACGTTTGTTTGCGTAGCGGATGAAGTATTTGATCAAGCTGCACATTTCGGCCTTCTTCTTCTGCCGCATGGCCAGAGTAGTTGCTGTGACATTTGATTTACCCGACTGGATGTGTTCTGTCTCCTTCTGGATATAACGCTGCAGAAATCTGACATGGAAAATGGGAAGTGCTTATTTACCTAGCAGATAACTAGACACATTTGACAGGCAAAAGTACAAAAAGGTAACACCAAGGTAAGCTTCAGTAAACAATCACTTGTATTACAATCTGTATTTTTACATGCATTCTGTTGCACATGTGCAAAAACACAAATATACAGAAGAAGACTACCTGAAAACATTATCCCATGTGAGTTGCTTGGAGCCTTTAGCTTTAGATCCAGAGTTATGATCCAACTCCTGCACCACCTCTGGAGTTCGAAGGAGCTGTCTAAAGCGCTCAGCCTCTTTCTGTAGGGGTGAAGTGAGGACACACAGCTGTCAAGACGCAGGAGTCGTACTGCACTTACTGATTCAACTTGGCTATAATGGGGCTCATGTACAATGCATCTTATTTTCTGGTTTAAATCCAGGTGTGATTACCTTCCGCTCTGTAACTTTGTCACTCTCCAGCCCCCTGCAGCAGACCAGGAGATTCAGAGCCAGACTCATTGTGCTTTAACAGTGGATGAGGGCACTGCTGCTTTGAATCAATGTCAGTCTACCTGCAAGGACAGGATGTTTACAAGAGAGGATGTTGTTATCCATCCGCGTTGTGCCTAGATTACAAGTCCTGACAAGCTATTTGCATGAAACGACAACACAAAACCAACTTTATAATCAGCATGGCCCTGTAGGCGAGCTACTTTAGCAACACAACAATGCAAGACTAGATGTGAACTTGACTTATAGACATCCATTCAAACAGTCAAAGCGATGCTGTAGTGTGATCACTGACCTCTGACGGCTGTGCTCAGCGTAGTCACAGAGTTGTCACACATGCAGGCGCAGAGATGTTAACATGAGAGTGCTGCAGCTTGTTCCTGGCGGGGGCTTACAACTTTGCCATCTTGACGTGCGTTAGCAGCCACACGGGCGGACGCACAAGCACAAACACACAGGAAATTCCCGCCCCGACAGCAGCAGGGGTGCATACGTCACTTCCTGGTCGTGGCTTGAACAGTGTGTGTCCGGTAACATTAATGCCAGATAATATAAACTAACTTTTGAGTTGTCGAGTGCAGTATTATACAACGATAAACAGCATGTGTAGGTCGTGTTTTTATCTATTACCCTCACATTTTGTATATAGCAGCTTTAAAGGAGTTGTAGGAGCGTGACATTTCGGATTGGACTACAACTCCCTACATGCCGTTTGAAATATTAGCTTGACACTTCCGGGTTATACGTGCTTGAGTTCCCCGCCTTTTGAGTGAGCAGCAGTGTCCTGAGGACGACGCCTTCACAATAACACTGCTGACGGTTTAAAAAAGGGATTTATGAGGGACTTCTCCTGAACATGTAGCCGACTACAACACCCTGCTCACTTTATATCCACCGACAGGCAGACATGTTGTTACCGTCCGACGTCGCTCGGCTTGTTTTGGGTAAGTGGTGAAGCTGTAGCTTTGGCGCTAGCCGACAAAGATACTTAGCTCCAAGCTTACAGCCGTTAACTGTTTCCCAGCCAACGGGCGACAACTGTCCGTTTGTCGACTGAGTTTGCTCTGTCTGCTCACAGGTTACCTCCAGGAGGAGGGACTGTCCGCCACAAGCCAAGCTTTCATTCATGAGAGCCCAAACCTGAAGGAGTATGCCGACCACACCATAGGAGATGGGGCTATTCCTGCCTGTGTGTTTGTATGTGTGCCCCCCCCCTTTTTTTTCTCCTCCTCTCCCTCATATCCTAACCTGTCATGCGCCATAAAGGTGTAAAATGTTACATCTATGATTGATTGTTTAATTGTTTTATTTCACAGTCTGTCTTTGGGAAAGGCCTGACAACCATCCTAAATGAGTATGTGGCAACTAAAACAAAAGGTGAGAACATATGACAGTGTCCCTGTGAGAAAACATAATATATATAATATACCTATTCATGTGTCGTGCTTGTTTTTTTGTTTTTTTAAACAGAGTCTTGTCATGAAGTACCTGCTGTGATGACCTCCTTGTGGAAGAAGCTGGATTTTACACTAAACCAGATCAAGTAATGATTTGTTGTGATCATCTAAAAAAACTGTCCACGATCTCAAATGTTAGTGAGATCTTCATCATCGCTGATATTGTTCATTTATTCTTCTGTATCTTTCCTCAGGTCATTGCAGAACTCCCCCGCTATATCAGCATGTCAAAGAAGTAAGGCTGTTATTAGTTTCTTTTCTTTTTTTAAATATTAATTCTATACAAAACATGCACAAAAACATGCACACAAAGTCACATTACTGGTACATGAATACATACATATACATAAAAAGTTTCCGGTTGTTTTATTTTATTTTTTTATCGACACAGACTCTTTGTATTATGATTTATATCTGTCAGATGTGCATGTGGGAATTAAAGTGTTAAATAATTGTAGATTCTGTTGGAAAAATCTGTCTACCTGTAAAATGGTTTTCCCTAATCAGGAGCCCATTGTGATTACTGTTGATTGTTATTGGAGCCTCTAGCAGAAGAAGCACACATCACTCTTAACGCAGTTAAACTAAAACAAATCAAAAGCTTTAAAAGACGATGTTAATGAGGTTGTCATGTTTTTGAGCAGGTTTTATACCGTGGCGTTTTATTTACCAGCCTCTGTCTATTGCAGCACGTTCGCGCGTTGGGTTGGCAAACCTGGCTAAACAGCAGGCCTTGGCCGTCGCTTCGACTGGTGCTGTCGTCTGCTCGTCACTTTCTCAAACGACTTCCATCATGAGCCCTCTGCAAACATCCCACAGCATGCTAGGTCACTCCACGCCCGTCAGCTACTCTACCCCACAAATCCGACCAGGTACTGGCGGTGGCACACACCTTCAGACCATTATGTCAGCAGGTTATGAAATTATCTGCACAACTCAGACCGCTAATGACATATTTGTTATGATTGCTTGAACAGGTTTCCTTGTTGAAGCCTGTAGCTTTCTTTATTTGGTGTACGACTCTTGAAAGATTTAACAAAGCTCTGTTAACACAAAACAAAAAAATAATAATTGTCAGTCACAAAAAATGTGCTTTTGTATAATGTGTGTCATAATATGTCCATCACAGGGGATACACCTGTACAGATAATTGTTTCAGAACATCGGCTAAATCCAGGCCCAATGTCTCCTGGCCGACGGAAATGGTGAGGATGATTATTGTTACTACATTACAGTTATTGTTAACAGCTCATTAATGAGAGAGCAGACTCTGTTGTCCTTCTAACCCACTGGGTCTTGAAAATGCAGCTTTCTCAGCATGACATGTCACAGCAATGAAATTATTAATGAAATATGTTTGAATACAGTAAGTAGGTTTGTGAAGTTGAGTTTTTTTTTTCTGTTTTATTTCAGATGTATTGATTGATATATTAAGGCTTTAGTTTTTGGTGATTCTGTCTGAGTTTGCACTTTATCTTGCTCATATTGTTTCGCTAACATCTTATGCTTGTTGACTGCTGACTCTGATCTTTTCTGACGCCTTCAGGGACACACCCAGGAAGAGAGGTGGTGCTGTGAGTGGGTCCAGTGGGCTTGCCAGATGTGCCACAACTGCCAGTAGCCTCAATGCAGAACCCCAACCTGAGGAGGCCGTCGATGAGAACTTTCCTGTGAGCAGATATTTCTGTATATTTGGTGTTAAATTTCATTTACACAAACCAGATGCATTTTCACTCATACAATGATCTTTGTCTTGATAGTAGAACATCGTGGCAGCAGAAATGACATGCTTTCTCCCAAATGTATTCAACTTTTTTTAGATTCATGATTCATAAATGAATTTACTTTCTAATCTCCACAGCAACTTGTGATACAAAATGCACGTGATAAGATACTGGGGGACAGGTCGTTACAGGAGAAGCTTGCTGAAAACATCAACAAAATCCTCGCCAGGTCAGTGTTGAGTTGGAGTTTCGATGATATGATTTATGGTTTTGTTGTCAAGCTGTAACATGACTGCAGGCGTGTTATAACAAAACTATGCTATTTTTCTCCTCTGTCATCTCTAATATCAGTGATCCAGTTCCCCAAACATCAAAGGCGTCGAGTACAGTGGAGGCGGACCAGTCTATAGATGAAATCCTGGGATTAGAGGTGCTGAAATAGATACTAATATGATAACAGTAAACTCATAAACATATATCATGATCACTTCAAATTGTGTTTAGTTTCCCTGTGTCATTACATTATTTCCTGATATATATCCTTCGGTACAGGGGGAGATCCATATGAGTGACGATGCCATCCATGACATTTTGGAGCAAACAGAGTCTGACCCAGCTTTTCAGGCCCTCTATGACCTCTTTGATTACAGTAACTATAACCTACAATGATTTTATTTAGTTTGTTGCAATCACAGTTAATTTTTTAATTGTTTCTAAAAGTACAATGGAAAACTATTTCATAACAGATAAAACATCTGTTGTAATAATAATAAATAATAATAATGATAATATTATTATTATTATTATTATTATTATTATTATTATTATTATTATAACAATAATGTATATTTGCAGATAAAACCAAATTCCCTGAGGGAGAACTAGGGGACGGAGATATTAGCAGTAATCCAGAAGAGAATAACACTGCTGGACCTTCATCTGCAGTCAGACCACTTCAGAGTGATGATCCAGGTATTCTTGCAATCTAATAATAGGCTGAATCCTCATTTGGTCATGGTTGAGCATAACAACATGTTCTTTCAACATCGAAACCATTCAACCACATGGAAAATCAAAAGTGTTTATAATTGTTCAGAACGGCAAATGTGATATTGTTTTAATACGGGGATACCAGTGCACATGGTCAGTCCGATTGATAACATAGCTGCCTAAAATTTACGGGTAATGACGGATTAATTGTCAAATCTTCTCTTATTTGTCAGGCACTACACACAGAGAAGTTAATGCTTTGGATGCAACACCAATGGCGGTAAAGACGAAAGCTGGACAAGAGCGCAAGACCAGAAAGTCCACTACTCCCACCTTGTTGAAGAAAACATTTCTTAATCCCAGTGGCAGAGCATCCAGGCTTGAAAATAGTTCAGCCAGATTATTAGTGAGTCATGGAGAGCACAGAGGTGCCTCATCTGCTGCAGTGGACTCAAACAAAAAGGAAAAGGGCTCACTCTTAAATGACAGTGTTTTTGTAACACCAATGGATATCGATGAACCGTTGAATACTCCTCCCCCTCCATCAGATGGTATGGCCTCTCTGGAGCCCGCCTCAAAGGACAGCACCTCCACCATGACTGCCCTCAGTGAATCAACCACAGTTCCCATATCAACAGCCTCTGCTGCCTTTGCTGTGCTAGAGGCGACACCGGCTTCTAATGTGGACAAAAAACAGGAGCTTAAACAAGGATCAAAAGAACAACATGCCGCAGCCGCCGTAGCTCTGTGTAATCAACCTGCTTTTTTGTCTCCTGCAATAGTTGAACTGAGCAACACACCAGCGACGACTGCTGACCTACCTCATAAGTCTGTTTCCAGCAGTGGAGGAGACATTCAACCAGTGTTTACTCTCTCAGTAACATCTGAATCTGCCTCTTCCACATCTGCTCACACTTCTGCACCATTCACAGCAACACCGGGCTCAGTTACATCTGTTTCTACCTCTGCAACGCTTACAGCTACACCTGCCTCATCTACGTTGGCCTCACCTGCATCCTCGTCCTCTTGTGCACCAGTTGGTGCAGCACTTGATCCTCCAACTACCCCAGGCAAGGCTGCAGCTGATTCCAATATAGTTTCTTTGAAAATCATCATCAGTGATAACCAGGATGAGGATCCTTCCAGTGACCCAGCCTTGACTAAAGCAATTTCTAGCATTTCTGGAGACAAGATCCCAACCATCTATCTGTCTTCTCCAGCTAAGTCTCCTGGAGTTCCTGGCACACCAAAGGCCAATTTGGATGAGGCAGCACAGGCTGTTAGTGGCTTACAAAACTCTGAGGTACTTGCCAGTCCTCTCAGTAGTAAGGCTGGGGCTTTAGTGGCATCCCCATTAACAGGGACATCACAGGTCCAGCAAAACTACATCATTCAACTACCACTGGACACCACTACCCCTGCCCTCCAAGGAGCCACTGCCAGCTATTTCCTTGTCACTGAACCCCCGACTACAGATGCTCAAACCAGACAGATGCTACTGTCTGCTGGTGTCTCAAAGGGACAGCCTTTGCCTGCCAACCAATATGGGGTGACACCATCTTGCTCCCAAAGCTACTCCACAGGTAAGAGACAACGGACCACAACGGTGGGCCATCTTGCCAGACATCAGTTAATCTCAATCTTGCCATAGTATGACTGGCTGGCTTTTTGTAGTTGGAGATTTGTAGTGTTCTCAACTTAGTGTGGAGGCGACTCTTTTCTCCTTTAGGGACTCGACAAACAATAACCAATGTTGGGCGATGGCATGTTTTGTTTCTGTTTTTGTTGTTAATTGGCTGTTCATCTTAATCATTGTTGGTGTGATTAAAAACAACCTGTGTCTTTACATCCAGGGTCTGCACTCATTTTACCATCGCCCGTTAAGCCAGTGGTGCTTCCTGTTTCTGTCATGGGGCAGAATACTCTGGGGAAGGTCCAGATGGTGTCCAATCAGGTAAAACAACATTATCTGCAGCTTAGTGAAAGTTCCTTCTTATCATTTTCGCCATAATAATAATAAGACGATTCCTGATAATTGTGGTGACCCTCCAACTCATATACCATTCTGCTCCCTTGCACCAAAGTATCTTTTGAGATGTAATGGACAGATTTCCATTAGGTTTACTATGCACTTGGTGCCCAAATGATATCCCTGCCTTTTTAGACAACTTTATGAGCACTCCTCTAGTCTCACCTGGGTAAACAAGATGTCCAAACTAATGCCAGTATTTTTGAAATTTGATTTCCAAAAGAATCACTTGGTAAAGCTCCAACAATAGCAAAATTGTAAGTATGCTTTTGGTCCATCCAAGACTTTAATAAATGAGTAGTGTGTGTGTGTGGTATTGTGCTGCTTAACGGCTCTAGACTTTTGAGCAATGTCCAGAGCAATAAAACGTATCAATGTTATTTTATTTACAGCTTGTTGCTATACCAAACACAGTATCGGTACAACAGTCGGAGACTGTCAAGCCCAAATCCCCCGCAGTGGCAATCAAATGGTCTACAACTGCTGGTAAGTTACAGGTTGATTGGAGCAGTGCTCCCTGTCAGCTATAGGTACATAATTAATAATTAAAAATAATGTTATCATTATACTGTGTGTTACCAAAGGATGTCCTTTGTGTTGCTCTGTTTAATGTTTTAATGTCACAGACAAACTTTTCTGACCATATTTCTCTGAATTCCAGGCACGGAGAAACATCTCGTAGGTAAGTTGGTTCAACCTGTGTCAACTGAAGATACAAGCCAACAAGATACATCAAAGAGTCCTCGACATAGAAGAATTTTATGTTTTGACTCTTCTGCAGAAGTTCAACCAGAAACTTCTAAAACGACAAAAACTACCATACCTCCAACCTCAAATACATCTTCATTGCAATCTGTTCAGAAGACTTTAAAAGATAATACACAGTCGGCCACTCGAACAAAGCCAACCATCTTGGGTGGCAACAAACCCAAGAGGAGGATACAGACTGTCAGATGCTCTGTAGATCCCCAGACTGACAGAGGTCCTTTGAAGGAGTCAGAGAAGCCTATGCCTCCACAGCAGCACCAGAAAGATCCTGTTAAAAAGAACTCTCGCAAACAAGATCATAGCATCCATAACCAAGAGTCTCAAAGTGCAAGTACCAGCAGGATTGATGCCTCCCAGTCTGAGTCTGTGAAAAAATCTAAATCTGGTGACAGGAAGCACAGTCATGATAAAGATGGTGATGGAGCGAAAGCTAAGGATTCTCATAGTTCTAGGTCATCGTCATCTGATTCTGCACTAAAATCAGGAACTAGAAAGGAGAAAGAGGAGAGCAGCAGGAAAGAACTTGCAGAAAAAGCTCCTGCCAAATCACGTGAGGGGCGCACAGAAAAAAGGACTCCCTCTCAGGAAATGCCAAATGTGACCGCTAACAAGGAGAATGAAATTAAAGGTAGCAGACAAGAGCAGCAACAGCAGTCAACACCTTCATCCTCTGCATCAAGAGACTTCAGCCCTCCAGCTGTCACTCAACTTACATCTACCCCTCAGTCCAAGGCTACAAAAGCCCCCTCAAAGACCAGCTCTTTGGCCAAACAGGCAGCTGAAATGCTTCATGACATCCAGGGAATCAACTCTCCTTCCACCCCAGTCAAAAGACCTGTAGCGGGAACTTCAGACCTTAGTCTTCCCCGAAACTCTGGGGCAGGCTGTAACCAGGAAGAGTCTAATGACTGCCCCAGAACTCCTTCCCGACAGAAGAAGGGTAAAGATGGAGAGGGGACTCCCAAGCATCTAATGCCTCCCAACACCCCAGATGTCCCCTCCTGCAGTCCAGCCAGTGAGGCCGGCAGTGAAAACAGCATCAACATGGCTGCTCACACACTCATGATTCTTTCTCGTGCTGCCATCGCCAGGACCGGCACTCCACTGAAGGACAGTTTGCGTCAGGAGGGAGTGGGAGAAAAGTCCCCCACAAGCTCAAAGAACTCTAAGAAACGCAAACAGTCCCCGCCCACAGCCAGCCCGCCGGCAAAGAAAGACCGGGTGAGTTCAACGTTTGGTGCACGTGTACAAAAACTATTGTGCTTTCTGTCATAAATTAAGTTCTGCTTCAGCAATATTCTGTTTTCAGGCTGCAACTAATGAATATTTTCATGATCGAATATAATCTTTTGGACTATAAATGATTGAGAATGCCTGTTACAATCTCAAAAAGCCCGAGATGGTCATTTTCCTAAAACTCAAAGACATTTAATTTATCATATGACAAAGAAAGCCTGCAAAGATTTGAAAAGCCCGAACAAGTGATTCTTTTAATTGAAAACTGACAAACATTTATTAGTTATCAAGTAAGTTAATTCTTTTGATCAGCTTAATCGATTAACTAATTGCTTCAGCTCTACTTATCTTGCTAGTTTAGCTGTGCTGTCTGACACTTAAAGGTCCAGTGTGTCAGATTTATGAGGTTATATTTACATAATGTTCTACAGTAGCCCAGAACAGACAAACTAAACACTGGCTTTAGATATGGCTTTTTGTGTTTGTTTGTTTGTTTGTTTTTTGCAGCCACCATAGTTTCTCCTTCACGCTATGAAGGAGAGGTTGAAACGACGGGGTTGCAGTCTGCAACTACACCACTAGATGCCACTAAACGCTACAGACATTGCTGCTATTGGACGCAGATTAACTCATCAGTGCCATTAAATTAATTCCAAGTTTTGTACATGCTGTTGTCATGTAATTCTAACCATTGGTTTAAATCTGCAGGAAAGGAAGAAACTCATGGATTGTTTTCCCCATGACCTGGATGTGGATAAATTCCTGTCTTCACTTCACTATGATGAGTGAAACCGGACACGCCAACAGAAAAGGACTACGATATCACTACCTGCTTAGGTTACTCTCCAGGAATAGAACAAGCCATCTCCTAAACCAGTGCCTATGGTTCCTATTAGTTACATTGCCTGAGACCTTTTTTAAGCTGTAATATCTCCTTCAGCCAATGAGCAACTTTGATTTAATTGTCTAGTTTCATGCGTGGGTCATCTGCATAAATCCTGTTAGATGCAGCAGCAGTTGGGGAAACCATGGCACTTTGTTGTATTTCTTGTATTCTCATGCTCACTTCTGTTTGAATCATCATTGTACAACAACAAAACAAACACACTGATGGGGGTATGTTGTTAAAATCAGTGACAAAGCATTTCCTTAGTCAATATTTGACTCTAGTTTGATAAATCTTAGCACTGACTTGATAGGTTGGTATGTAAAAAAAAATACATTTTGGAATTTGTCATCTTAGTGTCATCGAATGAGGAGCTCCCATTGATTGAAGTCTGGTTAATTAAGAACATTTTTAAAAAGTAATGTGAAGATTTTGTTTTGTGGCGTACACATGTAAAGTTTTTTTTTGTTTTATTTTGCAGAAATCACACACGCGGCGTGAATTGTCTACATGTGTTCAAATGTGCATATTCAGACTTTATTCAGTGTTGTAATAAAACAATTAAACAGGCCTGTGTGGTTTACTAAGTGTGCACACACAGTGACCCAGTTCTAGTGCCCATCTTAAGCTATGGGCTTTATTTAACATCATCACACGTGTGAATGTCGGAGGATGCAAAAGACCAGTGTGTCACATGAGGACTGGGACAGCACTTGTTGGGGAGCGGGTGGGTGAAGGAATTTCTGCGACCTGGAATGTATAAGGCTTATGTTTCTGCATCTGATACATGTGTATTTTAATAGACTGGGTGGGTGTCTGTAGCTCACTGTCTGAATTTAAGAATGGCCTCTATACAGTCTGCAGTATTGTGGCTTGTAAGGGCAACACAACTACAGGACTCAAACTGAAAATAAACCAATTAATCCTTTAACTGTTAATTATTCTTTAATGTTTTCAATGAATGCGAGATAATGGACTTGTATTAAAGGGCAAACGTGTTGTAACAGTTCAGATAAAGCAGTAGTTTCACTGTTAGTATTGTAATTAGCACGTTTTGTTGGCAAATCTGGCAACCTGCGATTGGACCACAACTCATAAATTACGGAAACACGTCATCACTTTATTTTCACAATAAAGGTATCTTTACAAGAGTTGAACTCTATAAAATAAACCTGGAGGTGAGAAAAAAAACTATATTATGCTACATTTATGCTTCCCTGATTACACAGTCGACTATTTACTCGACAACAACCTCGCTTGGAGAAAAATGATTCGCGGTTGAGCCATAGCGGTGTTTACTTTGACACACTGAACGTTTGTTTCCGGGTGAAGAGGACAGGAAAGTGGTACGACTGTCATTTAATTTTAACAAACAACGCGCCGCTCGCTCTGTATACGGCGTATATTTTCTTATAACTACAACAGCACAACGACAAGGAACATTTTTACACATCCCCCCACAAGTAAGGCGATTGTTTCTTTATTTTAAAGCCTCTGCTTTGATGTAGTGGCTGCCAACGTCCCCGGCTTAGCCGTTAGCATGTGGGCTAGCCGGTTAGCATGTGGAGGATGATGATATGTGCGTGTTTGGCGTCATATCTTGTTACAGGCTGACCTACAAAACCAGCGTTATTGCAGTTAACCGTGTGTGTTATTGTCACAAAGCAGCTGGTAATATATTTTTGCCGGTGTGATATTTTCTCTGTGTGGTTTGAATGTTGGAGAAAGGCTCGTGTCTGGTGTGTTGTTGCCTAACACCTCCCTGATAAGGATTTCATAACCGATCCCAGTCCTCCAATGTCAATTATCTTTGTCAGTAGGTAGACACGTCACAAACAAAGCAGGGGGGGGGGGGGGGGGGGACGCTGTTGAACCAGAGACAACAACTTGTTTGTTTTCTTTAGTTTCGTCGCAGACTGCCCGACCTGCTGAATCTTGATTGTCATGGCAGCCAACGGAGCGAGCTGTGAACAGCCTCAGAAACGCGCCGCAGCTAAAGACAAACACAACGGGAAGTCTGCAGGTTAGTTTTCAACTTTTGTACAAGTTAACGCTCATCTCTGAAGTGTCCCTAAAGTAAAGTTCAGATTGTGTAACCACTGACACAGATTGATAACAACACGCAGGTTCACTCCAGGTTGCTTTCGGTTTTCAAAAGGTACAAAACAACTTGGCCGATCCAGACTTGTCCATGTCACACTTATCATGTATTTAGCATTGCCAATTCAACAGGATGTAATAATTAATGTAGATCCAAGTATCGCAGTGTGTGAGGGTGATTTCACCTCTGTCTGCCCTCCAGACTCCTCAGTAAAAGAGAGACGACAGAAAGATAAGGAGGATCGCCTGTCTCTGGTGGTATGGAGGAGGCCCGTCACCACGCTACATTATTTCCTCTTGGAGACCCTCATCAAGCTAAAGGAGTGGACGCTTAAGTAAGGAGTTAAACTCATTTTTCTAGGTGACCTCATTGACCTCGTTGCTCACTAACTGCAGAGATGCCCTCTGAACTCCCTCTGTGTCTGAGACATATGCTTTGTGAGCATGCTTTCACACTAAAGGTGGACAGCAGTGATCAGAAATCCTTTATAGAGGGAGCTGAACATTTGTGATATCATAACTCTTTAATAGAAATTAAAACTTTTTTTAGTTTCTGTGTTTGTAACTTGTTTCCTTAATGACGTTTTCTAACATTTTCTTGCCTTCCTGTTCAGGCTCTGGCAACGACGAGGCATCGTGTTCTCAGTTTTGGTGTTATGTTGTCTGTTCTCCATCGCCTACTCTACTGAGGGAGCACACCAACAAGTAAGGCTTGACTGATTTAGTTTTCTTAGTAACGTTAATTATCAACATCATTGCTTCACAGGCTGGTGGCCTGTTTAAAGGTTAATGATGAGTCACTCTTAAAACCACTTAAAAACAAAGCTGAAAGTTTTGTTTACATTCCTCTGAGCGGTGGTCTGTTACAGTTCAGTTCAAGCTAAATCAGTTTTCAGTAAATGATTAAAATTGTTACCCTCTGTAGATAATTTACTATACAGTGAGGTTATATGGAAATAAAAATTTTAAAAATCTTTATCTCTAAAAACATTTTATATAAATGAGAAAGCTGTTTGTTTGGCCACAATCACAGCATGATTACAGCTGAGAAAGAGTGTTTTTAAATATGAGCATTCAGTCTGAACACTCGTACTGTATTTATCATGAAAACACGTCGTTTAATGAGCATGTCCTGTGTCCTCCACCTTCTAATCTGTTTTATTTTATTCTCTTCATTGAAGTATGTTGCATACTTGGAGAAGAGGTTCCTATGGTGTGCCTACTGGGTAGGCCTTGGGATCCTGTCTTCAGTAGGCCTTGGGACTGGCCTGCACACCTTCCTCCTCTATCTGGTGAGAAAACATGTTTCTGTTGTTTGGCCACTAAAAGTGTAAACACAAGTTCTTGAACATAATACAGAGACACAACCAAAACAAACATTTCCAGTTCAAATAAACATTTCAAAAATGCACTGGCGACATTTTAATATATAAAAATATTTACACATTCAAACAGGAGAAAGTCAGCTCACTCTGAGGGCAGCCGTGCCTGTGAAGAAATAAGCTTCAACACATCTTTATAAACATTGAGGTTACCTACTGTACTGGCTCTAAATAGATGTTGGCTTGAAATGTAATTTGAATGAGCAGCAAACTGTAATTGAACATAGTGGAGCTACACAGAACAGACAATTAAACTGTAAAAAGTTACTTAGACCACATTCAAATCATCAGTCATGATAGTACCCATTCCTACATTTACATATTTCTGGGAAAAACTAACCCATCTGGGTCACATGTGGCTCATATCTCAACAGTCAGAAGGCTGCAAAATGATAATGGTTGTAAAGACAAACTGGTAATCATCATTATCTGGTCGTCTGTACTCAGCATGGGTCAGATACGTGTGTGTGTCTACAATATGCAGGCTGTTTTGTCTGATGTAAATTACATCTGATTCACCACAAGCTCTTTTCTTTTAGTTATAGCTGCTTAAATGACAAACAGCCTGTGTGTGTGTGTCTGTCTTGTAGTGTGTGTGTGTCTGTCTTGTAGTGTGTGTGTGTCTTATGCCTGTAGTTGCCAGAGGATGGCGTCATACTCACTTGTCATGTTCACTGTCAACCGCTTCTTCAACTTTGTTCCATTTTGTCAACCAACACTCTAAGGCGAACCAAAAGTTTCGTGTATTCTTTTTCCCTGACATACCGTCACAGAATGACTGTATGACTGAGTCACCAAAATGTGTGTCATTTGTCTTGGTTGTGGTAAAAAGGAGAACGTAGCAAAATGAAAGAGGGGAAGAAATTCTGCACCATAGTCCGCTTTAGGCTGATGATGTGGCTTCTGTTCTGTACAGCTAGTGCAGATGTGGGTCCGTTGAGTCAGCTATTTCCATTGTAATGAAATAATGGGGAAAGATGTAACCTTTCCTGTTTTCCAGAGCTGATGCACACTCCTTCTATTAATGCCTTACAGCTTCACAGCCATGTGTTTGTTTGAGTTGTTTCATTGTCTTCCTCTGTTCGGTCGTCTTCAGTTTATATACTGTTCAGCACTAATGCAGTAGCAGCTCATACTGTATGGTGTGTGTGTGTGTGTGTGTGTGTACTCTCACTCATAATACTGAGAAGATGTGACCTCATCCTCTCTCCCCTCTCTCTGTGTGAGGGCAGTTACTTTCTATGAGTCTACCGTCATCGCCCCAATATGGAACAGCCTAGTATCTGTTAAAACAAATTATCTCACGTATTTTTATTTTTACATACCAGCTTTAATCTTTGCAATGGAGACTATTTTAAAACCCTTTTAACACAGACTCATCTGACGTCTGTCTTCTGTTACTCAACCTGAAATTACACACTTGGAAATGATTTAAAACTCATCAGAAACATTGTTTCTAGAAAATAAAATGGAAATCAGTCTTCAGTCTAGTTTGAGCTAATCATTTCTCTTTTTTCTACGTCGTATTACAGCAGATAATTCTTGTGTTTGGGCACAAAAGCTTAAATGTGGTGCCTTAATATGAATTAACCTTATTAATTGACACAGAATATGATTACTTTCAATAGCATGCTCACACGGTTGTAACTGTAATGCAAAGTTTTTGGAGAGGTTGACTCAAACCTGTTGAAAATGTGGTTCATCTCCCTTATCTTTTCCTCTCTGATACATCTCCTGCCATCTGCCCAAAGCTAGCGATCCAGGCAGCTCCTCCCTATCTCATGTCATGCGTCTAATTCAGAAGAGCCTTCAGGTTGCTGTTAATCCAGGGTGTGGGTGTTAAGGAAACAGCGTGCCTCTCTGATGAGAATAGTATTCTCCATAGAAAAGCTGATACGTGGATACACAGTCTGTCAAGCTGCCAATGTCCCCGATACGTGACTCCCACTGCATATCTCAATCATTTACATCCAGAGCACCACGCAAAGTATCCATAAACATTTCTGATTCTTCACAGAAAAGTACAAGCCGTCTTTACTTTGACACAGGATTTAGGCTGTCTGCCCATAAGTAGACAATTTCATGTTTTCCCGATCACCAAAACTTCCTGTTGACAGTGCAACAGCTGCCTGCACCTCTGCCTACTCAGTGTTGATGTCAGGCATACACAGGAAACTCCTGGTGTTGAGTTTAAAGGGGAAAAAAAACACACATCCTAACACTGAGTTAACTCAAGCCTGAAGCATTAATGGATAGCCCCACAGAGAGAATGAGCTCACTGTGATCATGGGAAAGGGGATTCACACACCAGGATGATTCTGTGACTCATCATGATGTTTTGGAGGTCATCGCAGTATATCTTAAGTGCCGCATTCTAGTTAAAATAGTGTGGTTAACAGAAGAGGGAAATACATGCTCCTATAATGTTGCTTTTACTTTGAAATTTGTCTGTTTGTTCAGCTGACCCATGATTTATAGCTTCCATCACCCCCCCCTGTAATGAAGATGACGTATCCACCACTTTGTCAGTCCTCTCCTTTCTCCATCAGTCAGTTTAGTCTAGGATAACGTATCTGGACTGAACTGATTTATCAGTGAATAACTCAATACAGAATTTTGTCTGATTCCTTAGTTGAATTTCCAGAAAATTTGCAGTGATTGTTCATGATCCTTGGAGGGAGCAATCATATCATTTGTAGTGACACACAGGAACCACTCCCGACAAACTCCCATCACCAGGTCAACACAGATAACCGTGAAATCTACGGAGCACATTTGAAAGCGGATAAATCAGTTTAATGACCGAATAGCAATTACTGTTGCGTCACCTACATATTTAGACCCATATTTAGACATACTAAGGCTCTGAGAACAAAACAATTGTCCGCATGTTGTTTGTTCCATCCAGCACTTAAAACAATAATGTGGCCTTGCAGCTTCACGCAGTCGGTAAAGAAACGGTTTCTCTGTCTCATATGCAAAGAGTTCTGCTGCGCTGACATTAATGAACAAAGAAGTTCATTACAGGAGCAGCTGTATCGCCCGTCTGATGAGTAGTTTGAATCACGGCTCAGTTTTCTCGTTAACACTGACTTGTCGTGTCATGAAGAAGCGCTGTTAAGTCAAGTCGTGTTTGGTTTGAAACAGACTATGTTTTGTAAACTAAAGAAGCCTCCTGTGTGCCTCATACAGCACAGAGGCGTGGAGAGTTACTATGAGGGAGCAGTTGCAGTCAACACAGACTAATTGTGCGCCGTCAGTCTACTGTCAGTGTTGTCTGTATCACCTTAAGGAGGCATAATGGAATAGCTGTGTTGTAGTTACAGGTGGGCCAACCGTTATTGAGGCCAGGTGGCTCTGCCTAACCAGACATCTTCACAATGATAAATGATGACATGCCTGCCTGTCAGAGAGACTGCATGACTCAGCTACTGCTGGACTCTGTCTGTACCTGTGGGCAGACTGTCTAATACAACAGCTCTGCATAAATGGGCCCCTTTTTTATTTTTGTGGTTATTTTGGCTGCAGATTGTGCCGTTGAGTTGTATTGCTTTATACCGAGAAGTGTTTCTAACACTTGTGTTTACACCAATGAGGGTAGAATAACATCATCACAAACAGCATCTCTCCAAAACCATTTCAACAAACACTGAACATTATAACCTTCATGAAAGCAGTTGAACTGTTTTACATATTTTTATTTTTGCCATATTCACACTGTTAACAGTTTGTATTGTTTATATTGCTATGTTTACACGGTTAATATCTTTTAATATTTGCCCTACTTTTTATACTTGTACTATACTCCTTTAAGTTCCCTAAATCTCCCCAAAAAACACGTCCAAGTGTTTCATGACACGTGTTTGACAGAATGACTGTGCATAGGTCAGTGTATGTCCCAGTGGTTTTCAGTCCATTAAAGCAGCTAATTTCATCCATCTGTCTTACCTCTCTCTTAGGGTCCTCACATAGCATCAGTAACCCTGGCAGCATACGAGTGCGGCTCCACAGACTTCCCCGAGCCTCCATACCCAGACCAGATTGTCTGTCCCCAAGGTGGAGGGCTGGAGGGAAGCGTCTCCCTCTTCTCAATCATGTCAAAGGTCCGCCTGGAGGCCTGCATGTGGGTGAGTAGTAGCTCGAATAAAGGGAGTAGTGTGAATAGAAGAGTGATGCGCTTTGAAAAGTGACAAGAATGTTTGGCACTGCCAGCTGTGGGTGGCATCGTGACAGCTGGAAACTTGTTCAAGAATGGGGACTCCCTCGTTTCAAAATGTTTTAATGCTTGCAGAGCTTAAAAAGCGTCTCTTGTATCTTACACTCAACTCAAAGTATGCATTACTTTACACAAAGCAGTTGGGTGTACCAAATTGAAAAGTTCATGGTGGCATGAATAGTTGCCTGTGTGTGTGAACGTGTGCTGACTGGAACATTTTAAACTGTGTTGGTGTAGGGGGCAGGCACTGCCATCGGAGAGCTGCCTCCATACTTCATGGCCAGAGCGGCTCGTCAGTCGGGGGCTGATCCAGATGATGAAGACTATGAAGAGTTTGAGGAGATGCTCGAGCAGGCAGAGGGCGCACAGGTCAGTGGACACACACATGCACGACTGAGGTGACGACTAAACATATGAGGTATCATTTTTTACTTCAGTTAGTTTGAGAATTTAAAGAAGACCAGATCAAGAAAACAGTGAAAATGTCAAAAGTTCTCCAAACGTATCATATTTAGTATGAATTACAATCACACAATGCAGTTATACTTACACTGAATATCCCTCTGTTTGCTTCAGTATTAGTTTAGGTGTTTACACTTTGCACACCCAACCAATATGATATGATCATACCTGATATGGCCTCATCTTTATTATGTACTACTGACCATGGAGCCACTGTCCAATGATTGGTCTTAAAGTGCCATGTGACTTCAGTGAAACCCCTCCCTCCTTACACTTCCAGTAAGTCTGTCTGTTCGCGGGTGAGTCACCCTGAGCACAGCTCCCCCTTTTAATCATCCCTCGGGCTTTGCTTTCCCTCCCTTCTTCTCTCTTTTCACCGGCCTCTAATTTGAATGACAGACAGCTCAGTCAGGAACAGAGTTCACATGACTGGAGTCAGCTGAGATCAGATGCTGAGTCAGCAGAACAGAAATCGGAGAAACTGTGTACATTGTCTCCATCACCTATTCCTCTGGTTCGCAGCTGAATAGGCTGAGGAGGCCAACCTCGCATCACATGTCTTTCATCATGGGAATGTATTCAGGATTTATCCACATGTGCGTTTGTTAAAGCCTTTCTAAGCAACAAGCTCACGCATGGGTCAGAAGCACTTCTGAGAAATTGAAGTTTAAGAGAAGTACGTCACGTGTGTATTGTTCATTTTATCAGCAATGGAATCCTCTTTGTTATAGTCAGTAAGACAAGTGCAAAGACTACCAGAATTTTCAAAAAGAGGACAAGCATAAAAAAATGTAGATATATTTCATTGCCTTTATAAAATATCAATACGTTTTAATGATTGATTTTAGTGGCATAGACTACATTTAAGGAAAAAAAGACTGAGGAAATCTAATGAGAACCTTTTGTCTACATGGGGAAAGCAACATTCTGAATATTTACTCCAAAAAGAACTGGCATAACAAATTTGAACAAATGTGTTAATATATTTAATATATAAAAATTTGAATTGCTTCCCAAATTTGGCATTGATGCGATGCCAGCTTTTGAAACTGCCTCTTAATCTCCCCCCTGCATCGGCTGTGATCTCCACCATGTAACCACAGACGTTTCACCCCCACGGGGACGGAGATGGGATTAAAAGATCCTCTGCACTTTTGTACCATGTAGTTTTTAGTTGTAATGCCACCAAGGTCATCAAAGCCCCCCCAAAAAAATTCAGTGCTCAAAAATTATATGACCACCGTACTCTCACCAAGGCTCTCGTTTCTTATAATAACACTGCAGACAACACTTTTTTGTTTGGTTAAAGACCACACATCTGCAAACAAGCACAGCCCAGTTATTTTAAGAGAAGAATACAAGGGTGATATGTGACACCCATATATTTAAAAAAAGGTTCTACAAATTACGGGTCACGAGAGTCAAATGTAACCTTAAATAATCTTACCCATTCATATTTGACAGCAGTCATTTGTGTTTAAATTGTTTTTTCAACGTTTGTTTGCAGGATTTTGTCACAAGAGCAAAACTGGGAGTTCAGCATATGGTGCAGAAAGTGGGATTCTTTGGGATCTTGGCTTGTGCCTCTGTAAGTTTATTTTTTGGAGGTTGTTTATAATGTGTATACAGTTTCTAGACAACATTATCAAAGATAACTGATCAATGTTTCAGTATTTGTTACTGTGGATGCAAATTTACTTTGGAAATTGTAGAAGATTGCCCTGTAACCTTTATTAGACTATGGATCAGTAATATTACCGAATGTGCGTGTTTCAGATCCCGAATCCTCTCTTTGACCTGGCTGGAATAACTTGTGGCCATTTCCTGGTTCCCTTCTGGACCTTCTTTGGAGCGACTCTAATTGGCAAAGCCATCATCAAGATGCATATACAGGTCGGTACCTCAACTGAAAATTTTATCAGGTGGTTAGAAACGAACAAAGAGACCAGTTCACCTCAAACTACATCATGTTTTTTCCATTTGTAACACAAACCATACAGACACATACCATACTTAGAGCGTTTTTGGCTTCCACCATGACTGACTCTCATTTTTTTTGATCCATGTCATCACAATTTTCTGTCCACATTGTAATAATGTAGGTCGAAAATCAGTAAAGAAAAAAGGGTCTGCAGCGCTGACTGATTCCCTTTGAACAAAACCCACTACCTCAGAACCTGTGGGGGAACTAAAACTGGTGCTTAGATCATGAGTCGGTGACTGTGAGAAACTCTTAATTGTGCACTTCTCTTTAACTCTTTCTGACGGCGGCTCTGGTCCTTTGAGGGATTCCTCATTCTGGTTTTAGCTTTGAGATGCATCCAGACCATATAAACAGGCTCCAGATGAAAGGAACGCTTAACAAGAGTTTGGATTTTTAAAAATCCACCCGGATGAAAAAACTTTGTTAATTACGGATTGTATTGTTGAGTCTGCCACACCAGTGACTAATATAAGCCTATGCAAAGAGAGGCTGTCTGTGTGGGTGAGTCGCTGAGTGTCTTGACAAACTAAACCTATCCATCTCTCAGTGGTACCAGCCAGTGATCTCACTCTGAGGCCCTTCAGACAAAGAGGCCCGGCAGACAGTGGGGGGTTATGGAGGATGTAGAGTGGACATGAGAGAAGGAAATTGAGTAGACTGTAAGAGGCTGCAGGGGGGTCTCTGACTTTTTTTTTTTTTTTACCTTGAACTTATTGGACATCACGTGTCATATCCTGTCTGATTTTGTCCAGGAGGGCCATGTGTCATGCTGTTTAAAGCTGATCAGTTTCAGGACCGGAGAAGAATATTGCGGTTTTGCCCCCCCACTTTGTGCTTTGCAAACCACACAAAGCCCCTCGCAGCCCAAAATTTAGCTTGCTGCCAGGTTTGAGTTTTGTAATTAAGTGTGCCTGTGGACGGTGGCAGATGTGGCCTCAATTTCCCACAGCTGTGCTGCTAAAATTATCTATCAATCTAGCTGCTTGTTACGTGTTTTTTTTCCCTAAAATTCTCACCTGATTTCCTGCAAAACACTTAAATTTCTGTGTAACTATTTTTTTGTGTGTCTTTGTGGGTGTTCGACATCAGAAAGTAGTGGGTTTTAACGCTTATTAATCTCTCTCTTGTTTTCCAACAGAAACTATTCGTTATCATCACCTTCAGCAAGCACATAGTGGAGCAAATGGTGTCACTCATTGGGTAAGTGTCTGTCTTTATATACATATATGTGTGAGAGAGAGAGAGAGAGAGACTGCATTAATCGAGTACATCTTTGTGGAGTCATTGTCTTTCCCCTGGTTTTGTGGTTGGCAACACATTTGTAAACATTTTCGGATGCATTTTGACCACTGATTGGGAGATCCTGTATGAATAACTGCTTTCACTACGGGGGAGAACGTGCATTTATTTAAAACATTTTCCACCACCACCACCTCCCCTCCATATGCAATCTATCTCTGCAGCATTGGTGGTCAGACGTACACGAACATGTTGATCTGACTCACCAAGTTCAGCTTTGACTGAGAGAACTGCCCCAGTAACGTGGGAAACACACTCATACATAGAGATGTAGAAAGGTTAGTCCATCTAAAGGAATCGTTGCTCTTAACTAAAGATTTTAGAAGGTAAAATACAAAATAGACACAGATTAGGATTTATTGTGAGTCAAGTCATGAATCGTCACCAGGTAAATGTTAAGAAAGTCAACACAGAGACAGACTTCTTAGTAGCTGCTTCTTTTTATTGCTCTATCAGCTGTTAAATGTTCACTTACGTAAAAAAAATAAAATCCATGTGAGTAACTTTAACCATATTTGGATCTGAATCTACAGTCACACTGAGTGTCCTGTTCCTTTGTGATTTAGAAATAAAAAAGGTTCTTTCCCATAAAATTCAGATGGCTTAGGTGACTCGCTATGATGAGTGCAAACAGTGCATCAGTGCTGATACAGGATGTTTTTTTGGCAGTTGCTTTGTGTGTATTCATAAGCGCTTGCATGTAAAGTGCGCGAGATAACAAGGATGAGTCAGTCAAAACTAGTTAGGTTTATTTGAAATCAGCAATTACCCAGTTCCATTTTAGTGTTTGTTTAGTAAATTGTCTCTGGAATTTTTGCTTAGTCTTGTCAAGTCTAGACAATGTGTTTATGTCCTGAGCAGTGACAGAATTGAACTTAATGCAGTGGGAAAGGCTGTGTCTGTCTACAGCCGGTAGTATATTTTTATTTTGAATTGTTGCACTGCTGGCCAAATAAAACTACAACACTGTCTTCATTACATGAATAAATCAAATGGTATCCATTATGATTGGCCCCCTGGTGAACTAATCCACACTTCCTAATAAGGACATGAGCACGCCCTGATTAGATATCTTTCCACCCAGAAGGCAGCAATGGTGGTAAAGGTGATGACATCATGGCGACTCACTTCCTGATTGAAGGGACTGACACTCAGCTCAAAGAGTATAAAAGGAGGGCCGAGGACTTTCTGCTTCATTCCTCTCTGCTGCCTGCTACGGCTCACAGCACTGAGAAGAGGAGGTGGAAGCTCCGAGATAGGGCCCACGTGTAGGATGGGGGCCTTTAACAGCTGTTACAAGGATGCTGGCTGACTGGTGGATCAGTGAGAAAAGAGAAGCCTTCACAAAGTGCTCTTTGAGGCTCTTATAGGGAATAAGTGTGCAGAGACTTCAGTTTGGGTCTCCATGCGAAAGGAAGACTGCTTAAAGGGTAAGTGGATTAATGTTCCTCCCTGTCTCTTTTGTCTCTTTTCTGTGTGGATGAACGTGGGGGCTGTGATGTCAGGGCTGTGCCCAGAGTGGGACCTTCACTCCAGAAGCCCTTCAGTCAGTACCTTGAAGCACAGAGGAACAAGCTGCACCATGCTGGAGGAAGTGCCCCAGCGGTAAGAACAATACATTATTTTACCATGCACCACCGTCATCCCAAAAATGTGAGCTTTCCTGATGTTTATATGTATTTTTCTTAAGATTAACAACTGTATGTATGTAAGCTTTTTGTCATAGTGTGGACTTTAAATGATATACTGGAAAAGTTTTATAAGACCTGACCATAAAATCCTAGCAATAAGATAATATTTTAGAGCTGTGGTTTTTGGCTGCTGAAACTTTCCATGGTTTGAATTCTGCAAATTGGGAACATTTGTCTTTATATTATAATACTATTTTTCTTTAAACGTTGTACTACCATAATGTACGTAGCATGCCAACAACATTCACAATATTTAGCACTGTCATACCTGGATTTGTGTACTCATGAACTGTAATATTACCATGTGCTTGTATGACTGTAGTTAGATAGCCTATGCACCTTCGTTTTGGGTTTTTCAGGACGAGAACTGGCTGTCATGGGTGTTTGAGAAGGTGGTGCTGGTCATGGTCTGCTACTTTGTCACTTCCATCGTCAACTCCATGGCTCAGAGCTACGCCAAGCGCCTGCAGCAGCAGAGGCACTCGGAGGAGAAAACCAAGTGATGACAAGACAAAGCGGTACAAACATCCAAGAGACTGTGTTTCTGCTGCTGCTGCTGAGAAAGCCCTCCGCTCAGCCCCGGCCACTCACAACTTAACAACCAACCTCACCTCCATCCATTCTCAGAGGCTGAACGTTAAAAAAAACAACAAAAAAAAAACAAAAACAACAGGCACTATTTGTTGGTGTGTGAGTGTGTGTGTGTGTGTGCGTGTGTGTGTGCGCACGCTTTTTGAGGATGTATGTGCTGTTTGTCCTTCCTTCAGGTTTTGTAGTTCTTCCTATCATCTCACTCTCTAGGCGTGTGTAGTGCGATTGGTTCTGTTGCTGATGTTAACATCTTACTTTAATGTTAAGTTTAACCCATTCATTGACCTCAGAAGTTTAAGCAGCGGCTTGGTGGTGACTGCTGTGTGTACAGGCAGTGCCCATCAGATGCTACGCCTTATGCAAGACAGGAAGGTCTGACTTCCTTTGAACATGGTTCTTAACTTAGAAACTTGATTTTTATTTAATTTTTGTAACATTTATGTATGGATGGATTTGTTTGTACAGTGTGCTGCCAAGATAACTGCTATGGATGGTCTTTCTTTTCAGGGTTTAATTTTCCTCATGTTCTTTGTCCTGTTAAACAGTGAGATCACTTTGTCCTTTTTTTTTTGTTTCTGGAATTGTCGATTTAAAATGGTGGAGAGAAAAAAAAGCAATATCAACTTCAGACAGTGTGGTATTGGTGGTTTGCACATTGTGTAAATATCTTAATATCTTTTTGACAGTATGAGCAGATGTATTTCTATTCTAATGGTCTGTGTGGACATGAGTTAACTTGAACCAAAACAACAACAAAAAAAAAAAGAAGATATCATTTGTAAAGTGACATTGTACTCTCAGCTAACTAGTCCCATTTCTATTCTGTACATTTAGGTCGAACCTTGGATCAGATCATATATAAAATATGTAAATCACGGCACAAGTCTGAGTCTGTCATTCTCTCGTAGGACAAGTAACAACTTTGAAATGTTTGTCTGAATATGCTCTGTTGTGATATTGTGATGTTTAATAACTGTTTTCATTGCTGTTAACCATCATGACAGAGCGAATGTCCTAATTTGATCTTAGAGCTGATCATCTAGAAGGTAAGTTAACAAGTCAGCACTTGTATATCTGTCCTTTATTTTGTAATTCTTGGAAGAATTGCATCATGTCTTTGATAGATGCAGCTAAATTAGCCAGATTCAGACTTTATGACTAACTTTTCCTCCCTGTTTTGGCGAGTCCTGTCTGCGCCGATTTCTGGTGGAGTTTTACAGATAGAGAACCCCATCTATCTTCTCAGTAGTACACTCCTTGACACAACTTTCCACCCCGTCAGCTAGCTTATCAGACTGGTGTTGGCTGTTTAAATTTGTACGGCAACAGCAGTCTGTAAGCTGGCTGAAGTTGTGGACCTTCAGCATTTCAGTTGTGCTGCTTGGCCTATGCCAAGACCCATCTTCAGCTGGTGCATGTATGAAGACCACGACCTGTCTGTATGCCACTGATTTAATGCTGATGATCCCAGTTCTGGAAATACTGCGATGTAAGATTAATAAAGTGATGAAAAGTATGTTAATTGATTCCCTCGTCTCTTTTCTTTGTGTACTGCCACACTGACATGTTCGTCCTATAATAGCTCCAGTTGATCTCCCTATGAGGTCCATTTTTGAGCACTTCTGTCATTCTTGACCTCTGGAACAGCAGCGGACAAAACAATCACATCACAATAATTTAATTAAATAATTCTAAATTAGTTTCTTCAAATCAAAAAGGCGGTGAATGTATCTCAATGATACTTGCAGTAGTAGTCTCAGTCCTTGTCGCTGCAGATCAAATCAAGGAATTTCTTACTAAAGCATGAAAGTTCTGTTTAAGTCTTAAATAATGATGTTCTCTCGTCGAGTCCAAAGGTGAGGTGATGCTTGTCATTTTTTCCCCCCATTCCTAGCATAGTTGACTGTAGCTGGAAATGACTTGCTCAAGAGATGTGAAGCTGTCAAGAAAGTCTTCCTCTGAGATCCCAAATTTAACGTACTGATGGATATACGCCCTGTAACAGAGGAAAATAAAGAAATGGGTGTGACACACTTATTAACACATCCAGACATTTCTTGCTCATCCTTATCAGAGCTGATAAATAATGACAAAGTAGATTTATTTAAGCGTTCCTCTTTAATGACTCACCTAGATGCAAACATATTCCAGGCTTTTCCCACTATGTTATCCAGAGGTCTGAGGAGAGCCTGACTGTTGCTGACCACCGTGGCAGATTTTTCATATTTATTAAAAGGCACGGGGGATTTCCACAAGTTGAACGCTTCTTGTGATGAGAGCCAGGACGTGTACAGGGCCGGATCCTCAAAGGCACCTTTGGACAAAAACATTAAAAGCATAAAACTGTTGATGCTATTGAAAGATATATTTATCACATCATCTCATTGATTGTCATGTTTATTATCAGGTGAAATCAAATGGGAATTAAAGCATTACTTCTCCGAGTCAGTTAGTTTGTAATAATTTCAACGGTCTCTCTGACCTGTCTCTGCACTGTAGACGTCTTTCCCTCTCAGTATTAGCAGGTTGGCCAGAGAGGTGTTAAAGCTGGGTGCTGTGAGACTACTCGTCCTCTCAGAGCCTGCAGTGGGGCGCACCTGCCAGTCTATACCTGAGACAGGACAAACAACAAGGATCCTCAGAAGTGCTTTGTGACTTCTTGACTCCTTCTTAAAGCCATAATAACTTAATATACAAGCTTTTATCTTGTGACAAACTGAGACTTTTCTTCACCTTCCTCCATCTTGGTGTTGGAGATGAGCATCTGTCGTAGGTGTTTGAGCAGGCCCGGCCAGCTGAACGTGCTGTAGGCTATGGAGGCACTCGGCATCTGAGGGATAGTGGACACGCTCAGCAGCTTGTACTCTGGGTGGCATGCAAGGCTGCTCACCAGCTCACCTGAGAGACAGATTTTAAAAGAATAATGTTACCATCAAAGATTGCATTGAATTTAATTGTTTTTGTCCATCTAAAGGGGACTTTTGGGGATTTGGACTCATAATCCAATGATTTTCCAGGAAATCCAGGCCCTGTGTGAAACTGTGTGTGTGTGTTTTGACTATCTCTCACCCAGGGGATTTCTGCTGTACACTCCATGGGAGTCAGCGGTGAGTGCGGGCTGCAGGACACTGCCCAGCTGGTGAGCAATAACCCTGTTGACATCACCGAAGGAAATGTGTTTGATGTTGAGCAGCTGACTGCAAATCCTGTGCACCGTGTCATTCTCGTGCACCAGGATGGCATCCGACAACTTGTAGAGATGAGCCAGCGTCAGGACAGAGTTGTAATTCTGGACAATCACCTGTAATGACAGGTCGGGGAAAAAAAGAAGAATTTAAAAACGTGTTATTCTAACATTAAGAAGCTGACAGCAGACTGCGTACCTCACCAGTCCCGTATGGCCAGGTGAGGTGGTTCAGGATGAAGGTGCTGGGGTAGATGTCTCGGAGACACTGAGTGACGTAGGTCCCAACGCCGGACCCAGTTCCCCCTGCCACACTCATCATGGCCATGAGCCCGGCCAGTCTGTCACAACGCTCCACCTCTCTCCTCACCAGCTCCTCCACCATGTCTCTGTGACGAGGGCCGTGGACACAGTACCTTGTGCGATACAAGAAGCACATTACCACTCCCATCCATCCATCCATCCATCCATCCATCCATCCATCCATCCATCCATCCATCCATCTATCTATCTATCTATCGGCTGTGGCTCACAGGCAGGGTCGTCCGCTAATCAGATGAACGGCGGTTCGATCCCCGGCTCCTCCGGTCTGCATGTCGAAATGTTCTTGGGCAAGATACTGAACCCCAAGTTGCTCCCGAAGGCTGTGCCATCGGTGTGTGAATGTGTATGAATGGTTAGATCCTCAAACTGATTGGCCAATGCCATCAGTGTATGAATGTGTGTGAATGGGGTGAATGAGATATGTAGTGTAAAGCGGTGGTCGGAAGACTAGAAAGGCGCTATATAAGTACAGTCCATTTACCATCTATCTCTAAACACAATGTTCCCTGTGTTTGTGTTATATTTGAGTTGACATGACCTTGTAACTGATTTAATCTGTAAACAACAGTGTCATTTTAAGGATCCTTACCCGTTTGCCCAGTTGTTTCCAGAGCCCTGCTTCTGGCTGAAGTGTGAAGTCTCTCCGTACCTCCACCTGCCAGATTTTGCAGCCCTGCTGATACTCTGGTTGATCACTTTAGGCTCCATGTCAACCAGCACCGCCCTGGCAACAAGGTCTGGTTAATGAAAGACACGACAGGTAAACAGGTGAGCAGTGCAGACAGGAATCAAACTTTCATAAAGTGTGTTAACGTAACCCGTACCTCCATGTGTGGTTTGGTGGAAGAAGCGCTCACAGCTGGCTGTGCTGTACGCCTTCCTCTGTCCGTCCTGAGCATCAGCGCAGACGACGTCAAACAGCTCATGACCCACCTGGTTCCCGCACTGACCGAGCTGCACTGTTACTACGGACATGTTCCAGCCAGGTCACAGAGAGAAGAGCTTCCAGGAGGATCGATAGTTTTCCGATCAGAGTATCGGATCATACAATCTGCAGCCCATCAATGAATTCACGCCGTGAGTGAAAGATTTCATAACCGTGTCCATGGAGACCGGTACCGTCGTCTGCCGCCATAAAAGCAGTTAAGGACGGAATATCCGGTCCAAACTGTCAAAACCTTCAAAATAAAACTAACAGTACTGCTGACAACTAGTAGTAAACTAGTAGTTTGTGTGACAATTAAACTACAAACACTAACTTTAAAAATAGTAGTAGTACTATTATTTGTTCATCATTTGCTATCAGTTATAGTATTAATGTTTTATTTTAGGATGTTTCTAATCGGAATGTGGTCAAACCATTGACAGGATAAAGAAACATCAAAACAAGCCAATGGTTCCGCAAAATGAATGTTTTTTTTTTGCTTTATTATTTTGATTTAATTTTATTATATATAATAAAATTATATATATGTTTGTATATTTTCATATTTTTAAATAGAGTTTATTATTATTATTATTATCATTATTATTATTATTAATAATAATAATAATAATTATAATTATAATTATAATTATAATAATAATATTGTCAGGAATATTATTGTCAGGAATATCATTGCTATTATTATTATTATTATTATTATTATTATTTTATTTTTTATTTTTTTGTGCATCCAAGTCCTTTTGATAGATAGGGTCAATGATTTGGAACAATATATTATTAGATTTCCTGAATACATTTGATTTTAATTTGATTGTTCTGTGTTCTCGTTTCAATTTTTTATTTCTATTGCTATTGCTTGTCTTAATGTCAAATGTTTTTTTCCTTGCCACTGTAAAGCACTATGAATTGCCTTGTGTACTAATTGTGCTATACAAATAAACTTGCCTTGCCTTGCCTGTGTGTCATAGAGTATCTAACAGTTGTTGTAAACTCTGGTCATGAATGGCAGTATCTAAGGGTTTGTCAGATATTTGCTTTGTGTGTGTTTTATGAACGGCTGTCATTGTTGATGACAAAATAAAAGCCTGGGCTCAGGGTACCGCCCCTTTAGTCGAGTGTTGCAGTGCGCATGCTCAGTGTAGTAGCCGGTTATGGCGGCGGTGTGTGTTTGTCCATGAGGTGGGGGACGCCTGCTGTACTTGCGGTCTGTGACAGAGCGATACGAGCGAAGCGCTGCCATGGCTGGAGTGTTTGACATTGACTTGGACCAGCCGGAGGACAATGTCTCCGACGATGAGAACGAGGAGGTACTTTAACGGGAGGTGTTGAACGGAGCTGCGAGAGTTTATCACAGCACAAACTCTTCATGCACGGCGGCTAGCCTGTTAGCCTGTTAGCCTGCCAGCCTGCCACAGGCCTGCTCCTGCAGCCGGAGCTCCTCAGGCCTCGTCAGACAGGGTTTGAGCAGAAAGGGGGGCTATAACGCTAGCTCGTCAGCGATCACAACAGAGCTGTCACCTCTTCTGTTTTTATCCCACCGGCAACGATAGCTAGCGTTGAAATTGCATGCGTCGTTAACGCTGTCACGGAGAAAAAAGCCGGAGCTGTCATGTTGGGGGAGTTGTGCAAGCAAAGCCTTACTTGGCCAAAGGTGCTGCAGTGATAAATGTGGCTCGGTGTGCAACAGTTTATTTTGGCAGGACAGTTACAGAGTGGGTCTTGTGTGGAGTTAAAGCTGCTGCCTGTGTTGTGTGTAGCACAACACACCCACGCTGACATTTAACACACAGTCACTTTAAATGATGTGTAAATACTGCTTTATGCACGTGTCAAACCCTGGGTGTCCTGTTACAGCCGAATATGATCACCTGCTTGAATATGAGATACAAAGAGTACAAAGTGCAGTCAAGTTTTAATTGTCCCATATGCTCATACTGTAAGAGTGCACTAGTAGATAAACAACAACATCTGCTAAATATCTTGCACCATGTTCATGTGGCATGGATTGGGCAACTGTTTCCTCACTGCAGCTCTCGGTTGTCACATCACAGCAGCTCCTGTGTGGATGTGAAGTCCAGCACATTTGTGATCAGGAAGTCATGTTTGCTCAACCTATTGTACAGTAGGTTGGATCTGATGTACGCGGGGCTGTAACTCACTTTTATTTTCCATCAAAGATTAATCAGACTATTTTATTTCTCCGTGGTTTGATTAGTTGTTTGGTTTGTTAAATGACAAAATAGCAATAAATAAATAAATAAATAATGTGCTTCCTGGATTCAAGGTGAACAATATTCAGTTTACATTCACATCAATAGAGAAAAGAAGTTGTTGTTGTCGCAGATTATTATTTTTTTTTAGTTTCAGATCTAAATGTAAGCAGTTATAGCTATTATAGTAGTTTTATGATGTCATCTAAAGAACATGTGTTTATTAGATTTAAAATAAGTTTGATTCTGTATTTATTGCAGCCACTATCATGTTTATAGCGCTGTATTTGTGTACAATGTGTTTTACTATCTGTGTAACTAAACGGACGTGAAGTGTTCAAACACAGGAAAGAAAAGGAAATACAGAAGCGTCTATGGAGGTTAAAAGCTCCCCCAGACTTTGTGAATAAAGATGGAAAAAAAATAATAATAATAATTAAATCAAACTATAATTTGTGATGCCATGGGGCTGTAATAGTCGCTCCAGTTCCTGATTCGGCTTATGTTGTATTTTCCTTCCAGGCTCAACTCAATGATATCATGGACCAGTGCAGTGGGTTTGAGTTGTAAGTATTCAATATGTGTCTGTGTTCATGTGTCACTCTGTGATTGAATCAGTGGAAAAACAGACGTAGCACAGCGTTTTTTTAAATGTCGTCTCTGCAGCAACATCGAAGATTGTGAGAAGATTGAGATATCGGAGACCAACGTCAACCAGGGGACAGAGAACATCAGACCAGAGTGCTTTGAGCTGCTGCGGGTCCTGGGGAAAGGCGGTTATGGAAAGGTACTAGTATTACCCAAGAAGCAGACTTCACAAGAAAACATGCACACACTACTGTAAATACACACTGTGGATTGTTTTACAATGTGAAGTACGATTTTTTTTTTAACTCTTCACACATGTTCAAACATATTAATTTTTCCTCCTGTGCAGGTTTTTCAAGTCCGAAAAGTTGTTGGAGCTGCAGCGGGCAAAATATTTGCCATGAAAGTTTTAAAAAAGGTACTTTTTTAGTTTTCCCTCATCGATGCCGTAACACAGCCCTGTTCAAATCACTTCAGTTAGAGTGATGCACGGCTGCTGTATCCTTTAAACATAATTGCATGCTTGTTATTACAAATAAACATTATGGTGCTTCTGTCTGCAAATATTGGCCGTCCTTGAAGCCAGTGGTGGGGTAAGATTTCACTGCTAGTTGGTAGATTGCCACCTGCACTGTGCTGCGCTGCTGCAGCCTTGGCACTTAAAAGTCTCTGCCTCAGATTCAGATGCCCGTTAGATTCCGCTTGATATTCACATTGCTTCTGCTTGATTGGTTAAAATGACCTCGTTGACACGTTAAAAGACCTGCCAGATTACAACCAGTTGTTTCAGCCATTAAGCTTTAGAGTAGCAATTATCTTTCATTGATAAAGGCCTGTAGGCCAGGGCCCGTATTTATGGAGCATCCCGGAGTACGAAATGAGCCCTGACTTGCTCAAAAAGCTGCTGAGTGACATATATGCAGTCCTGCCTTTAGCCTTAGGAGTAAAAACACGTTATCAGCTATCTGAACACATTTTTCATGTTGTTTTTTTTTTCCAAAGAGCTGCAAAACTAACCTAACCTGTTAGGAGTTTCCAGCAGGTAGACAGCGACAAGACAAATATTTAGTATACATTTAAGAAGCTGCACAAATACTGAATGTAGAACATTTAATGTACATTAATTAACTTCTTCATATTCAGATTTTATCCAAGATGATCATTTCATCTCCTAAACTAGACCCACTGTAGAATGAACGTTTAAATGATATTGCAATTTATACTTCATTAAAAATAACAGCCTGATAAACACAAGTCCAGATTATATAAGAGAAAAATTGGCCAATAGCAGAATAGCTTTGCAACAGTGGATGATAGAGGTCGTCCAGTAAAGTGAACGAAAGCCCAGTTTGCGAGGGATAAAAATTCAGAATACAACTCGTAGCGCTCAGTCAGTCTCAACCAAAAGTGAGGTCAAGAAAGACTACTGTTCAAATCAAAGGACTCGTCACAGCCTCAGTCCGTCTGTTGAATGAATCTCCATCTGTTGTTGTAGTTCAAGCACTCAAAGCTTAGACAACATTGTTGCTGACAGGCAGCTCTTTAGCTCTCTGACAGAAGTGGTTAGCAAACATGAAGTGTAAGCTGGAGCAGCAGAGAGGAGAGGAACAGAGGGCACATAAAGCCACAATAGTGCTACTGACTTTATTATTATTATTATTATTATTATTATTATTATTATTATTATTATTATACTAAACTTTATTCATTCAACTAGAATAGCAATAATTAAGGAGAGTCTCTCCTCTATCGCAGTGACACAGTTGCCTAAATTGCTCAGCTCAACCCCCGCCTCCCAGATGTAGCATAGTAGAATACTTCTCTCTATTAGTCACACAGGCGAGCAGCTTGTAAGGCATGTATGGAAACAGTTATTCATTTTTACATCTGCACTGATCAAAACATTCCAAGCATTCACCGCTCTCAGCATCTATATCTGCCTCTCGACTGATGTTGCTATGCTTCTTTGGTGCGGGAACACCAGGCGATGATTGTACGTAACGCCAAGGACACGGCCCATACCAAGGCGGAGAGGAACATCCTGGAGGAAGTAAAGCATCCCTTCATTGTGGATCTCATCTACGCCTTCCAGACAGGAGGAAAGCTGTACCTCATCCTGGAGTACCTAAGTGGTCAGTACAACATAATACACACTATGTAGTAAGATGAATGCATGCACCGTGAATCATGTCTACAGTCTAAACCCGTGTTCACCTCACAGGAGGAGAACTTTTCATGCAGCTGGAGCGGGAGGGCATCTTCATGGAAGACACAGCCTGGTGAGTGCTGTTCACTGTCATACTAAACCGGGACACACAGCACGGTGGGGAAAGAACTTGAAACATCTAGCAACCACTGACGGATGTTCAAATTCACCATCCACTCCACAAAAACAATATTTTGCATGTGAAATCAGCCACGTTTACGATTTGTGAAATCGCACTGGAAAATGTGTTTTTGTCAAAATTGTATCTCATGACACCTCACAAGAAGTTTTAATCAACAATGCACATGGTATATTAAACTTGAGGTAACCATAGCAACAGTACTTGCGCCTCCTGTGTTCTTACCTGGCAAAGCTCACTGGTAAAATGAACCTAACAGTGAGTTAAACTGAATACACACATACTGTATATTCATACCAAATGCATGTTGGTATCAAACTGGTAGATACTTATGTAGAGTGTGTCATTCCTGTTAATATTAATACTTCTTTAGATTCATTAAAAAGTTTTTTTTTACCTAATTATTCACTCACATTACTTCCACAATAACCATCACCATGTATTACTTAAGGAAGCTAGGGAAATACATTTCACTGTGCTTGTATGATGATTATTATATGTTTTAAATTGAATTTAAATTTAAATGTTTCCTCTCTAGCTTCTATCTGGCAGAGATCTCCATGGCGCTGGGCCACCTGCACCAGAAGGGCATCATCTACAGAGACTTAAAGCCTGAGAACATCATGCTCAACAGCCAGGGTGTGTGTGTTTGTATTCACGTGTGCATGTGAAGAAATGAGGTCCGACATTTCCTGCATGATTTAATCAAAGAGAGGTCAAAATATCCGTGCTTGCAACAGTGTGAGGTTACAATAGTAATACAGCACAATTCAACACTGTAGATAAGTAAATGAACACGATGCGTTCATAACAGAATATAGCCTGGTATATACCTATGCTTGTCATGTTGATGTGATTTAATGCAAATAATCTTTTATATCTGCCACAGAGAGCTGTGAGGTTTGTAAATAACTGCGACTTGAATTTGTTGACTTCCTTCCAGGCCACGTGAAGTTGACGGACTTCGGGTTGTGCAAAGAGTCAATTCACGACGGCACAGTCACCCACACTTTCTGCGGTACCATCGAGTACATGTGAGTGCCACTCGTCCTCATACACTGCCTCTCCCCGTCTCTCTCATGCTTACCGTTGAGTAACATTAGTTTCATTAGTAATAAATGTGCACTCAAACTGAAACTTTGTTTCAGGGCCCCAGAGATCTTGATGAGAAGTGGACACAACAGAGCAGTGGACTGGTGGAGTCTGGGCGCTCTGATGTACGACATGCTCACAGGAGCGGTCAGTTAAGAATATATAATATAATATGGATAATATATCATCTAAAATATATAATATTAATCAGAATTCGTAACGTTTGAGTAACTCTGTCCTCTCTTATTTTCCCCGCTGTAGCCACCATTCACCGGCGAAAACCGAAAAAAGACAATTGACAAGATCCTGAAGTGTAAGCTCAGCCTGCCGCCCTACCTCACACAAGAAGCTAGAGACCTCCTGAAACGGGTAAATCCTGTTTGTTTGAAGTTAACACTCTTAGTGTTTATCCAAAATAAGCGAGTTGTTATCCCCTGACATGTGACTGCTGGTTTTACAGCTGCTGAAGAGAAATGCATCGTCCCGGTTGGGAGCGGCAGCAGGAGACGCCACAGAGGTGCAGGTGAGAACGTGCACAGGCTGAACGACCCAGCAGCTCGACTACTGAGCACTAAACAGCAATATACTGATTTCATATCATATGAGGAGAATAACTTGTTCCGCTGCAGAGTTATAGAAACTCTGGTCTGGCTTTCGCTTTATTTCAGGTTTAGCTTGGTTCAAGAAGCAGTTTTAGGAACTCTAATATGCATAGTCCATGTCCCACAAATCCTCTGAAGACTCGTGTACACTGGAAAAAGCTATGGCTGCATGAATAGCAATTTGTTAAAATCTTTCCAGACTGAGAAGAAGTTTTTTTCTGCCGTGTGTCCATACACTAGCTCTCTGTTTGCACTTGATATCCCATAGGCTCATCCCTTCTTTCGACACATCAACTGGGAGGATTTGCTGGCTCGGAAAGTGGAGCCTCCCTTCAAACCTTTCCTGGTGAGTATCAGAGGAGCAGACCACAATGAATGTCCGAATTTGATACTATTTAAATTTGAGAACGTTAAATGTTGAAATCAGATCCCTGTCATTTCACAAATAATCCTGCATGAGCAGCTGAAGATAGAGTTTAATTCTGGTTGTCTGCCCAAGATCAAACCAACTGAATACATCTGAGTAACCAAGTCCAGGTCTTCTCTGGTTTCAGACCTGCGTGTTGTGAGTTGACACAACCACTCGTGTTGCCGCTCCCTCCCCCCTCACTTGCGTTTGTCCTTTTGTCTATCTCTGCAGCAATCAGCCGAAGACGTGAGTCAGTTTGACTCGAAGTTCACCAGTCAGACACCAGTTGACAGCCCGGATGACTCAACCTTGAGTGAGAGTGCCAATCAAGCCTTCCTGGTAACTTCTTAGGCTACATTTCCCCATGTTTCATATAATTAATTAAATTCTCATCTAAAATATGAGAAGAACATTTTGCATTTCATTTTATTGTCTTCTGTTGAGATTGGAAAACTCTTTGCTAGCAATTAAGTTGACGTCTGTTGTCAGACACAACAGGTTTGAGCAAAGAACATGTCATTTGTTGATAGATCCACTTTAGTGTTTCACACTGGTTTTTGCCCCTCAAATGTGACCATGCACCAACCATACCTGTGCTTTGTCTGTGACGTCTTTGTTCTTGTAGGGTTTCACATACGTCGCTCCGTCAGTCCTGGAAAACATCAAAGAAAAGTTCTCATTTGAGCCAAAGATCCGCTCACCTAGACGGATCGTGGGCAGCCCGAGAACTCCTCTCAGGTATGTCACGAATAGAGTTCTTGAAGACAAAACACACATTATAATTCCAGGTTGTTTTATTCTTACAAAGCACTCCTCTCTTCCTCTTCTTTTCAGCCCAGTAAAGTTCTCAGGGGGGGAATGCTGGGCCCGGAGCCCCCTCCTCCCCGGCGGAGGACCAAGCGTCCTTCAGTCACCTCAGGACCAGGCCATGGAGCTGTCCACCCCAGAGCAGATGGACGTCACAACGAGCTCCGAGGCCTCGGCCCCTCTCCCCATCCGTCAGCCTGCCGGTGTCAACTTGGCTCAGATGAAGCAGCAAGCGTATCCTGTCGTGGCCAAGCGGCCTGAGCATCTACGTATGAACCTATGACCCACCGCGCCTCTTTAGGAGAGCTTATTTCTTTGACTCTTTTCTTTCTTTTCTTTTTTTTTTTTTTGTTTATTTTTTAAGAAACAAAGCAAAAACATATGGATGCTAGAGACAATTAAAATCTAAAATTGCACATCCACACACTACATACTGTCACAGCCTGGAGTTGGGAGTTGCGTGGGTCTGGGACTCCAGCACGGCTGAAGTTAAAAGTGCTACAGACAACATCACCGTCTCACCACTTCTCCTCCGACGACACCTCAGGTCTCATGACCTTTTGTCTTCTGACCCTCCCTTTCTGAACTGGACTAGAAGGATTGGAAATCTTTCATGGAGCTACAGCGTTTTGCTGGGAAATCAAAAGTGATAATGTATCACACAGTATGCAAGCGGTTTACTCAGATGCAGTCAGTCTATAGTAACAAGATGACGTCCAAAGTGCTTTGTGTTATTCGAATATGCGGCAGTGAGGAAATTGCTTCCACTTGGAGATTCTTAGACAGTTCCTAGACAAAAAATGCTTCCTGGCTCTGAATGATATCATATTAATTGGGTTTATTATTTAAAATAAAGATCAAAGATATCATTGTGAGTGGTGGACAAGCAGGGGTTCTGGTATTGATGAATATAGCTTTATGTCTTACGATGTTTAACAGAATGGATGCAGTAATTGTGCTATACATCAGCGATGAATCAGAGAGCCTAAATTAAACAAACAAAAAAAAGACGTTGAGTTTTTACATTCTTTTCATTGGTGTTGTGGATGACTTGTGGAATGGCTTATTTGATGTGGGATCCATACTTCAATTATCTGCTCTTCAGGCGTGCTACACTATAGGATGTATCACTGGATTAGCTGACGCTTCACCAGACATAAATCAGCTTGATCACCATCACCACCCGAAACATTTAAAATGATCTCGGTGCTGCTTTGTGTGACCTCTGGCCTCCTGAGAGACTGTGGGGCCTCGGCGGTGACCCCTGGAGTGAGTTCATTATTAAAGACTGTGGCACCAGTTGATCTGGACACTGTCTGCAGTTGTGGGGGGGGGGGGGGGGTTGATGCTCCAAACAACATTTACAGCCTCTTGCATCAGCATTCACTTGTTTAGGAGGGAAATTTTAGAAATCCTGAAAAGCAAGGAAAATTATAATAAAATGTAAAAAAATGCAGAGTGCATCGTGTCTTTTGTGAATCGGCTGTGTTCAAAGTTTCAGGAAAAACAACTGGAGACCTTCGGGTGTGCATTTTTTTATTTATATATAAGATTTGTTTTAAATCTCATCAACATCTTATGAATGTCAAAGATCATGATGTTCACCCTCATCAGAACATTACAGAGCACTGCTGCGAGCATATTCATGTCTCACTGTACCATTACCCTGTGTCATTCTTCTCTTTTGTATGATTGGGGATTTGGACTCATTTTAAACAAAAGTTGTGCAGTAAATTAAAAAAAAAATCACTTTTTTTTTCAAAATTAAAAAATGGTTTCAATTAAAGGGTGATGAGGTAACATTGTGAGATGCTGAAATAACAGAAGTTCACCATCACCTGAAAGCCAGTTTAGCAGACGACAGTAACAGATTTAAAACCAAAAATATGAAAAATGAATTCACAAGCTGCTGAAATGAACACAGTCTATCTAATAATGTCAAAGAAAATCAAAACAACAAACGTAACCTTGTTAATGGTAAATAGGCTCTCGTGAAAAAATGACCATCACAGCAATGTATGAAGTTAACGAAACTGACAGAGTGTATAAGTGTGTGTAAGTTCAGAGGAATCAATATAGTAATCCAAAACTGACTTTTAAAATCACAAGCAACGCTGAAATGACTCATCTTGTCCCATCCCTACATAAACCCTGATCGTGTGCTTCAAACATTTACATTTGACAGAGTAGTTGGATTTTCAGTGCTGGCTTTAGAGAAAATACTGTAACATTCAGTTCCACGTACAATATGTAAAACATAAGCAGGACATTTGCTTGTCAAGTTTCTCACCGAGGCTGCTGGTCTGGGATCTGAATTGTTTTCGGGGGAATAATCAATGCATGTTTTCAGGCTGGTGTTAATGTCCCACTTAGATGGGATGTACACTGCAAAACCTGTCTAAATTAGGACTCCTGTAATAACCTCTTGCATTGATAGTCAGTATACAGTATAATGGCCTTTCACATACAATGTGTCTCAATAATAATGCATCTATAAAACTGGAAAATGCTGCGACATATATAAGGGCCTGGTTGAAAATATAAAAGAAAAGACAATAGTTTCTTCTTGCAACTTAAAAATAGCAAAACTCATGTATCAGCAAGGCCCTGTTGATAACCAAGAGGAAAGCTGCACTGTCTAATATTGCTATTAAAAATCTGAATTGGTCCTGTAATGATCAGATTTGAGGAAAGTTTGGGGAAATTAAAGCTTGCTCCAACAGAAAAGCATTTAATATTTTAGACATCTCAGTTCAGTTAATGATTGATGATATTGGTTATATATGGATATACTGTATATATGCATAAACGACTGTGCAAATTAAAATCTTCATCGGGAATGTAAACCGAGTGAAAAGCAAAGCAAGTCATGTTTTGTTTAACTTACCCAAACGACAGTATGTTCCCGAAAACAGTGTCACACAATGAGCGTTCATCAATTTAACTTCATCTTCAAGTTACTGTAATGTTTCCCACCTTCATTATTTAACTACAGCTCATACAAGGTTGGCTTTGAATTGTTTTACAGACTTTGAAAAAATTAAAAATAAACAAGGCACAAATTACTAAGAAAAACAAATCATTTAAAAAAAAAGAACATTGGTTCAGATCTTAGTCAAACAGCAATGAAAGATCTTGCTGAGTTTAACTCACTTGGATTAACAGAAGTTGAGTTAAACAGCAATAGGAAAGTAGAAAGTCGTCCACACAAGTGCATACAGTCAGTTTGGAGGAGTGCATTTGTGTGCTTTGCCTCTCTTTTCCCTTAAGTATCCTTTTAATAGACATTAAATGGTGACTGGCCCAAAGGAAGGTCAACAAGTCGCAAGAGTTTACTAAAGCTCAAAGTTATTTGCTGAAGTACGACAAAAAATGAGCAGCTTATCCTGAAACTCAACAATCTGAACATCCAAGCAGGTTAAAACAAACCACTGAACATACTCTTTGACCAAGCTATGGTTTGGTTTGGCTGATTCAAGCAGCAGAATATGGTTTCAGAACTAAAAACAAAGTAAAAAAAAAACAATTTAGATTTTTCTACAAAAACTTAGGAAGTCTGGCCGGTTGTTACAGTTAGCACGACAAACAATGAGAAGATTTTTTACCTTCGGATTTATGTACTTCAAGGTGACAGAGGTGACAAAGTGTGAGAATGAATGTTTTCTGAACGTAGCAGCTAGAGCAGGACTAAACCGAACGGATGAGGGTGGAGGTACAACATGTCCATAGTTCAGTCTCAGTTGGAGCAGAGTATGCAGAGGTGCCGGGAAAAGAAAGAAGTCTGTGGTACTGATGATGAGAATCATCACTGATTAGCTCTGCATGATGCTCTCCATGCAGAAGGGCTCTCTTCCTGCAGCCGCCTCATTTTCTTCCCCAACCACACCCACCAAGCTAAACCAATTACAACACACACCACAGACTCCACGTAGTAACCGTCCAGTGTTGTCACACAAGCCCCGCCCTCCTTAACGCACAGCTGGAGATGAGAAACAAAAGAATTGTCATTTATCAAGAGGTAATTACATACACAGCTCTGCATATTTACCCCTCACTGCTTACTTACCCCTGCCTCCTCTGGAGAGCCACAGCTCTGCCCGACTGCCCCCTGACACTCCTTAGAGGTGAGCGGATCCACCATCCACAGGGCCACCGTGGATGGCCAGTTTCCACCGAGGTTAGTGACTGTGTTCAGCAGGGTCATGTAGGTGCCGCCGATGAGGGGGTCGCTCACTTTGGCATGGAAGGCCATGCAGGCCACGTACATGCTGTACAACGCCACCTGGTGAAGCAACACGGGAAACATTTGTTAAAGATGATCAGCTCTCAATCCTAACATGGCATTTAAAGACTTCAATTTGATCTCATCAGTTTTAGTTTTTTTAATTCATTTATATTTCTTCATGACGTGATGGCAAAAAAAAAAATCCAAGATCCAGAAAAAGAATATAACTGACCATCAACCTCTATTAAAATGGATTAATAATGAATGTTTCTGCCTCTGATATTTCCTGATTTTGTTCTGATGCACAGTGACATCTGGAGGCAGACACAGGAAATGTTGGAAATGAGGAGAAAAGGCAATTTATATTAACGCTTGTTGCCCTTTATGTACCAGTTAATTATACTTTAAAACACACTAATGTATTCGTATGGTTTTTTGAGAGGCTGTGATTTGAGCTAAATGCTTAGCAATGCTAACAAGCTCATGTTAAACAGGTATAAACAGGTTTATACCATCTTAGTTGAGCATTTGCAAAGTAGCACTAAACTTAAAGTAGAACTAAGGCTGATGAGAATGTCTTTAGTTTGCTGATATTTGGTCATAAGTATTAGACAAATGGTCTAATGATAAGATAGATAAAGGAAGAAAAGCAAGGGGGTCAGCAAAGTCATCAGGATTTATCCTCTGGGGATCATGAATGTAAAATATTTCATTTGGATAGTTGTTAATACATTTCAGTCTGGAATAAAGTGGTGCACTGAGTGACACTGCCATTCCTAGAGCCATGCTGCTAGTGTGAATATAAATGACAAATTGCAACCTATTGCTTGTGCTCAGTCATAGTCGTTTTAGCTCATTTCAGACTGTTGCCCATCCTATGAGCAGACGTGCACATGCTGTATGTAATGTACAGAGGGTCAGTAGCTCAAAAATAGTCTGGTGCTGTCTGTCTGTCACTGTCACCCTATGATAAGGGCTGGGCTCGATGCAAAAAACATATTCTACAGTAACAGAAATACCAAACCTGATGCAGTGCGTAGCTTAGCAGCACTATGGCATAGTAGTAAACAGGAAACCCTTCTTCTTGTCTCACACTGGGGGTCCACCACACCAGCAGAGCGTACTCCAGGCCGATGAGCAACCTGTCACCACAACAACAAGCTTTTAGTTTACAGGGCGTGGGTATGGGTGTGTGTGCTTCTGTGTATGTGTGTGTGTGCGTGTCTAACAACCTAAAAGGGAAGGCCTTGTAGAAGACATCCAGAGGTCTGGGCCCTGCTGTGTATTTACTGATGATCACAGGTAGTAAGATCTGCAGAGGCACCATTGGCACTGCCAGCAATGCCAGCTGCTCCTTGGGGACTCCAGCCTCCACCAGTTTCAGACCTGTCACTGCATCCGCTGCAGAGAAGCCTACCTGAAACACACAGAGAGCTGTTTAATTCACAAATAACATTCATGTTAAGCAGCAGTCCAGTTATATATTTCAAAAGATAAACCAAATATTTATGGAGAAATGGTCAAGTACTTTAGCAGTGAGAAGCAGGACACAAAAGGTGAAGACTGTGGGCATCTTGATGATGGAAAACAGCAGCTTATAGGTTTCCATGACGCCCTGCGTCTCCTCATGGACTCTCCTCTTTCCTTTGCCGTGCTCATTTTCGCTTTTTATGATGGCTACCAACGTCGTGGAAACCAAGAACACCATTCCCCAAAAGAATAAGAAGTCTGCAACAGAAGAAGATTAAAAAAACATCAGAAAATACTCTATTCAACCCAATTTACCATTATGCTGTAAAGTAATGCCCTGTCTGTTAGCTCAGGGACTGGTAATACCTGACAAGGTGACTATGCCTGTGTCTTTGGGCTCTATTCTGAGGTACTTGTTGCAGAAGTCTGCAGACTCCAGAGCCAGAAAGAGCACATTCCCCAGGAAGTAACCAGCAGTCTGGCCCACAGAGTTGCACGTAGAAGCATAGCCCACATTCTCTCGGGATAACATAGTCAGGGCCCAACCATCCACGGCTATGTCCTAAGGGGCAGGGAAGATAGCGCCATTAAAAAGTGTAAGAAAAACAATGTACCTGTATTTACCTTCCTGAGCAAGTGTTTATGTTGCAGCATTTATGGTCGCCTACCTGTGTGGCTGCCAAGAAGGCAAGCATAAAGAAGACGGCAGTTAGTGTTACAACTTTCGGTCCTCCCTCGCTCTGCAGCAGTGAATTGACCGTCATAGAAAGGTACAGCATGAAGAGGCCCAGCAGGTACTGTGTGGGCACCAACCATGACTTTCTGCAGGATCAGGTGGGAGGAAGCGTAGAAATTATCAGGAGGAAAAAAAAGACACACAGGGTAGCAACATTAATCCACACCATGCAGACGTTTTCTTCTTACCTTCTACCAAACCTGCTGAAGTAGAGAGCATCTACCAGTGGTGCCCAAAGAAGCTTGAGACTAAACGGCCAGAAGACAAAGCTGAAGAAGGCTTGGTCTTTGTAGCTGACACTCTTACTTTGTAAGATTAGAGGAATGCTTCCAGCAAGTCCCAGAGGAATCCCTTGCAGAACATAGAGGAACAGAAGAAGCAACACATTCCCCAACTCTCCACGGATCCCAGGCCGGACTCTGTGCCTCCGGTCCTCAGTGTCCGACCCTCTGATGAGACCCTCTTCTTCCTCTTCCACTTCTGGGTCAGAGGTGTGCTCTCCCATGTCCCTCGCGTTTTCGTTTGTGACAGTGGTCCCCACCAGCCTCCTCTGCCGCCCGTTCTTGTGCGTGATCAAATCTGAGTGCTCCATGGTGGAGCAATGGGCATCAAAACTGCTGTGCCCTCAGCAAATCTGCAGAGACAGATGACAGAGGACTAGTGAAACAAATATTTTCATTTGAATCCCAGAGAGATAGTTGATTTTTTTTTTAAAGCATAGCCAGAAAGTCAACTACTGAGAAAGTTACAGACAGACAGACTGCTCATAGCAAGATCAGGACCCAACACGAAATGAATCAAAGTGAGTACGACGTCTGTGCCATTGTGTGAAATAAGTCATAAACTTATGCAATGTGTCCACACTCACTGCTTAGTCGCCACGAGTCTCAGAAATCAATAAAGTCTAATCATGGATCAGATAAATCAATGAATAACTGTATTAACTTCAGTCACCAGCTGTCACGATAGCCTGAATGCAAAGAACAGACACTGAAATTAATAAAGACGATCAAATGACATGATAATACACTTCCAGCAGGTTGATACAGAGACATAAAAAAACAGACACGAGGTGGGAAACGGTGAAATCACACATGCAGCAGATGAGTTAATGAATACCTGGCAACGATGACAGCATGCCAAAGAAAACAACAGATCACAAACAGCGGGATTACAGAGACAATCAATCGGAGGATCACATGTATTCTACGTCTGTCCAATTACAGATCGGCAGCGTGTGAATCGGGGTCAATAAAGACACGTCAAGATTAAAACTACCGTTGAAAGAAATTACATCGATGAACATCAACACAAGACCAGGAAACACGGCGCGTGCGGCGTCCAAATGTGTCCGGCGCCTACAGCTGACGTGTCAAGTGCGGCGTCCAAATGTGTCCGGCGCCTACAGCTGACGTGTCAAAACACGAACACCGGGGTTCCGCTTCTGTGCAAATGTGCTACCTGGGGAAACAACTACAAGCATTTAATAATAATAATAATAATAATAATAATAACTGTTACACGGACATTTTACAATCTAGATAAAACTCAACTAGAAATCTAAAAAAACCGTGATGCTAAGGAAATAATTAAAATAGGTGCACTTTTAAATTTAAAATTCAAGCCTGAAATCACATCTGGACATTGGACTGTTAAGAATAGGGGTGCAGTAGAATAGTCAAAAAAAAAATTATCTCCTGTGTCCCTTTCCTACCACTGTAGGAGCTATTTGTGAAGTTAGTCTTTGTTGTGTTTAGTTGTATTTAACTGCTATTTTGGTAAGTTTGTTTGATTAAATTTAGTTGTTTTGCTTTATTTAGATTGATTTTTTGCTAATATCTTTGTTTTTTGTTTATTTATTATTTGTTTGGGATATTTCGATTTCCACGGTTGGTATTTTGGTTTATTTTTTGGTAAATGGGTCACACTGGGCATTTGAGGATATTTAGATAGGGTAGGCACCTTGAGTACCAGCATGCACCTGGGTGGGCCTATGTTTTTTTACCAGCCAAGGGAGGCAGCAGCAGCCATGTTTTTCTTTGTTCTTTTGTTTGTTTTATTATTTTGAAATAAATCATCACAAAACGCAAGGATTCCGTTTGGACATTAATCTTCTTTTGCCTGCGTTAAACCACATCCCCATGGTGCATCAGTGGCCTTTTGATTTTGTTTGGTTTAAAGTTGTTGTTTTTTATGGACAAATGGCCACTACAACCAACTTTTCCTTGACCTCAAAGGAAAACGTCACGTGACTCTCCTTCACACCTTTCCTTGACCTTGTTCCCATGGAGGTCAAGGAAAAGTGATTAGGAAAGGACTTAGGAGCTGAAAAATTCTTTGACTATTCGATCATACCCTATATGTTTTTACAGCAGCCATTTTGACCTGAATTGTTGGGTAAACACAGGTGTTGCCAATGATACTAATTAAGGTTGCTGATAATGATCCCTTGGGCCATGATTATTAGAGGCTCTGTCCTCAGGGGTTGGAAATGCCACACCAATAATTACATCAGTTCCATAAAATGCCCAATTAATCAACCCAATTGAAGAATTACCATTTTACAAGCATACAAACCTTAACGTTAGCACTTCATTGCTGTGGCATGTTGCATTCACATCATCACATGACAGTTCAAACTAAGAAAGAGCATTTCAAACACGAAGCAAACTAGTGAAGAGATCACAAGACCTGTTAAATATAATTATCATCATCAAACATAGGAGAAAGGCAGGTAGACAGCGAGGAGGACAAACTGTAATTTGATTTTGAATCTTTTTGGCTGAAATATATGATAATTAACCCCATTGCATATAAGGCTAGTGTGCTCTACTGGTTTACAGACAGAACATTAATTCATTTATTGTTATATGTGACACCCATTGCATTTAAGTCGAAACTGTGCTGTATAAATGTATTTATTTATTCTTTTATTATGTATTTAAAGTCTATGACTGTAATTGTGCCGTGTTTTTTATTTTATTTTATAATGAGTAGTTTTACACAATTGTGTTCAAACTAACACAAATCAAATCAAATCAAATCAATTTTATTTGTATAGCCCAAAATCACAAAATACATTTGCCTCAGAAAGCTTTACAATCTATACAGGGAGTGACACCCTCTGTCCTTAGACCCTCGGTTCGAGTGAGGAAAAACTTGCCCACAAAAACCCTTTAACAGGGAAAAATGTGGAAGAAACCTCAGGAAGAGCCACAGAGGAGGGATCCCTCTCCCAGGACGGACAGACGTGCAATGGATGTCACGTGTACAGAACAAATCAACACAAACATATTGTACAATTACAATGACTGATAAAATGACAATGAATTACAATGAATGATAAAATGACCACAGTAGCAGATATGGTAGTAATAATGACAGTAATAATATGTGTAGTGGACGTCGTGCAGGATCACAGCAGCAGCCACGATCCACGAGAACCGTGGATTCACATTTCACCCAGGATGACATCAGATGGCTGAGACAGCACTGTTTGAAGTATTGTACCCAGTATTATCTGATAATGATATGAGAACATGGTAATAACTGACTTTTGTCTTGATTCAGAGCAGTACAGTATAAAATGGTGACTTTTGGGTTTTAGTTTGTAACTCTGACGGACTAATTTTAAAGTATACAATAAAAATACAGTGAAATGACAAGTGACAAGGAAGAAATGAATGTAAAATCACTTTGGCCACCACATGGAAGTTGGACTGTAACCTTCTCTTTGATCAAAAGATCTTTTGGAAAGGGTCACGATCCACGCATTGGGCCACATTTTAGAGGTAATGAATAACAGCACGTTCTGCCTTGTGGTTGCTATGAGTACATGTGAAGCTATTTATCCCCACAGATAGCATGTGACAACACACACACAGGCATATTTGGGTGGATCAGCATGTGACAACAGGATCATTGTGAACCACATGAGACAAACTCTGCAAGTGTCAATCTATGACAAAGTGTGCTGATATACAAAAATAATACACTCAATATGTCAATATGAGGACAGAGTATATTATTGCACTTATACTATGGTTACTAACCACAGACATAAAGAGAAACTCTGATCATTTAAGCAACTATACAGGTTTGACAGTTTATTTAACTTGAACATTTCTATGTGAATATGTAAAGCACAACCCTAGGTGTTATTTTATGCACCTGCATTATCACTTGCCTTGTCTATTTGTCTTGTAGAGATACTCTGTGTCAAAACATACATGGTTACCAAAAACAGAGGGCTGACAGGGGCCAATGTTTGGGCCTCTGTCAACCCTCTGTTTTTGGTCCTGCAGTTTCTGGAGAATTAATCCAAGGTTAAGTCGGTTTTTTGAGCTAACTGGAGAGGAAGTACAGTGGTTGCTATGGTTACGTTGATGTAGTTTACACGGATGGTTATACTTTAACTGGTTTTAACAGACACCTACTGACAAATCAGATATTAGTCTTTTCCATCAGAAGGTGTGAAGTGTTGTAAAGTGTTATTCATGACATTTTCCACAGGATGGCGCTGATATTGTCGTATCTTGCCTATCTTTCCCCAGTGTTCCTGGTCAATCCCACCTAGTGACAGTGTTGGAAACCATTGTTCAGGTCTTGAGAGACCATAAAATAACAGACCATATTCATAGCAGACATTTTGACTTGGCATACCGGGAAATCCAGCAGTTATTACTTTGAAGCAGTTCATTTTCACTGAAACTTTATCCAGTCCGATACTTGGAGAAATCAGTGAGGGTGACCTTCATGATACCAAGATTACACCATGATGTTCCTTGCTCTGTCTGTTAAGCTCAGGTTTCACTACACATTTTCCCAGGCTGAAAACCTCTTTGTTTAAGACATTATCTGAGTTGTTTTCTACGTATTTTATCTTTTATACATGGAAAATACAAGTACAAAAAGTGGAAAGTTTTTGCTGTGAGATTCCTCTTTAACTTCCAGAGAATACCCGGTTCAGTGTTTTGAGAGCATATAATTACCTGTATGTGGTGAAACTATGGATACGTACAGCTAAAGTAGAGGAAAAGAGGAAAACAACTTCATGTAGAGTAACCCTAACCTTGAACATACAGTAGAGTAGATGTGTTGAAAGTACAGGGGCTTCTTCTCACATACATGCTATCTCTGCCTGACGGAGTCTGAGGTGTGATACTGTAGGTTCATTGTTCTTGTAGACTGTACATCAACAGGGCTTCACCTTCATTCATAGTGCACTCACTACAACGACTTACACTGTGAGACAATAAGCTCCTTAATAATACCTGTTTTATTATTATTTATTAGGCAATTGTTGGCATTGTTACAAATAAATGAGCACAACTGTTTAACGTTAATATTGAATTCATAGAATTAGATCAACTAAAAACATCTAGTTTTAATCAACTTTCTCAATTTGATTTCCACAAAATGTTGAATATTGTGATAAATGCTGATGCTACAACATACAAATAATTACAGCGTGATACAAAATGTTTATCCATATCACTCTGTGCCCAGTTTGTCTTTCTGACAAACACCAATATCATTTAAGCACGTACAATAGTATGTAACCCTCATTTTACTCTGCACATCCCTGATTACAGAGATCATGAGAGAGGACATCTCTGTGAGAATAACTCACAATACCTATTTACACAGACGTGCAAGAAGTAAACAGACACCTTCATTCAAATTCAAATTAAAAGGTGTCTATTTACTTCTTGCATGTCTGTGTACAGTATGTTATGCTGTCCAAGCCCGGCCCCTGTGGGGGCCACTCTCTCTTTTTTTTTTTGGATTTAACTTCGCGCTCCACCCCATTGAACACAGACACATTTATTTAGTCTGTCCCCTCTAGTCTGTGAAAGTTATTCCCCAGTCGGAAGAGGAGAAGAGAGACTGTGACAGCCCCATCTTCAGTCCAACAACCTAATCTGCTTTTGAAACAGTAGTCGGCGTGCTGAGCCAGGAGCTAACCAGCAGCTCTCTCTCTCTCTCTCTCTCTCTCTGAGACCGGGGACACCGAGGCGAAGGAAGGGGAGAGCTCATTCCACAACACGGCAGTCCTCCATGGCTCTGTGCAACGGAGACAGCAAGGTCAGTGGAGCTGGAGAGCAGCCGCTCCTCCCGGTACTCTGTTAGCCTAGGTTTGACTTCGTGTTAGGACCCACGGTTTGCTGGTGCTGGTGCTGGTGCTGGTGTAGTTTGCCCCGGTTAATTACGGCCTGTGTGTACCTCGGGGAAGGAGGTGTATGTGTGTGTGGGGGGGTGAGTTAGAGAGCATGTAACCAGCAGCAGCTCCGCGGAGGAGCGGCGAGTCGTGTGCCTGTTGCAGTATTACATTAACATGTTGCTCGTAGCTGCTAACTAGCCTCGGACATGTTAATGATAAAGAAAAGCTCTGTCATATTTCTCACATGAACGTGGTCCCCCTCCTCTCTCTCTAAGACCCTTTGCCTTCAAACACCGCGTGGGTTTTTTTTTTTTTTTTTTTTTGTAGCATAGCTCGCGCTAACTTAGCCAACCGCCGCTAACGCGCTAGCTGCTGTTTATACCGAGCTAGCGTGCCTCGCGGGTTAATGTGTTAGCTCGCCGTAACCGGGCAACCGGACCAACAGCGGGAATTATTAAGATTGAGACTGCTCCGGCGTTTATTTTGTCAAGTGACATTGAGCTCGGAGGCTGACTTGCTTTTATTTCCTACGCCTGCCTGTCACACACTTGAAGCTAACGTCGTCACGGAGCTAGTATGAGCCGACCTGCGGTCACCGGTCTGACAACCCGAGTCACTGCAGCTCCGCCGGAGGCTGATCGGGTAAAGTTTGCCGTAAAAAAAGCTGCTCAGTATTTGTCTTGAGCCGCTCGAGTTGCTGTTAATTCAGCCAGTGTAGTTTTTATTTTATTTTATTAAAGATAAACACATCAGAGGTGACGGCATGCTCAGTTTGTTTTTAGAAACATCTATGGCGGAAGTGTTTCTGCTTCTTCTAACCACGTGGGATCATGTTTCCCCATCTACACAGTTTTGCTGTTTGTGCGGATTAATGAGCTAATCGGCAATCTGGCTTCTTGTCTTGTACTGAATTATAGTTTCCCAAACTTTGATCAGCGCGTATGTTTTGTAAAAAAACAAAACACCCAGACATAAAGAGTCGTGCCGACGCGTTGAAGAGAAACAGAGTAGAGTGCTAGACTCTGACAACCTTCACAAATTATATTAAGGTCCTCACTAATAAGCTTTGACTAACTTGTGGGTTTCACGTGATTCTACTGATGCACAGCACGTTTTCATAGGAGTGACTGCTCACATGTCCATAATTATGTTAGCCCTTATTGAGTCACATTTTCCACGGGGAGGTCAGAGGTGGAGCAGACGGTTGAGTCTGGGAGTTACCTTACACAAACTCTCATCCGAACTGTTGACACTATTAAGATATTTCTGTGTCACAGTCCTGTCACGTAACAACAAACGCCAGCTCAAGACACTTTCAGTAAGTACGACGTGTGTTTCTCTGAACGTTTGTGTCCACAGCTGGAGATCAGCAGCGCAGAGCAGAATGGATCATGTGAGGGGGCGGTGGCGATCCTGGATGCTGGGGCCCAGTATGGAAAGGTGATTGACAGACGTGTGCGAGAGCTCTGCGTACGCTCCGAGATCCTTCCTTTAGAGACCCCGGCCTTTGCTATCAGGGAACAGGGCTACAGGTGAGCATGAGAAGCATTTGACTGTATTGACATTACACCACTCTATCAATCCACTCTAACATGTCTCGGCTCTCTCTTTTCCTGCTTAGGGCAATCATCATTTCAGGAGGTCCAGCCTCTGTGTATGCGGAAGATGCCCCCTGGTTCGACCCTGCCATATTCACTATAGGAAAGCCTGTCCTTGGGATTTGCTATGGGATGCAGGTATCTATGCACATGCATACACACAGTTATGTGATGGGAGGCTTTCAAAGGGGTTAGTGAGACCATCCTTCCTCCACAAGGCCTTTATTCAAGGAAACACATTCACTCAGAGTAGCTACACGTTATTATCCCTCAACTCCGGGCTCTCCTGGGCCAGCTGGGACTTCACTACTTTCTTCAAGGGCACTTTGACACTAGCTGAAGGAGATAAGAGCATTAATTGCTCTTTTTTTCCAGCTAGCCTGGAAATTAAAACCAGAAGCCATACATTTTCTGGCACATTTCTTTAAAATAGCTGGCAGTTGTAGCAGGAAAATGTCATCTCTGTGTTCAAACGTTAACTCTGCTGTGTGTGTGTTTGTGTTACAGATGATGAATAAAGTTTTTGGCGGCACAGTACACAAAAAGAGTGTAAGGGAAGATGGAGTGTTCAGTATTGGACTGGACAATACTTGCTCTCTCTTCAGGTAATACGGTTGCTCAAGTGGATCAAAAGCATGTCTTCTTTTATGTGTTGTATTATACGTTTGCCTCTTTTATAAACACAAGTTCACATTGTCTTCATGTCTTCACACATTCTTAACTTTACAATCAGAAATATTTGCCCAGAGAAGCTGACAGACGAAGTAGAAACTTGAGCAGATGGGGACAAAACATTAGAAGACTGTATCACCACAGTGATGAATAGAGCAGTTTTTTTTACTGTCCAGCAGCAGCCAGTGTTTGCCTGTGCACACAGATGCAGGAGAGGGTCACAGGGTTCTTGCAGCCACACTGTATCTTGCAATTAACTTCTGGAAAACAAAGCCTGTAAATTGAACGTCCCGTATCTCTTGAAAAGCCACAGTGAAACACTGTAGAATCGAGCTCATTTATGCTTTGTAAGACATTTTGACGGCGTTCTGTGTCAGTGACTGAAAAGCTCAATATTGTTACAACTGCTGCTCAACGAGTTTGTCCCAGTGCCATGTTTACTACATAAACTGCAGGGGCATTCCAGCTGTCACATATTTCCCCTGGTTGTTACACAAATACTGCAGAGTCTAAAATAGATGGCTGCAGTCTTTTATTACTGTCTGCCTCCCCCACTTAACTCGCACGCACAGAGCGAAATCAGGGCCTACACATATTACTGTAATATGCAAATGTCATTGTTAATGCCACACATCTTCCTCTGACATTAGTGTGTGTGTGTGTGTGTGTGTTTGTCTTATCAGAGGCCTTCAGAAGGAAGAGCTGGTCCTGCTGACCCATGGAGATAGTGTGGACAAAGTGGCTGATGGCTTTAAAGTGGTGGCCCAATCAGGGAACATCATTGCGGGTGAGCAGCACTAGGAAAAGGCTGTGACTTTGATTAACACAATCTAAAATTAGATTGTTGTCATTGACTTGTGTTCCAGTCCTAAAAATCACCCTCAGACTGCATGTGTGTGTGTTTGAATCTGCCATAGCCTCTCAGCAGAATGTTTAATCTGTACTAGTTTTGCTTTGAATGTATCCCTCATAACACATTTCCTCCACCAGGGATTGCTAACGAACAGAAGAAGCTGTATGGGACGCAGTTTCACCCCGAAGTCGACTTGACGGAGAGAGGCATGGAGATGCTGCGCACCTTCCTGTTCGAGATCGCAGGATGCACGAGTAACTTCACCGTACAGAACCGCCAACAGTCCTGCATCGATGAGATCAGAGAAAAAGTAGACAAGTCTAAAGTGTTGGTGAGAGCAACTGTACAAAGTTTCGTGTGTTTTTATTGGCATTCAAACTGTTCATAGGGTAGAGAAATGTCTTCTTTATTATTTTATTTTTTTCTCAGAATATTTTTAACCTACTAGATAATGTGATCAATCCTAAAGCCGGGCTGCTTGTGAGTGTGAAGTGTTGTAGCTGCTGGTCAAGTAGTGACAGCAGCAGCAGTGGTGGGAAGTTAAGTAGAACCAATTAAACTCTCAAATTAAGCCCTGTTTTATCTGAAAAGAGGTAGTCAACTCCCTGAGCGACTTCAAACTAGGCTTCATCCCCGGGGGATATGAAGGCGATAAATGAGTGTAGGAAACCGGCTCAAAGCACACACTTTATATTTAAAGAAATACGCGCGCACTCTGTTTCTTGTTCCTCAGCTGCAGTCTGAGGGATGCATCGTTCGTTGTTTGTGAGTATGCTCTGTCGAAGCTTGTTCCTGCTCTGCCAATGTGGCATTTTGTGTGTGTGAGTCCCAGGAGTTGGTAGTCAGCCAATTATAAGCAAAGAAGTGTCAAGGCTGTTGCTATCATATGCCTAATATTTTACATCCTGCCAGCACGCAAAACACCAAAAATATGTCCAGCATGATGATAATGGGGAGGATAACATAAATAGAAATTAGACATACAGCTCATTAGAGAGCAAGGCAGAGGAGGAGATGTCACTACTCCACCATCTGACCGTTTATTGATCATTTCTTCAGGTGCTGCTGAGTGGTGGGGTGGACTCCACAGTTTGCACAGCTCTCCTCAACAAAGCTCTTAACCAGGATCAGGTGATAGCAGTTCACATTGACAACGGCTTCATGAGGAAGAGAGAGAGTCAGAGTGTGGAGGAGGCCCTAACCAAGCTGGGCATCAAGCTCAAAGGTAGGGACAAAGGCCGTGGTGGTCTAAATGAAGAAGCATTTTATAGACTAAATGACATAATACTGAAGATTTTATATTTATTTTGTCTTTGAACGTTCCTGTGTTGCTCCTAACCCAGTTTTGTGTTCTGCTTTTATAAAATGTTGCTCTATCTAGTGGTAAATGCAGCTCACACCTTCTACAACGGAACGACAACCCTCCCCATCTCTGAGGAGGACAGGACGCCACGAAAACGCATCAGCAAGACTCTGAATATGACTACCAACCCAGAAGAGAAGAGGAAAATCATTGGAGACACATTTGTCAAAGTGAGTACTAGTTTTGAAACAATTCTTAGTGTGAAGAGCTCAGATTTGTATTTGAGTCTGTCAGCTTGTCAGCCCTACAACCTTGTTACAGCGCAAAGCCACCAGTTTTTAATTCACCAGTTCATCGTGATGTCCGACTTTGTGAATTGTGCTGCTTCACAGGTGGCAAACGAAGTGATTGGGGAGATGAATCTGAAGCCAGAGGAGGTTTTCCTCGCCCAGGGTACCCTGCGGCCCGATCTCATTGAGAGCGCCTCTCATCTTGCCAGCGGCAAGGCAGAGGTCATCAAAACGCATCACAACGACACAGAGCTCATCCGCAAACTCAGAGATGAGGTACTTCACAGTGTGCATAACCACACACACACGCACCAAAATGGCAGAATCTTATACTCACGACATACTTCATAATATGCTTAGAATGGCATGTTAACATTAGAAAACAGCATTAAACACCATAGTATGCATTTGTTTTTAAGCTGACCCTGAAGTATCTAGAAAAGGTAAAACAGGAGAGGATTTGCCTCTGATACAAAATCGTTTTTTAGCAGTCTGCACGAGACAAACAGATTGATACTGCAGCTGCACAGACAAGCTGTGCTGTCGTGTATCTCATGATGCTTTAAAGGACTTAAACTTCTGCTGAAAACCATAAGTCTGTGTAAAAAAAAAAACAAAAAAAAACTGCAGTTTAGAGCAGAGATGATAAAAGGCATGAAAGCAGAGGACTCTGTCCAGGACCCTGGACTCATTTAAAACACACTTCCGTTGATCTCATGTTTCATAAACACGAAGGACTGCAGACACCAAAACAGCATTTATTTTATTGAATTTATTTCTGCATCATCCTTCATCTCCCAAACAGGTTCTCCTTCTTCAACACTCGAAGGAGCACAGAAATATTCACTTGCCTTCCTATTAGGTGTTTTAGCGCTCATATATTATTTGGTGTTTCTGTTGTTTTGCTCAGCACTTTTTATACGAATGCACAACTACGGATATCTCTCACTGATGCAATGCTGATCCCACTCCTTTGTCATCCTGCAGGGTAAAGTAATCGAACCACTGAAAGATTTCCATAAAGATGAAGTCAGAGCGCTCGGGAGAGAGCTGGGCCTGCCAGAGGAGATTGTCTCCCGACACCCTTTCCCTGGCAAGTACACAAACACGTGTATGATATTACTGCTCTGACAAAAGTGATTTGTATTAATACATTACTCAGGTATGTTCTCCTACTGCCGTTGTCTCCTTTCTTGATTTGTCTCTTTCCCCCGTGTAACCTTTTACTTTTTCATCATCACTCCTATACTTGATGAAATTTCCTAAAAGTGCATCTTCTCTGCTCTCACCTTCTTTTGCCCTTCAGGTCCTGGTTTGTCCATCCGAGTGATTTGTGCAGAGGAGCCATACATCTGTAAGGACTTTGCTGAAACAAACAACATCCTCAAAATCATCACAGACTTCTCCGCAAGCGTCAAAAAGGTCAGAACAAACAAGCTTTCAACAGTTTAAACAAATACACCAGTCAGTGTTTCCAGTAAAGTGTGCACATTTTTGAGCACTAATTTAATCACTGCATATTGAAAACACCCCACTGAGTGAGTGCTGCCTCTGTAAATACCCTGATGTCAAATCAAAGACAGATACAGGACTGAGAGAATTGGTACTATGTGAACCAGCCAACTCACTATTAGTGTGTTACATGTTGAGCTTCTGTATTCTTCAGAAACCTAAAAAGTATGCCAACTCAAATCCTCAAGTCCGTTTGGGCAAGATGAGATGGTCATCAAAATGCTGTAAGAGCATGAACAAACAGTTTGTAGACTAATTCATTACTGTGAACTGATCGACCGTCTGCATTTTTCCTTACATTTTCAGTTATCAGTAGCAGCCGTTTATAACCAAACAAACAGCTCAGTGAAAGCTCTGTCCACACACCAGATGAGAAGACATCTGTGTCTGTCCTGATTGGTTAATAACGGAGTTAATTATGTCTACCTCTACTGGCTGGTTGGGCACATTGCTCCAGAAGCCAAATGATTCTGGTGATTTAAAGTTAAAGACTTGCTGGTCATGCTGCAAGTCATACCACGTATTGGCTGAAAGAAGACCAGAAATGAAACATAAGATTTTGTGTTTGTTGCTGGTTGTGTAGTTGTTGGACTGTTCACTAAGTGATCTGCCATAAGAGGCAGAAAAACATTTCATTAGATAAATTATTGACATTCAGAGTTGATTTCTACTTTGACATAGGGGATGTGGTTCTTTGATTTGGCTTATTCCGAAGGTATTTTGACGCAGAGTAAAAAGTAGTCCCAACATAGCCTGAGCTTTGTCCGTGAAGCTCTGTGGTTTCTGTCCCTTTGACTATCTTTTAAAAGTCTGTGTCTCTCCTCTCCAGCCTCACGCCTTGCTTCAGAGAGTCAAGTCGTGCATATCAGACGAGGAGGAAGAGAAGCTCATGCAGATCACCAGCCTTCATTCACTCAATGCCTTCCTGCTGCCCATTAAAACTGTCGGCGTCCAGGTAATCCAGCTGCTCAAAAAACCCAGTCGCACAGTTGTGTTGTCTGTTCAATGTCCAGCTAAATCAAATCCATGTAATCTTTTATAATAATAAAATAATTAAAAAAAAACTGCAGCCATTCAGATAAACCTCAAAATTGTTGGTTGTAATGTTTTGATCAAACTTTTCCCCCAGTTTCTGTTCTTTATTTTATTAAAGTCTTTAAGTCTATTTTAAGGTTCACACTTTTCTACTATCTATATATCAGCCTCCTGTGTTGTACAGCTCAAATGCTGTCAAATGAGTTTTACTTAAAAGCCTAAGTCCAATTTTTAGGGGTCGTTTTGTAGGTCAGTCCAAACATAGCTCACTTGTTTGTTTAGGAACCGTTGGATATACACATATGTGGAGGATTCAGATGTGTTTAGGACCGCTGCTGAATGTCCAGAAGCGGGGGAAGCTTGAAACAGAGTCTCTCTCTTTTGCTGTGTCTCACTGTGCTACCACTATAATTTAGTGGTTAACCACAAGACGTGCCCACCCACACAAAGCTTCACAGTTCTTTACTTTTTGACTCCATCTCTGTCTAGCCAAGGAAAAGATCCGTTGTACTTATTGTGGCATAAGTCACATGTTAGGTCTCTGACACATCCAAAGGGTGTGCTCATGTAGAAATATTTAAATATGGAAACAAAACATCACTTTCCAGTCGTTTATATTGTCAATGTTGCCTGGAGAGAAGGGACAGTTGTGAGTACTTTCCTCTCCAGATCATTGCAGTCAGCCAGCCAGCGACTGTGTGTGTAGGTGTGTCCTATTACTTCCTGTTTTGAAGCTAGAGTTTTAAATTTACCCTAAACCTCAAACTGTGGGGCAGACAGGAGGCGGTAGACAAGCACAGGCAGCTTTTATTGCAAGGGGAATTTGTTGGCTGAGAAAAGAGCCCAATTATGCAGAGACTGTTTGTTTAACACGAAGGACAAAATGTTTTTTCTTGTTATGTTTTTCTTTGTTCCTTCACCTGAAGCCTAATTTGTGAATTGCTCTAAAAAGTACTTGATGATGTCTGTGCCTCAGGGTGATTGCCGGTCCTACAGTTACGTGTGCGGTGTCACAAGTAAAGAATCTCCACACTGGGAGTCTCTCATGTTCCTGGCCAGACTCATCCCTCGCATGTGCCATAGCATCAATAGGTAAGACACAAATCTATGCCCCATTAGGACATACAGAAACACCCGTTTATTCATCTACTCATACACACTCTCCTTTTTTTCCAGAGTTGTGTATGTGTTCGGGTCCCACGTGAAAGAGCCGCCAACAGACATTACCCCAACCTTCCTGACCACAGGCGTTCTGAGCACGCTCAGACAGGCTGACTTTGTAGCTCACGCTATCCTTAGAGAGTCTGGTAAGTGTGTATGTGTGGTGATTTTTAGACATTTTAAATTAGCCTTATGTATTGAAGTGTTACGGATTATTGGGGAGGATTTATATTTGACGAGTATGTGTGAGCAACAGGCGGGACACATAACCAGAATGGTGTACTGTGTGTGCGTACTTGCATCCACATGGGGAATTTACCGTCACCCCAGAGGCAAACCACACGTCTGTTTGTGAAATGTTCAGTCTTCTCCACTGAGAGGAGTTGTCTTTTGTAATGTCTGTACTTTCCTGCTCATGGCTGTGGTTTCACTTTTTAAGATGGGATTTAAAAAGGTGAATTTGAAGATCGTTCTTCCACATTTAAGATCATCTAAGTAGTCCGTATAAGGTAACATGGCCTGTCATTAGGACAGATATGAGATATTATTTCCAGGGTATTGGCATCTATCTTTGAGGTAATGGTGTTATCAAATGAACAAAGGTGACAAACTTGATATTTCACCTCAATCCACCATACAGATACACGTAATAAATTAAAAATGTTTTTTTTGTTTATAGCATTAATAAAAACTTGTTTCTTTCTCTTTCAGGCTATTCCGGTAAGATCAGCCAGATGCCGGTCATCCTGACCCCCCTGCACTTTGACCGTGACCCACTGCAAAAGCAACCATCCTGCCGGCGCTCTGTGGTGGTCCGCACCTTCATCACCAGCGATTTCATGACAGGCATCCCCGCCATGCCGGGCAACCATATCCCAGAAGAGGTACGCCATGATTCAGCCTCTCAACTCTGCCTCAGTCGTTGGCTAGACTTTGTGACATTATCTTACCGTTGTGTTCAGGAGCGTCTCAGTTTTAAGAGTTTTTTTGTCTTGTCCGTTTCCTCAGGTGGTGCTGAAGATGGTGAATGAGATCAAGAAGATCCCAGGCATCTCCAGAGTCATGTATGATCTGACCTCCAAACCACCTGGCACCACAGAGTGGGAATAAAACGCAACACGACGTCATACCGACAGGACACACACTCACACACAATGCACAAACACGCTCAGCAGACATCAGAGAGGGCTGGTGAACTCCTCTCCCTTTCTGTCCTCCTTTCTCCCTCCCTCTTTTCCTCACCTACCCCCTCTGCCCTCTCCCTCCCTCCGTCCTTTACCTCCACCCCCTCTCTTCAACATTCCCATGGAGGGCAGACCGTACTGTGACGGGCGCACACGTGAGGCGCTACTACTCTGCTCTCCCCCACCACTCCTCCCTGGTCTTAATATTTTTGGCGATAGGGATTGATTAATGTTGGTTATTGATAATATATTGTCATTTTTTGATCCAGTGTATTTCCTCCCTATGATGAAAAGGTAAATTGCTGCTTCCTTTTTGTGAGATCAACCATTAAAGGCGAGCAGCGAGAAGCTGTGAAAGTTCAGAAAGTGGACTTTTGATGTGCCTCAGGTTGCATTCGTGGGATGAGCTAAATATGAAAACAAGCAAACAGTCGTGTCGTGAAAAGAAAGAATAGCAGGAGGAGAGTGTGGAAACCTTCAGCAATTGTTTTCTGCCTTTTTTTTTTGTCAGATGTTTTTGTCTAACTGTTGTAGGTCAGAATGTTCTCAACCTAAGACTATCCTCTCTATTTGTTCATTTTCACTTTCTGCCTGTAAACTGTGCTATGAAGAAGGTCGTCTGTTCAAAGTTAAACCAAACAGACAGACCTATGTGACCAATCAATAATTTTTAAGCTTTTTGTTTTGCCAAAAGTAGAATATGCTGTGGTGATATATAACATTGTGGGCTCCTGACGATCTTCTCCAAGCTACATTTGTTGACAAGAGCTCTTGACTTGTTGCTGTACCCCGTCGCGGACAGCAGTCAACCCAAGATTAGCTTCAGTATGATGACTAGTGTGCAGCTGTGCGGGAGGCCAATACGATGGGTGACTTTGTATGTGCCTGTTCTATTGTTTTTGTTTATTTCTTTGGTGTGACCCGACCTGGACTTTCCAGAAAGGAGGATATAACACTGTTTCTCCTCATGCTGCAATATGTATGCTTTTTATGAAGAATAAACATGGCAAGAGGACTAACTAATAACATAATTATAAGTACAGTAGAGTTTATAACCACATTGTGTAAATTGCTGTTGTCATTTCATCATTGTTTGGCTGCTCTTTTTGTTGTGCAGGGGCACATTTTTGCACATTTTGTCTTGTTTTCCACCCATAAAGCCATGGTGCTTTATCAGTATAACAGAATCCAACATGAACTTCACCTTGTTAAGTGTGTGGCTCTGTAGTGTCAAAGGTCAGGGTAAGAGTGCTGTCTGTTTGCCATCTCTAACATAAGCTCACTGTGTCTCAGAAAGGCATTACAGTTTCATTTTTCTGTTCTTTGAAGCGTTCAGTACACCATAATCTCTAATTTCCAGTCTTGTCATTTAGACCTCAGTGAATACAGTGCTCAGGTTTAACTGAGTTTTAAAAAGTGTATTGTACCCCTATAGAGACATTTCACCCAGATGAGGTGGTTCTCATGCCTCCAGAATTTGTCTTTGTGCCTCTCATCTTCTGTTAAATCCTTAAACTTTAGTGGCAAAATACTCCTAATGCAAAATGGTTTTAACTGCTATTAGTGTTTCTTTTATACATGGGTATTTTTCTGTTACATATGTCTCCATAGAAAACAAAAGCTTGATAGTAAATGGACATATAATTTTGTAGTTGGATTTAATTGCAATATCGATAAGATTAAGTTATGCAATTTAATGTCTGATGGGTTTTTTGTTTTTTTAATTTGATTTTTGTTCAACAATGCTCATTCTCCTTAGTAACGTGCCTCAAACCAAGCCACTGCATGCAGTTTCAACTATGATGACATTTGTACAATGGAAAACTGAGCTTTAATAAAGATCTCCATGTTGAAACTCCTCACCTCTCCGTATAATGAGCTACTCATCATAGTTGTTTACCTTTCACAAAACTTCATTTGCTATCATTATTAGTTTGTGACAGTTATTTTTGGAGCGTGTAGGCCCACGTAATTGCAAAAACAAATTACACTTGAAAATACTCCTGACACTGTGCTACACTAAATAATAATAAATTAAAAAAAATATTAAGGCTGCGAAATACAGAAGATGAAGAAATTAAAATCACTATATAAAATGTTAAATCTCTCTAGTTAATGAGTTAAATTAACTTTTTAAGATATAGTCTATACACTAATATACCTTCTCCTTTCGGCTTTTCCCTTCAGGGGTCGCCACAGCGAATCAGTTGCCTTCATCTAACCCTGTCTTCTGCATCCTCTTCTCTCACACCAACTACCTTAATGTCCTAAATATGGATATTTCAGACTTGATTAACTCTGTTGTCTTGGGCATTGGGGCAGATTAAAATGAAAGTAGAAATGTCCACATCCAAAAGAAGTAATAAAATAATAAATTACTTAACTTGCTTCCACTGCAGCTTTGTGTGTTTTGAGAAATGTCTTCTACCAACTGTAATAGAACCCAAATTACTAGCTTATATCACAACAGTTTTGTTTAGGTCTAATAAATAAACTAATCTATTCAATTTTTATATATATATAAAAAGTTGAATACACAGACAAACAAATCTAACAGAGTTTTGGGAGAATGCCCTGTTTTTCCATTTTACTGTGTGCCCCTTCTGCATGCAGCAGTGTCTTTGTAATTGATTTCTCGCAGAACTCATCAGCATCAGTTTAACGTCTCTCATGTGCCTGAGACGGATCACAAGAGCTCAGTCACACACTCACGCTCACACTGATGTTAATCATTCATCATCCGCAGCTGCACAAGAACTACATCTAAATATCCACCTTTTTTTACATTTCTGCTTTCTGTGTGACGACTTCCCTTTAGTATCATTTCATGTAACAATAGTGACACACAACTGCTGTAAACAGCCATATTGTTGAAATTAGTGCCTATTTGTTTGCAGTCGGGCCTTGTTACCCAGCAGAGGTCCCTTTGAGCGTCGGACGGGGTTCAGGTGTGGGTTACTCCCCGCTGACTGAGAGACAAGAGCAGACAAGTTCAGTCACCCATCAACGCAGCACAGACCCACACTCAGGGGACGAGGCATGGTTTTGGAACAGTAGCTAAGCTGTAAGGTTGCGTGAAGACTCTACAAGTTGCCACATGCAACTGCCAATTAACTCTTAGCCTGTGGCACTTTATTTTCTGCAGTTGACCCGTGTACAGACACATACACTGATTTGTATTTACAGGAGGAAAGAGAGAGATTAAACGTAATGATGGGATGTTTCTTTGAATTTATTTGACAGTGAAGTGTGTGTTTGTGCGCATGTTTGGTGGTCCATGATCCAGAAACATCTTTTTAACCACACTTATTATTAATCATCATCATCAGAGAGAAGTCTGGGCCTCCTTGCTGAAGCTGCTGCCCCCGTGACCCGACTTAAACGGATAAGCGGGAGAAGACGAGACGAGATTATTAATCATTAATCAAGTCAAAATAATTTGGTATTTACTAAAATGAACAAAGTCCCTATTTTTGTTTCATATGGAACAAAGATAAATATGTCACTGTAATCCAGTGTCCTGCTCTACACTTCTGTACTGTTGAATCAGTTCTCAGGTTACCTTGTGCGGCACATCTCCCTTGAGAGTAGATGAGACACCTGTCACACTTCTGCTGTTTCTGTTGCTGTCTGCCACACCAAGAGCTCTCCCGGCTCCCCTCTGCATCAACGTAGCATGGAAATCAGCCGTTTTTTGCTTGGATTATGTGCCCTTTGCTACTTTTATGGGTCTGTTTCAGCAGAGTCCACGTGCAAGCTTAAGGCCAAGTTCAACCTGAGCGGCTACAAGGATGTAAAGAAGAAGGTTGTTGTTGGGGGGATGTTTCCAGTTCACATGCGTATTGCTTCCACTGATGGAAACACTTCAAGGGTCCCCGTCTCCTCGGGGTGTGAGGGGTGAGTTGACCTGCTGTCTTTTTTCACTGTGACTGTGTTGGCATAGTCTCTTTTATCTTATGTTACTGTTAGAATGTATTACATTATTTATAAATAATCTCACATGCCTAAATTAGATTATTTCATATTTTTTGCCATTCAATGAAAAATATTTTTATGTGACTGACTTAAATAAGTGTTTTAACCACACACATTGTACTTCTGTGATCTCTTAACCGCATGATTTAATACAAAAATCAAGAAAGAGCAGGGCGGGACCTCTGGGGCCAATTAGCCACTTTAGCAATTATTATTACCATTACAGTGTAATGTGCAACAATAACCAGCAAGTCCTCTTGTGGCTAATTTAGGTAATAACATACAAAGTCTAAAATAGTCTATGTGTATCCTCCAGTCATCAAGTATTTTGATTGTGCACTGAATGTTCTTTTGGATCTTAAATTCACAAACACAAGCTTTTGTAGCATGTGTTGAGGTCTTAAACGTTTAATGAGTGCTTGTTTACTGCTCATCACTTTCCCATCATCCTTCAGGTTTAACTTCCGTACCTTCCGTTGGACCCAGACCATGCTGTTTGCCATCAACGAAATAAACGAAAGGAAAGACCTGCTGCCTAACACAGACCTGGGCTACGTCATCTACGACTCCTGCTTCACCATCTCCAAGGCCGTAGAGGGCACCCTCACCTATCTGACGGGTCAGGACGAGGCTGTACCCAACTACCGCTGTGGGAGTGGGGCGCCTCTGGCTGCTCTGGTGGGCGCTGGGGGTTCTGACTTGTCCATTGCCACCGCTAGGATACTTGGTCTCTATCACTTCCCACAGGTAGGTCGGTGGTGGGTTACATGAAGGTAGATGAAAGCAAGACGAAATGAACAGACCTAGACAAGAAACCTTTGTGCGTCTGCTCTCCTCCGTCATCTTTAGGTCAGCTATTTTTCAAGCTGCTCCGCCCTGGAGAGTAAGTTTCAGTTCCCCACCTTCCTGCGGACCATTCCCAATGACAAGCACCAGTCTACAGCTATTGCCAAGCTGGTGCTACACTTTGGCTGGACTTGGGTGGGCACCATAGCTGCCGACGATGATTACGGCAAGTATGGCATCAAAGACTTTAAGGAGCAGGTAGAGGAAGCTGGTGTCTGCATCTCCTTCTCTGAGACTCTGCCCAAGGTAATCAGCTGAGCTATCCAGTGGCATGATGCCATGTCTGTCTTTTCTAGAGATGTGTTACAAATCCATTCCTTTGTTTCACAAACTTAAGGTGAGTTCCCCAGAGGACATCCAGCGTATTGTTCAAACTGTAGCTGAGGCCACGGCCAAGATCATCGTGGTCTTCTCATCAGACGTGGACCTCAGTCCTCTCATCACTGAGCTCATCAGGCACAACGTGACCAACCGCACCTGGATCGCCAGCGAGGCCTGGGTCACCTCCGCTCTGATCATGCAGCCTGGGGTGAGTGACCGAAATTACAGTTCCAGATGTTTCAGAGGCTCTAACCAGCCTGAACAAATAAATGTGAATCACAATGTGAGCTGAAGTTGATAATGTGCATGTTTTTATCTAGGTGAGGTCGTTGTTAGGTGGTACTCTGGGCTTTGGGATAAAGAGGGCTACCATCCCTGGTCTTGAGCAACATCTCCTGGATCTGGACCCCTTTGCTAACCCGCTCACTGAGGAATTCTGGGAAACGGTGTGTTTATTAAGCTTACTAACCAGAGTGACGATTGATCCCTCTCCACAAATATATATTTTAGCCACATGCAATACACAGCTAGTAGTCACATGGTCTGAACCTAAGAAGACAAACATTCATTGGCAACGTTAAAAGTCACACGAATCCAGAGAAAGTAAAGTTTGTGACCTTGTTTTTGTCCTATAGTTGTTTAACTGCACGTTGCACTACAACAAAGCTCTGTGGCAGATGGACCAGAGGGCCAAGGAGGTTAATGGCACATTGTCCAAGGCGAAGAGGGCGCTCCCTGATGGGCTGTGTACAGGGAAGGAGGATCTGGCACGGCTCAGTAACACCTACACTGATGTCTCTCAGTTACGGATCACATACAGGTCAGTTCTCACAACTCGTGTTGCTACTGAACTAAGTATGACTGATTCTACTAAAGTCACTTCAGCAACACGATTATGTTTATGCTACTGGAATTTGCCCCATCGCCCCCACCACTAAGAGCATAGCACCGCTCCAAGTGTCATGAAGATAGTTTTGGTTTTACGTGCTGACATTTTGCCTGCTGCCGCTCTATTTTTATGTATTTGATATTGACGATGTGTATGATCCACAATGAACTGTTTTCAGAGGGACTATTTCTTTGATAGAGAGTAGCTCCAGACTAATGAGAATCTTGTGTTGCTTGAAGTGCCACGACGTGTGATTTAGGTGAACTAACCTTAATGATGAAGTCAAACCGATAGATATTTGAATGAAGGTGTGATTGTTTATGATGAATATAATGATGATGATGATGTTGTCTCCTTACAGTGTGTACAAAGCCGTGTACGCTGTGGCCCATGCCTTGCACAACATGGAGCACTGTGTAGAGGGGAAGGGGCCATTTAATGGGAAAGACTGTGCTGACATCACCAACTTTGAGCCATGGCAGGTAAGCTGTGTGTTTGTGTGTTTGTGTGAGTGCAATGTTTTTATAGGCATGTGTGTAAATCAGGTGTGGCTGTCTTCCTCAGCTGATGTACTACCTGAAGAACGTGCGTTTCAAAGTGCCACACACAGACGAAGAGATCTACTTTGAAGACGGGGATGTAGAAGGTTTCTACGAAATCATTAACTGGCAGTTCGACAGTAACGGGGAGATATCCTACATCAGTGTGGGCCAGTACAACGGCACAGCAGCGCCAGAAGACAGGATGACCATAAAAAATGACTCCATTGTGTGGAACAATGAAGTGTTGGAGGTATCATATTGATTTAGACAGCCATGATCCACACACAGATTATGATTCCTAGTTTACCCGTTATTCTGGCACATGCACGCATGTATCTGTAAATCAGTGTTTGTTTTTGTTGCAGCCTCCTCGGTCAGTGTGCAGTGAGAACTGTCAGCCAGGCACCAGGAAGGGAATCCGGCAGGGCGAGCCAGTTTGCTGCTTTGACTGTATCCCATGTGCTGACGGAGAGATCAGCAACACAACCAGTCAGTATACAGCTCTCAAATTGAAACTTATAAACACGATGATATCTTCCTGAAAGGTCTGAACTTTTACTGAAATAAAAACCTGAATAATAATAAAATTCATTAAGCTGTGGCATAGTGGTATCTGTTTTCATGGTCTCCTTCCCTTTCCTGACAGATGCTCGTGAATGCATCCTATGCAGTGAAGACGACTGGTCCAATGAGGCTCATGATGCCTGTGTGCCAAAAATCATCGAGTTCCTAGCCTTTGGAGAGCCCCTGGGTATCACTCTCATTGTCATCTCGGCCTTCGGTGCTTTAGTCACCATTGCTGTCGCGGTGAGACTCACACCAGAAAAACACAAGTCCTGGAGCTAACAGGTCAAATGTGGTGTTTCACTGTTCTGTTCACTTCTTTTTCCAGGTGGTGTTTATTATGAACATCGGCACTCCTCTGGTGAAAGCCAACGATGCTCTGTTGAGTTTCTCGCTGCTCTTCTCACTGGTGGTGACCTTCCTCTGCTCCATCGTCTTCCTCGGAGAGCCACAGAACTGGAGCTGCATGACCAGTCAAGTGGCCCTGGCTCTGGGTTTTGCTCTCTGCCTTTCCTCTATCATGGGTGGGTACACTTTACTGTGCTGTTGTCACCAACTATGCATTAACTCACAGCCTATTACTGTGCTATCTGTGGGGTTTTGTAGTTCTGGCTAGAAATTAATGTACCCTTTTCTCAAAATCATGAACTATTTTTACACGTGTCTGTACTTCAGGTAAGGCAGCAGTGTTGATGCTGAGAGCTCAGGCTCTGAAAGCGGCCCGTGCCCGAAGCAAAGCAGCTGCCAAAGCTGCAAAGGCCGCAGCTGAAGCAGCAGCCAACAGCGGCAGTCCTGATGTCATTGTAACCAACACAAATAACATTAATGATGTCAATACCAGTGCGAATCCTGAAGTTGATCGTCTCACTTTTGCCCACCAGAGGGCGATGGCTGCCGTGGCAACATTAATACAGGTAAATACACTGAAAAGAAACTTCATGCCTTACTCTGAACTCTATAATATTCCTGATATTTAAATTTTTCTACACAGGCTATAGCGTGCACAGTGTGGCTCATAGTGCTGCCTCCTCACGCGTTTAAAAACACCTCTGCCCAGAATATAAAGATCATACTCGAATGTGATGAAGGCTCTGTGGTCTTCATCTGTTGTATCTTCGCCTATGACATCCTGCTGGCTCTGATTGCCTTCATATTTGCCTTCATTGCCCGTAAACTGGAAGACCACGTCAGGTAGGAAACACACAAGGTTTCAAAAGGAACATTTAGTGTAGCAGTTAATTCTCACCTCTAGAGGCCTCATGCATGTTTCTCACTCTGCCTTCCAGTGAGGGGAAGAGTATGACCTTCGGCATGTTGGTCTTCTTCATCGTTTGGATCTCCTTTGTCCCGGCTTACCTCAGCACACGTGGCAAGTTCATGGTTGCTGTCCAGATTTTTGCCATCCTGGCTTCCAGCTTTGGCCTGCTGACCTGCATCTTCCTGCCCAAGTGTTACGTTCTCTTGGTCAAACCGGAACGCAACAAAGAGGAGCTGATGAGGCCTCGTGTCAAACCTCGCGACGGGACCTCAACTGGAACCTCAGCCTCACTCGCTACAACTGCTACTGAGGTCACTGCTACAACTGCATCCACTCCTATTGATGATTAGTGGGGTGCTGCTAAGAACTAAACTGAGCCACAATACTGAAGTCGTAAAAGAATGTAGATGTGCCACGGCTTTACTGAGCATCCAGTCCCACTGATTTGGGTCCCCACTCTTGTAATTCCCACATATCTTACAGTGATCATGGTTGGTCTGTAATTAATAGACAAAATATTTTAATTTAAACTGACTGGAGTCAGTTGTACCCTCACATTCATTTCAACAAGCATTGTCCATGAGGAAAGACAGCTGCTACCTCACCTAAACATCTCAAAAAATCTCACTTTCAAAACCATTCAGCAAGTTCAGACTCTTACTGTCAAAGCTGCTTCAGTTGTGGTAGTGAAATTGAAATTAAGTCAACGTTTACCTCAGATATTATACCGCTGTACTCCTAGTTGCAAATGAAACAAACATATCTGATCATTTTTACAATTACGAGCATTTAGCTGATGTGGTTCCTATCAAAATATTTGTACAAAATGTTTTAATTTCTTTTACTTCAATCAATGTACTAAATGTCTCTGGAAATGTTAGTGTAATACATTTCCTAACAATACAATAAATATTATTTTTAGTCACTATAATGTGTGTTTTTCTTGTTAGAGCCACAGTAGGTAATGTGTTTTTTTTATTTGAATACTTTTTACTTTAACATTTTGCAAAAATGATATTATATCTTAGCTGCAATATAACTGCAAGGGGTGTTTATAATGATAAACACAGAGATAGCTATAGTATCACCTGTCTTTGTAGTTATCTAAGCGTTAGCCTTTTAGTGTTTTTCAGTCCCTGAAACAACAACTGCTGTTGTTTAATCTCAGTGGTATTATTAATGCTGTTTCCAGTCTCAGCAATCTGTTTTTAATGAATAGGAAAATAACAATATTGGATTTTGGTTCAGCAATATATTTGTTTAAATCATAAATACATTTGTATTTCAATTCTTTAATCCTTCCATTAGATTCAGTATTTCAGTTTTCCATTATAAACCTCGTTTTTCAATGTCATTTGTTCTATTAACTAGGAGACAGGCCTAACTTGGAGGCAAGTAGGCGAGTTGCAGTTACATTTTTGTTTAAACTGGCTGGCTTCATTTTCCAGGACGTTATCTGCAGGTCAGCAACACAAGAGGAGCTCAGAGTCAAGCTGCTGCTCCTCTTCAGGTTGAAAAGGATGTCCATGGTGGACCCGGGGGTGAGCCCAAACAGGGATGAGATGCAGACAGAGATGCATCAGGCAGCCCGAGTAATCCAGCAGAGGGAGCTGGAGGAGGTTGTTGTGGGAATAAACACTGTGGTTGCTATGTCTGTAGAAGATGGTGATACACCAAAGAAAAATATATATATTTTAGGAAATAAGGAGGAAATAAAATGACATTTATATATTATATTTTATTATTTATTGTTTTTTAAGTCTTTTGATATTCAGATCCTTCTTCAGTGAGTTATGAGCAGTTTAGGAAATATGATGCTCCGTGAAATTTTCTTTTAAATAAGACGACTTCTCAGTTGAAGAGTAATTAATTATGCTAAAATACATGTGATGGATGACTTAGTGTTAAAAAGATGACAAGATGAGAGGAAGAACATACAGTACAACAGTTAAAAAACAGGAGTTTATTGAGCAGGAACAAAGCGGAGAGACTTGTGATATTATTGTGTGTGGGCGTGTTGACTGTGTGATAAATCATAGTAAGCTTTGTTAACCTCATTTTACAAAAGTCAGTGAAGCAATATTTTATGTTGTGTCATGAATCAAGCATACTATTTCATCATTTTCTGTTTTTTTTTTTCCCATCAGTGGGTCGCTGACCTTATTATCCATGTGTGTGTGTGTGTGTTTGAGGACGCTTTTTGTCTACCCGTCGGTTTAATGTGCATACAGTTAAGTGTTTGTGCTCTCGCTCATGAACACGTGCCTTTCCAGGAGTCTGTGAAGCTGTGAACTGTGTCCAACCAAAGCTGTCATTGTGGACGGTAATAAATTCTGCCAGTGACAGAGCGGTGAAGGAATGTGTTTATAATTTATTGTCAGCTGACAGGAGTGGACAGTAACAGCAGTGCTAAATCAAGATTAAAATGTGTGCACGTGCAGCACTGCATGTACTGTATGTGTATATGTGTGTGTACACTTTATTTTGCATGTGTGTGAGGGTGTGCACCCATGCGTTAACTTGCAGGAGTTATTTTCTGTTTACACTTCATCACTTTATGAAGTCAGCAGGCTCTGTTTACAGTGTATCCTCTACTTTTCCGTGTTTTGATATCTTCATTTCTTTCTTTCTGATGCAGGTTCATACTGTATGCAGCGTAGTGTCTGCTTTAAATAAGACAACGGAGGCCTAACTATTCCCTCTCCCTCATCAGCACAGTTTAAGCTTCTGGACCACTTTTGTGATTCATTTCGAGAAGTTCTTATCCACATTATTTGCCTTGAAGGTCTTTGTGTCTTTCATTTCTCTTTCTCATGTGATAAAGAGCTAAGTGAGTGTGACACAATCCAAATGAGCCAAAGAGGTAGTCTCATTTGTTTCTTTTCTGATTTACCAGTCAGCTAACATCCCTGAAGTGAAGTGTGTTTACTGAAGGCTGTTGGCGGTCCGTTATTGAACAGAGGAAGAAGAATTGATCGAGGGATGCAGGGAGGAGCCTCGCTAATCAGCAAGACCATGTCATTACTCAGTTGTCATGTGTGTGTGTGTGTGTGTGTGTGTGTGTGTGTGTGTGTGTGTGTGTGTGTGTGTGTGAGTGGGTCGGTGAGCGCTTGTCACTCAAAAAGATTTATAGAACTCCATTGTGGTCTTTCCCTGCTTAGTGTGTACATGTTTGTGTGTACAAGTGTTAAAGCTTTATTTCAAGTACAATGTATACCAGCAGAGGGAGATGCTAACTGATACTGATGCTGTTACATTAAGTCTTGGACATGTTTGACATTATTAACCATTGCACAGCGACACAGAGTAGTGTATTTGTGAGGTGTTTGAAAAACATGAGCCCACAGAACAGATTTTTTATTAATCAATTATTCACACAAAAGCCACTGAAGCGACTATTTATCAAATATGACTGATAAATAATAGGCTGTTCAGTTTCAACCACAAACAGACGTGTTGCAGTCACTGTTATTTAAACTGAGCTACCTTTGATCTGTGATGCGTTCAGTTACTGACATACTCACTAAAGTGCATCTGAACAGTGATGTGACTGCTTAGCTACATAGTGACTACAAATCTTTGAAATGAGCAGAAGAAATAATTCAAATAAGCAAAATGATTCAGACTTAACACCTCTACGAAGCAGCTTCACTTGACCAGACAGAGTTAAGAGCCTTTAGGGGTGAGTAGTAACATTTATTTGGACATATGACAATTATGACATATTTTAAGCACATGTGTAAAAAAAAAGTGAAGTGCTTGTTGACTTGCCTCCTGAGATCTCTGCTTTAAAATTCACCTTCCAAACTCTGCAAGCACATTGAAGTAAGTTGCCCATACTGTCAGTGTATGAACATAGATAATATTAGCTATGTTCATTTATCATGTGTAACATTAATCTTTGATGGCATTATAATGGCATTAACTTATCTTATAGCTGGTGGTCTGTTGGTTCCTTTCACAACCTAAAAAATATTAAAAAGGATAGTAACTTCTGCGTTGAGGAATTTATTAAGCTTCTACTACTTCTGCTATTTTTTTTACTTTACTTTAATCCTTTTTATGGTAAGAACCCACCACTGAGGCCCTTGCTTAAGGGATTCTCAGGGACAAGCAGTACTCTTTAACTTTCCAAGCTCAGACTTATCCAATCAGTCTTTGGATCAGCACATACTGTCCAGTCACGAGCGCGCTGTACTAGAGGGATGAATGTCATTCTTCCACGAGACATTCCCTCATTTGGTGGTTTCATTTCGCGGTGGAGAGCTCTGTCGAACACATCACTCCAACATCTCCCACAGGAGTTAAACTGGCATTGAAGTCTGTTGACTGTGAATGTCAGAGCATATGATTCACATTTCCATACTCATTAAATCACTGAGTGACGTTTGTGCTCCAAGCATATGCATTTGTTATGTTTCACCCATCATGAGACGATTGACTAAACAAGCATAAAAAAAGTAACTAACACTTCCGTACAAGGACTTTGTTGAAGTGTTTACTCACCCGTTTATCCCTCTGACAGAACTCCAGCGAGCGAAGGTCACCCACACTGATATCACAGGCAGATAAACACTAGGACCTCTGAGATGAGAGGACCTCTCATTAGTCTCAGACCACTTAAGAATAGTTTCCAGTGGATATTTCAGTTCTTCATGTGGAAATTGTACCTTGCTCTCAGTAACTCAAGCATGTAAAGGATGCTTAAGCTCTTAATGAGTTGTGTGTGTGTGGGTGTGTGTGTGTTTGTACTTCAAAAGAATGTATTTAGATCCTCAGGTCTAATTCACGGGGATAAATTCTGAAGACTAATCTTTTTCCATTTCTCCTGGTACATACCTTGCTGTATTATATAAGTCCGTCAGTAAATAATAAGATCTCTGTGATAGAGCCGAGCATTAATCTGACTTCAAAGAGATTAAAAGAAGATCCCATATTGCTCTTGTCAGTACACAGACGTAGAGAATAAAAAGAGGAATAAACTGTCAGTAACCATATTTTTTTTGCTGTTGTGTGGAAAAGAAACACCTGCACCCTAAACATAATTTCAAAGTTTGCAATTTTTTTGAACTTTTCAAAGGCGCTGGGATGAAGTACTCACCTGACAGCCTCATCTTAGATGATATCGCACATATTGCTGCTGCTCTTTGAATGAATGACTTTTTCTAATAAGTGAGCAGATTGTGGGTGACTAAAGAGATGTGTGGAGGCCAAGTTTGCTCCTCATAATTTAATAGTGGTAGGAGCAGCTGTTCCATTTTGCTTCATACTGCTTCATGTTGGCGTGTGTGTGTGTCTGTTTTACCTCTCTGTGTCTGTTACAGTTTCCCCACTGTCATCTCTATCCTTCATCACCCTCTCACCATGCCTCTCTCTTAGACGTCTGGACTAATTATAAATCCACTTAGTATCTGAAAACATTTCCACCTCCCACTGTTTTTCCTCTCCTTCTGCCCTTTTTCAACCATGTTATTATTAACCTTATTTTCTTTCTTTTGTGCTGGGAGTAGAAAACAGCACCGATTTCAGACACTTCATACAAATACACAGAAACCATTTTTAATATATGGTTAGAAAAAGATTCACTTTGCATGGTAATGCTACTTTGTGTGCTCTTAAAAGGTTAGTAAACTCAGCTCGTGAAGGATTAATCGACCACACAATTGTGAGCAAATGAGAAAAATATTTCCTGCAAAATGAGGCAAGAAATTAGGGAATTATTCATGGAAGATCTATGGTATAATTAAATAATTTGCGTGTGGTGATGGCACAGTTTTACTGTGACAGAATATTTGATTGTGTGTGTGTGTTTGTGTTGAAAAGCTGTTTTCACCTGTGATCGAGTGCATCTATATTTAAAGTTACCAGACACATTCACACACGCAGTCAGGCCATCGCTGGTCAGGAAAACTGCTAGAAATAATTAGACTAATTGAAGAGTATCTAACATATTAAGAGAAAGAGTTGCGTGTACCATGCACGCCTGTGTGTGTGTGTGTGCACATGGAGTGTGTGTTTGGATTGTCCACTGTATCAGTTTGCATCTCAAGAGGGCTTCAGGATAACGGACTTGAATGACTGATTTTGTCCATGCTAGAATTTCTCTCTTAGTGACGAAGACATCACAGAGAAGTCAGATTAGATTCACTTTGTGTGAGGAATCTCCTCATGCAGTGACCTTGAGGTCTGATAACAGGTCATCCAGTCAAAGTGCTGTGTACAGGCCTGTGTGTGCCAAATATGAGACATTTTATCAGTACACTGTAATGTGATCATGAAAGAATTCCTGCTTTTGGGAAACACTAATGTGCAACACCACAGCTACCTACAACAAAATCTCTGTCAGGTGATGTATTTCTAATATTTATTATAGTATAGCCTAAGTGCTATTAGTGACTTTAAATACACTGCCCAGCCCTGCAGCAAACAATACAAATTAACTGCTGACCACAAACACAGATAAGAGGTCTTCCTTCCATCCTTTCACCCGGTAAAGTCAACACTGACCCCATTCTCGCCCGAACCATGCCCCTCAGACACATCCACTGAGCAATCGGGGTCTCATTACCCGGTTGAATAATTTAGGGTTGACACTCCATCTCTTATCTATTCACTTGACCTCTGAAGACACAAGTCTCTGGGTATTTGCTTAGATATCAGGAGGATCCTCAGACCACACAGCTTGACCACAAGGAACCATTTAATGGACTACTCACATGTCTAGCTCAAATTATATACTGGGTTTGCATGTTACTTGAATAAACCCCTGCTAATAACTAACCTTTCCACTTTATTATTTTTCACTGTGTGCAAGCTGGTCATAGATTCAGTCAGAGATATAGTTAGCCTTAGTTGACCTGTCCTGCTCTTTAATACATTTGGGGAAGTTTACACACCAGTAAGCCCAGCTGATCTTGTTAGATTTAGGGTTAATCAAACCCATTGATTAGTACTATTTCTAAAAAGCAGTGCAGTGTTAATGCATAGCATTACGGCTTCAAAATAAAAACAAATATCTAAGCGTTAAGCAACTAAACAGGGTTAGGTTTTTGGCAATGAATGGTCGTAGTATTTCCTTTTCACACTTACACAACAAATACAAAAACCAATGCTAATCTACTGACAATGGAGCTAATCAGCTGGAAAAGGAAGACCAACTTCACAGCAGAAATAAACATGTTTACAGCCTGGTACAAAAAACTGTTTTGGTCTCTATAGCTAATTTCACCGTTCATAACAATTGTACTAAGGGTGAATTTTTGTTAAACTTACCCATTCAAATGATACTAAGGCATAAAGTTATACATAATTAACAGCGTGTCCGCTTTGATTGACAGGCAAGTGCTGTTACAGATGGCTTATTAAAGCACCCAGGCATTATTCAGCCAATGATCCATGTCTTTTCCAATTTTTAGGTTAGCCAAGAGGCGGAAAGAGCAGTACACCTTCAAAACAGAAGCTTATGGGTGACGTCACTCAGGCTCTGTCCATTCTTTATACTATCATTACTACTAACTACTAACTACTATTTACTTTTGGCTACCTCTGTCTGAAACATTGAAAATTGTATATCAGCCAAGAGGCCAAAGGCTCTATTTACAGAATACTGTGGAAATTGTGGAAATACAATATTGAAATTGAATATAATATGTATTTTAATTAGTGTATAATGGCCTAAAATAAGACTCATTATGTTTTTGTTACATTAGACAGACACCACAGGTCATCTTTGATTGACTTTGATCTGTTCACATTAAATTTAAGCAGTTTTCAAAGGCCAAACTGAAAACACAGTCCTCCTTGTTCCACCTTCAAAGCTCGCTCTCATCCTCTGGTTTAGACAAGCGAGCCAGCACTTTACTTAGCCAGCCTTCATAATAAATGAACTCCATGCTCTGTCCAAATTGTATCTCTCTGGCTCTTCTCCTTTCGTCTTTACCCACCCTCCTCTTCTCCTCATAACAGAGTGACTTTGAGCTTCTCCGTGCGTTTGACTAAACTTGTGTTTAGTCAGGTGGTGAAGGCCAAGGGCCACACCAGCCCCCTGCTCTCCTGCAGAAGTCTACGTGACATTAATTAGCATCTCATCAGCATGCGATCCTTTGCCACCACACAAACGTTGACTACACACATGCGTCTCCTGAGTCCTTGAATATACTTTACCTCTCTTTGCACAGTGGTGTTTAGCTGTTTTGAGTCTTTTTCAGGTGAATTTAGGCACACAAAAAAAGAAAGTTTATACTTGGTTGTACACAAAAAACAAAGAAGTTTGCTTGGAAGTGTTCAGGAGAGAAGCCATAAAACCTCTCTGGTGTGTTTGTGTTGTATTTGAACTTTGAACTCGCAGCAGAACAAATGGACACACACAAATAGAAACACAGACTATGTGAATTTACTTGCAAATATGCATTCAAGCTAGACTAACTAGAAGAAGAAGTACTACCCATCTTTAACATCTGTGCTCAGATTTTGGTGTTTGTTGCGTCGTGGGTTTCCACACTGTTATGTCTGATAAAGGTGTAAATGTGTGTTTCTGCCACACCAGCCTGGAGTCTTATGACACAAGGCATGGTGTTAAGACTCCAAGACTCTGAAATGATCCAGGAGGAGTGTATATATATAGAGTTGTCACTGGTACCGAACCCTGAAGATACACATGCTGTGTGTTAATAATTGTAATAGCTCTACTCCAAACAGTTTCTACTGTGTTTATTACATCCATCCACATTCAAACGCAGAGTAATTTATATTATTCTCACTTTACTACCTACACTTTACTTTTGTGTGTGCTCACTCATATAGATTATTTCGTTTTATTAATATTATGTGTTGTTTTAACACTCATTTAAGTACACCTATTATGTATGCAGGCCGTGTGTGCGCGTTTGTGTGTGAGTGTGTATGCATTGTCGACACCCTGGCATGTTTGGCTCCCTCCTTTTAGGCCAGGGCAGGCGGTGACGAGACAAGGAAACCAGGATCTTGTTTCAAGCTGGATGAGGCTATAAGAGAGCAGAGAACACACTGCACAAACAGACGTACAGAAAGACAGAGGGAGAGAGAGACAGACATACGGAGAGACCTCAGAATAAACAGAAAAAGGAGACAGGCTTGGAAACGAGAAGTTTGAAGACTGCAGTCAGACAAAACAAGCTTTCTGTAAGTCATACATCCTTCTCTGAAGCTGGAGTGATCAGTCAAAACAGGAGAAGAAGGACCCACTTGAAAAAATCAGAGGCTCCTCCTCTCAACCTTGATCTCTGAACTCAGCCCTTGAGGGGAGGGGGTACCCTCTGGGGCGATGTTCGCCGCCCGGACCGGAGGGAGCATGGGGCCTGGTGGCCACCACCCCATGCACCGTAAACAATCGGTGGCCTCTATCAGCGGGACAAAAACCAAGGAAGTCAAGCGCAATTCCACAGCCGGGAAACAGGGGGCGTACAGACACAAGGCGGTGCTGATCAGAGAGATGGAGACCAAATGGTACCTGAAAATGTTTGGAATGGGCAAAGAGGAGACAGTCGCACATAAGACTGGTATGCCCTACAGGTCAGTCAAGCCCTGTGAGTGTGTGGATATGTGTGTGTGTGTGAGAGAGAGAGACCTTAAATAGAGACCATACAGCCATACTTGACACAGTGCAAACAGATTGATGGCCTAAATGTATTATGCAGAGCTGCTTGTTGATGCACAAAATCATTTGGTTCCATGGACGGATTAATCCCAGTGGTGCTTACACAAACATGCACACACAAATGATGGTATTACGGGCTTTTTGATTCTCTGCACATCATTAACTCTGCAATCAATAAATTGGTGTGCATGTGTGTGCAACATACTGTAAGTACACATTCAAGGACCATCAGGGACTTCAATGACAAATGGTTTCTTTACATTTCTGACCATTGTGTGTCACAGGAGTCATGCTACCCATAACGACCCCCGGCTTAGAGTTGTGTCACCTGATCTTGCCTTAATGCTAATAACTAGCATCTGTCTTTCTGCATTAGACTGTGCTGACATCTTCAAACGCCATGGTGACAAAACAAATGGAGGCTGGAGGGAGTGCTTTGATTCTTGTCTGTGTGACTGACAGATATGAAGCACCAATGGTGTTGGTTTCCAGGCCAATTTCCACTTTTGGAAGTTCGAATATCACTAAAGCAAGAGTTGATCTCATCTCTCCCTTCCTCTGTCTCCTCTCCTTTTTCTCACACATGGATATTTTCAGTGTTGGGTTACACCACCCTCCCCATCCCCTTTCCCTTTCCACATCTCCTCTGGTCGCTTTCTCTAAACGCCTAATCCGTCCCATTCCAATCATTCAAGCCTAAAGCTCCACATTCATCAGCCTGGAGTCCAGAGTTTCTCCTCTCCTCTTCCCTTTGCCTTTATTCTCCAGCTTCCCTACTGATTTTGGCTCTGATCACTCTCTAATTATAAAAACAAAGTAGACAAGTGAGAAGAATGATTAAGAACCAAGGGCGCAGTGTGGCGACAAAATGTTGTGGTCTCCCAAATATTTATAGATCCATTTATCTTGTAGGGCAACAAAGCAGAAGGTTTCATAATTCAAAAGGATTTGTATGATACAAATTTGTTTGTTCACTATTCAGAGAAAATCCATTGGCAGAAGATTGCAGACTCAGACTGTATGTACAGCTTGGCTGTGAAGTGACAGATATTTTTGACATGTATTTCATGTAACTTTACTTCACGTTAAGATTTCTGGCAGCTACATGTGCACTATGTGATCTCTTTATTTGGCTGTGTTAATTACAGAGTAACAGAACTAAAATTTCCACCATATCTTGAATGGTGATTATGACCATTATGTGTCTTTGATAAGATATTTGTTTTATTAATAGTAACTCATCATGTTACATTAGGTACAGGTGTTGAATGAGCTGCTTACAAGTGTCTTTGGCTTGGGCTGCTGCTTGCATTGTTTTCATTGTTTTATAATCTCTACAGCAACCAAACACAGTTCAGTGTCAGTATCCATTGCTGATATAGAAAGTAATGTAATATGTATCCCCTCTTAGACAGTGTTGAATTGTGAAATATTCAAAAATGATTGCAGCCTGCTATAACCTTCCACGTGGGTTTTTGTTTGCCATGGCAAACCTTAACCATACTCGCAATAAATTGGATTTAACCAATCAATTGCTAGCTGGTTAGTCAGCTAGTTTGGTTAGGTGGATAACTGCCCCGTGAGTAAATCTTTATGCATTTAGCCACTGCTTGGATTCAACAACAACTATTTGAAATGGTTTTCAGCTTGTAAAAGTTTATTTGGTAAGCTTTGAGAAGATTGTCCTGATATATGCTGTTTTTTGTAATTCAACATACATTAAAACATAGCTATTTGTTTTGTCGATCTCATCATAGCACTGTGTTAGCACTGTTAACTCCGTCCTATTTCCCTCCTTTCAAGCACCACTGTGTTGAACTACAGCTTTTGCACAGTGCTAGTGCCACAAAGTCCTTCTTTAACATGTCCTCTCTTTTTACATATCACCCCTAATTGATTTCAGATATTTTTAATGGGCAGAAAATGGCACAAATATTCAATATTATTCAAATATATTTGAACTGAAAATTGAGGAAACATATGAATTACAAAGTTGCCAAATAAAAACAAATTCTACATCAGGTTGTTTTTTCAGATGCTAGGCCAGACGTGTTGGTGGCTTCACATGCTCTTTATTTGCAGGCTCATAAAGATATGCTGAAAGCCCCCCATGGCTTAACTGACAGATTGACAGCTACATGTGTGAGTGTGTGCATGTATGAGTGTGTTTACTACGTATGCTTCGAAGTGATGAGCTCAGTGGACCACCAATAAAAAAAGGGACTACAGTGTGCGAATTACTATGAGATTAGCACGACCTTCACACATACATACTCTCATAAACACACACACACGGACAGATAGAATACATTTTCAATAATCAATACTGATCATTAGAGTCTGATCACTCTGTTTTTATAATGGGGACATCTCGAAAGAACGACTAATGGGTTGTCTCTGACCTAAAAAAGACATGAGTGTGAGATGAACCTTTCCAAAAAGCCACACACACACACACACACACACACACACACACACACACACCAGAGCTGCCAGCTCTCCTTTCTGAGCCCCTGACGTGGACGCCAAACAGCATGCGATGGCTGGATGGATATCTCCCTGTCTGTTTTGAATCAGAACAATTGCTACAATTTTTGGCCATTCAGTAATTCTGCATAAAAACTGGGGCAGAATATAAACAGAGAAATCCTGGGATTTTATAACTGAGCTAAAAATAGTATTTTTTTTAATGTTAAAAATGAATCTAATGTAATCGCCTTATTCCACTGGAACACACAGGTCAAAACTGTCACTTTAAGGCAATATTCAAAGTGCTTTTCCTCCACTACAACATGTAAGAAAGTAAGGAAACTTAATAAGTTAAAACGATGACAGCCAACAGTATCACTGCCCCTCTCTAACCAGGTATTGGTTCCTGACACCCTTGGCACCAGAGACAAAGGTGTGGTAACATGACACTGTTGCACGAAGAACAAAAACACATGTAGAGAGCTTGATGCTTTCCTGGACCATGCGAATGCTGCCAAGATTAATGGTTTGAATCACACAACAGCCACCCTTTTTGTACATCCTAAAAATAACCCTCAGTAGATTAAATATTGTTATATTACACAAAATGTTAACACTTCCTGATGAAGCTAAAACCACAAAATGCAGTTGAATAGTCTATTCTTATCTTGGTTCATCTTTTAAAAATGCTCAGACGATTAAAAGAACAGTAAGATTAGAAGAGGAGACTTAGGACGGCTAGAATATCTCTATATTTTGTACAGTCAATGTAATATGATGTTATCATTCCCACTTTGCTCTCACCCTTCAGCATTAAGCTGGTTTAGATTTTCAATGATAATAACAATGGGATTTAGTAGAGAATGTAGGCCAACACACTGGTGTTAAAAAGGAGCAGGACAGTCCCTGAGGGCTAGAGACTGATCACTGGCATAATTATTGCTGCCATAGAGTCAGATGGCACAGAAAGAGCTTCCTCATTCAAGTAAACAACACGCATATATCGTTTTAAATACTGCAAATGGCTGGTGAGGGGTTACGACGTGGACACAAACTTGATTCATTTAATCTTTTTTAAAAATTCATCCACAAACTGCTACTTAGTGTTTTGCTGTGCCATGCTGATCTACTTGTTCTGTTTCTATCCTGCTGTGCACACTGGATAATTATCAGACATATGCAATCACTGTATAGGGATTCACTCACTGGAAGGAGTGTGTGTGGGGGTGGTGGGGGCAAAATGAAAGAGACAGAAAAAGACAGCTAATTAGTCTCAGGGAACATGAGGCTGATGGGTAAAAGTTCAGAATGTAAAATATGTGAAATTCAGAGGAAAAGAAGTGGGAAAAACATAAAAATCTCAACCTCAGCCCCCAACTGGACCCTCCCAAAAACTGTCTTTTCCCTCTCTGTCCACCACCCTTTATCTTCTTCTTCTCTTTTGTAGATTTCATCAGTGACTCACCTGTCTATATGCTGAGCGGCTCAAAGGAGAATGTGACTGAACATCAGAGGGCAAAAGAAAAAATAACAAAAGAGGTCAAAGTGCAAGATTAAAAGTCAATTTTATTGCAAAAACAGAGAAATACTTGTTAGTGTATATGAATTCAATGTGTGTGCATGTATGGACTCTATGTGTATGGATCCGTATGCTTCTAGTGTCTATAAATACACAGTAAACACACTCTGGCGTTTCAAAAGCTCAGCTGACATTCCTGCTGCCAGGCAGGATCAGTTTTTCCAGCCATCCTGCCGGACAATGGACACAGCTGTCCTTCCGATAACCTCCTAAACCCGTTTAGGAGCGTGTGTGCATGTATGCAGTCATTTTTCAATGAATGTAATCAGTTTCAGCCACAGATGAAGGAAATCTGTCAAAGTTTTTGTTTCAAAGTGTTGAAAAGTTAAATATTGTTGTTGTCTAGTACAATCTGTTTTTCCAAACTGTCAATTTCTGCAATGTTTTGTCTCATCTGGGATTAATAAAACTGTAAAACAAACCCACGCAGTAGCACTCTTGTCAGACTGGGACTCACCACAACCTAGGGCTCTACACCGTTTTTGGGTTTGGACGCAAAGTTTAAGAAACAAAGAACGACCAGTCAGTCGGTACCTGATACCTGCAGGATAGAAGAAAGAAACTCGATCCTGATAAACAAAAGTTAAATTTAGAGCCAAAGTTAAACTTAATAATTCAGTGATTTAATGTTGTTACTGGGATGTTTGGCAGATTACAGATTGTGAGTTTTTTCCTAGTTCATTTGGACTTTGTGTGTGTTTGTGTCTGGGTATTTGGGTATTTTGGACAAATACTGTAGAGCTATTGCTCAAATGATTTGGTGAACACCAAAGAATGAATGGAAGAAAATACTTCCAAGTTCAACAACTGTGTGTTTGTGTGTGCGTTTATAGAACGAGTGACAGTGTGTGTCTAAACTCAAATGTCCTCATATGGTAGAATGGTATGATTCCCACAATCCACTGGAGGACCAGACGTGATGTCATTGAACACTCTCGAGAGGAGGCCAGAGGTGAGAGATTATATACTGTGTGTGTGTTTGTATGTGTGTAAGTGGTGAGAGAAAAAGAGAAAAACAGACCAGAGAAAAAGGCTTTTATTAACACTGCCCTCAGACTAGTTGCAATTTGACAAGTTGGCTGTGTGCATGTGTGTGTGTGTGTATGTGTGTTTATTTTAGGTGTTTGTCTCGGGCAAAAATCCAGAGTACATTTTGTTTGGAGATAGACAAAGTAGAAAAGGGAGTGCAGGGTAAGAACTAAAAGGCAAAAGAGGTGAAATAGATTAAAGGGGCACTTTAAAATCAGGGATCAGGGAGGAAAAAGTGAGTAAAGTAACATAAAACATGCACACATACACAATATAATGTGTGTGTATCTGTGCCTGATTTTTTCTTTTTTTTAAAAAAGCTAATAGCAGGAGACATGAATGCCGGAAGAAATCAGGACTAAGTGAAAGGAGTTGTGACAGAGGGAATATTGAGAGACAAAGGAGGGATGATGGGGAAAGTGAGAGTGAGAGAAAGGATAAGAGTGAGTTGGAGAGAAATAGGGGTAGAGAGAGAGAAATAGGGGTAGAGAGAGAGAGAGAGAGAGAGAGAGAAATTGAAGGAGAGGGAGGGAGGGAGGGAAAAACTGTCCCAGATTCCCATGCCATTTAATAGGGAACAAAACCAAACTGAGCTTATAATGTAATGTAGACTGGCTGAGCAGGGGGCAAAGTGACAGCATGAGTGTGTGTGTTGTGTGAGAGAGAGAGCAGAGGAGAGAGAGAGAGAGAGAGAGAGAGAGAGAGAGTGGCATCTCTGTGTATGTTTCTTTCTCTTTTGTGTACGTGCACAACATATGTGGCACAGCACACATGGAGGAGAGTGTGTAAAGGAAAAAAAGCTTGTTTTTCCTGAGTGGACGTGCAGCTTGCAGACTTATCTTGACTGTTTTTCCAAGTTGGATTTTCTTGCATTTCCCTAAATAAGAGGAATGTGCTTTATGTGAAGCTTCAGCCAGAGGAATACTTCACCACTTTCCTCTGCTCCATGTAGCGCTGCGTGGGCAGGGAGGCCTACCTGGATTACTTTGAGCGTACATGTTTGTGGGACAGATTCACAGAAGACGGGAGAGACTGAAAGAGAGGATAAAGTGAAGAAGAAGAACAAAGCGGGAAGATGTACCTCTACAAAGCAACATGCCCAGACATCCCCAACCCCAAGCAGAAGGGGCAAAGAGGTCAGGGAGGTGGTCAGGGAGGGGTTCAAGCTCAAGGCCCGGGCCAAGGAAGGCTCGGCAGGCAGACATCTACAGTGACAGGGCCTCGACCATACTCTCCTCTGATGCTGTGGATGCCAAACAAAAGCAAAGGTGTGGTGGAGCTCAAACAGCTGGAGGAGTTTCTCAACTTCCACTCGCTGTCGCTGCACGACACGGTCAAGAGCCAGACAGGCATGTCCTACAGGTAACCTCACCTGTGTTTGTTGGCTCTCCTGTAGATTTTCACTTGACTCCAAAGCTTATGTCTACAGGCTAATTTGTTGCCATGGCCACCCTAACAGCATTACTGCTAAGAGGGGTGGATGTTGTTTCTGTATGTTGTGGGTGAGGCATGTGTTGTTTCGGTTAGTTGGATGGTGAACCCACCAAATATGTAGGACTTTGTCACTACTTATTTTGCCACTGTTAGTTTGAGAATGCTTTGTTTGTATGATGTCCACACAATGGAGATCTGGGGTGTGAAAAAAGCTGTAAAAACAGTTTCAAGACCAGCGCGTCTGAACCCATTGAACCCCACATAATGTATCTTTGTTTGTACACTGATAATTCCTCTCTGGATGTATTTATGTCAGTGTATTGCTGAGTACTTAGAAATACAGTAACTCGGAAATAAACATATTTACAGCCTGGTACAAAAACCTGTTTTGGTCTCTGAAGCTAATTTACCCGTTCATGACAACTGTACAGAGTAACAGGTGCCATTGCAGATGGCTTGTTTGAGCACCCAGGCGTCATTTGGCCCGCCTCAGCCTCATCCACGTCTTTGCTGAGTTTTAGATTAGGAGGCAGGACAGCTAACATGGTGGCATCCAGAGCCACATATTTTGAGCTTTAAAACAGCTCTTCAGAAGCTTATGGGTTACATCTTGCATACACCGACACATTAATTGTTAAAAATAAACAAAAAGAGAGGAAAGCACAGGTGTTTACACTAATTTCGTAATGTGTCACATGCGTATTTGATGCAGGCAGGGCCGGTCCTAGCTATGGGCAATGTGGGCGGCCGCCCAGGGCGCATTCTCCGTGGGGGGCGCACGAACGCCCGAAAAAGCAAAAAACCTCGGTAATTTTCGATACCGCTCATTAAGTTAGCGGAGCGGGCGCCCCGGGAGCGGGGTGTGGACAAGGTAGAAGGGGGGGTGTTCGCCCAGGGCGCAAATGTGGCCAGGACCGGCGCTGGATGCAGGTCCATTGAATTGTTAAATACTTGGAACTGGAAACATGTACACCAACTTGAATAGTTTGATGAGAGTCATATTTACTCAATGTTTGGAGCAGCTCACTTCTGCGTTCATGTTTGCCTCACAGTCCTCTTAAAGCTGCAGGACCAAAGCATTTTAAACTTGTGCTTCGAAACAAGTAATATGTCAGTAATAGAAGTTAATGCACTAGGGTCACAAATAATCAGAATGTGCACATGTACAGCACTGTATAGAAAATATGCATTCAATCATCCTGCAAACGGCGAAATGTTTTTTTTGTTTTGAGGATAATGTATATAATGTGTTTCTCTGCTGGAGACGCACTGCCATTATGTGTTTGTTGTTTTTCCTCTACAGCATCACGTTGGTGAGTGGTTTGAGTGAGTGTGATTGGGACATTGTGGATCAGTGCTCAGCCCTCAGGCTAGAAAGCAGCATTGTGTTTTTATTTCCAGTGGAGAGGAAGGGAGAAGAATGATCTTGAGTAAAGCATTTAATCATCTGATAGAGTTTCTGCTGTTTATTGTAGATTGTTACTAATATTTAAACTTCATTTATCGGTGTAGGTTGCAGTGCTAATAAACCCAAACATAAAATGAGCAAAATACACCTGTAGCAATTCTTTATTTTACACTGGTAACCATATAATATCTAAATAATGCTCTGCCATAGCGTTGTTTGAGGTGTCCATGTGTTTTATATTTGGAGATGCTGCTGGCTTAACATTTCCCTGAACTATATTTTGGTCATCCGAACAGCCTGTTCATTCCCCGGGCTCGCTCGTCACCAATTCTGTGGCTATATTCTGCAAACATGTTTGACTATATTGCAGTCAGTGTAATAATAACATGACCTAAACTTGTTCCGTTGTTGTGTTGGCACAGCAGAGGAAATTACAGCATAGAGCTTGACCTCGTCTGTGTCCACCAATGCAGAGAGAGAAAGGGGGGAGGAGAGTGTGATGGCGGTCCCTGATGGGTTAACCTGGCTATGGGAGCTCATATGTCCATGTGCTGTTAGCATTTCGCCTTGGGACCTTGGCATATGTGTGTACATAGGCCTGTGTGTGTGTGTGTGTGTGTGTGTGTGTGTGTGCCTTCATTGCCATGGTAACTAAAAAAAAAACAGCTGGCTGTCCAGCTCTTTTCTCAGGTCAGGACCTGTGCTGGATGCTGACACAAACAGGAAAGAAAATCTGTAGCCTGTAACTCCTGAAACATAAATCATTTCTCTGGCTCTTTCTATAAAAGCAACTAAAACCAGCATAGCGTAACTTGACCCCAACAAGAAGAGTGGGGAAACTACAAAATATTAATAATGAAATGCTTTTAATTCCTGAACACCCCAAAAGAAGAGTTGCAAATCAGCAATGTGCCCTCAGTGCCGTTCCAATGAGTTCTTTTTTTAAACAGAGGTGACATGATAAAGTCCTAACACAACCTATTTAGTTGTTTATCCCTTATAAAACAAAGAAATCCACTCCACCACAGAGTTATATTTTTATTGATACTGATAATTTATAAAGGTCTGAAAAGATAAACCCATCCAGTATAAAACTAACTAAAAACTTGATCTTGTTTATCATCCTATAGGCCCTTGTCCTAAATAAGAACCTCAAACTGATATCTGCTTAAAATGAGTTTAAATTTAAATCAATTTTTTGTAACCCCACAATCCTCAACAGCAATTTTAGTTTTTTACACTGATATAGCCTACAGATAAATCTAAATTGTTTCTTCTGAATGTTTCTCTATTTCTTACTGTTGAATGAAATGTAGTCCTTTGCAAAGACAGACGTAACACTAATGTAAATGTTTGATTCATTCAAAATGCTACAAAGAGCACAATTGAAGAAGAATAAGAAACAAGCTACAAGCAGATCCGAGCCTCAACTTCACAGTGCGTCCTCACATGCCCTGAAGTGTATTATTCATGAGTGTGTGTGTGGGTGTGTGTGTGTGTGGGGCGTGCGTTTTCAGTTGTGAAGGAGCATCTGTATGTGTGTGTGTGCATGTTCATTGTATTGTTAATGGGCATCTTGACCGTGAACTTACTAACTGTGTTAAATTCAGAACATATGCATTCAACATTTCCACTGGGCTAATGTGGCGAATGTTAACGCTAATTATCTGGTCAGGGCCAGATATAGTCGTTATGTGACAATGTTAGTGAACCATGTTAGAAAAGCAGAGATCAGCCACTTTGTTCCAGAGAGAGATTTGATTTAAAAAACAAAAAACAAAACTGAAAAACTGACTTTGTCAGCCAGCCAGCGCACGTCGGCCCTGAACGCCTCACCACTGAATTAACATCCGGCACAGGTTCACTCTGCCGTTTCCCTCAGCTCTGTCATTTCCCTTCTTTGCTTTCTTTGCATTCTCAGACTTCTTGCATTGTATTAAAGAGGGTACAGCTGTTACCATTCGTTCAACGCCTCTACCATCTGCCTTTCTTCAGTCATTTCAATGTGAGGAAGTCTTCCTCCTGCTTTGGTTAAAATACTTGTTTGAAATCAACCCTGCACACTTTGCAGGAAATTACACAGAGTAAACCTTTTGCAATTGTCACATGATTTCATTCAATTTCATTATTTTCATCTGTGAAATGTTACATTATGCCAATATTTACTCACTTTTTTTTTGGATATTATAGTGCTTAAAATATGCTTTGGGGAAGTAGTGATGTTTCATTTGTGCAGGTGCTCTCTGCTTTAGGACAGAAAGGCAGTTTCCATGTTTTCATTTGGGTGACTAAATTAATATTAAGCCTAAAAATAACTATTCAATCAACCCTTCCTGTTAAAAAACAAGCCTGAATCCAGTACATCCTGTTTTGACCTAAATGCCAAAGTAGTCAGAAGCAAATGCACTCACCACACACACACGCACACACACACACACAAACTAAAGTAGACATCAATTTTAATCAGACTAGTGGGGAAATAGATTAATCAAAAGCTCATGATATTATTTGATACAGAGCAGGGAATGCTGGGTAAAGGAGGGACAGTGAGGGGGCATTTAGACCTCTGGGCAGCAGAGGGTCACATTATGAGGCATATGCCATGTGCACATGGGTGTACCAGTGGGTGTGTTTACAGACAGTCTGGATGTTTGTCAGTCCATCTGATTGAATGAGCTTTGCTGATCCGTGGTGTGAAGGTGTCAGAGTGTCCCCACAGTTGTTCCTCTTCACTCCTCTGTCACTCACTTTGTTTTTTTTTTTATATTTATGTTTTTACATCATTTGTTTTTGTTCTTCAGTTATCCTTTTTATGAGTATGAAATAAAACTTGGAAGTTAAATGTTAAAGCTCAATAATGCAAATCTCGGACTGAAAATGGGATTATGGAGTTTTTAATTAATGTAGTGGTACTTTATGAGGGCCGGCTGATCTGCAGCATAATCAACAACACATTTTTAGTCTTCATTTTCTATTACCAGATACATACTGCAAGCTGATATTTCCACAGGAAAATATATATTATATTTATTATAAACTGCAGTCACTTTATGTGAAATGGATGTGTCCAGGACCAACTACAATTAAGTTATGTGCTATAGACTCACTGCCTAATTCTGTGACTTATTTTAGCTGTGATAGTGATTTCAAACTTTGTTCTGTAACACTATATCTGAGCTCCACATTGGCGAGAAAAGAACAACTATAACGGTGCTGTGTTTGAACCCCAAATAAGAGAGAGCAACAGTGAATATTTATTGACTACAGCCAGTCACAAGCCTGTCCTCTTTGGACTGGAGCCTCGTGTTCACTGAAAGCGTTTAGACTCTGGCATCTGCCTATGTAAGGAGAAGCTTTCCAGGCATGCAACTTTACTTTATTATTATTACGTTGCCTAACAGACAGAAACAGCAAGAGTGAAGGTGGGGAAAGAGAGGGCGGGTGGAAGGGGTGAAGCGGAGAAAAGAGAGAAATTAAAATATAAATTAAATACGACTATTTTAAAATGTGAGTAGTATGTTAATACCAGTACCTTAAGTGAATAAATGGTGTTCATTCTGAAGTACAGGAAGATGGAGACATTTGTCTCACTTTGTACTGTAGTGTTAACGTGTTTATCTGTGTGTGTGTGTGTGTAATAGCTTGTGTGTGTCTGTGTCAGTCTGTATTCTTAATCAGAGCCTAATGAAGCTGTAGTTTGTAATCGATCAACACTTAAGGAGCAGTGAGCGAAATTGTGCACTCAACCAGTGATTCATCGAATACGCATGTGCACACACACACACACACACACACACACGACACAGACATACAGATACGCGTCCAGATAAATGCGTCAATTGCTCATCCTTTATTCATCTTGGAAAACAAGTGAATATTTAACATAGGAGCTGGTATCCTTACTAAATACTTTATTGGTCAGGCGGTCACAGAAATGTGTGTGTGTGTTTGTGTGCGTGTATATGTATATGTGTGTCAACTGCATATATAGAACCACGAACTAAGTCTTTTTTCTGTTTCATTGGCAGAGAATTCATTACACTGCAGGTTTCAGTTGTCAAATCAAGTGTGTGTGTGTGGGTTTGTTTTATTGCACAGCCATTTGCTACTACCATCAAGATCGATATTTCTGTATAGTCTCAAGACATAATGAAAGTGCTTGTGTCACTATGACTAAATTGCTCAAAGAAATACCAGTACTAGAAAATATAGATTTGCTCAGTTAGACTACTTCTGCTTTTTGATTTAAAGGGTTGCAGAAGATATTTGAGTTGAAGAAGTTTCCTTTTGTGGTTTAGAGCTGTTTTATTTTTTATTCATAATACTTTAAAGCTATGACAGCAAAAACCCTGTGAGGGTGTGTTGAACTGTGATGGATCAAGATCCTTTGGCTTAGACCATAGTCAGGTAATAGTCATGTAATAAATTACTCTGGATACAGAGAAAGAGACCTTCTCATTTTTCAAAATAATAATTAAAAGATTGGAAAAGTCCTTTAAACAGAGGGTTTATGGTCCAGTGTGTTCAATTAAGCTTTACATCAGACTCCAGGAGACTTATATTTTTTATATCTGTAGGGTAATTCTGAAGGGGCTTTTGGCAACTACAATTTACCCTTTTGTTCAACCCCCTAAATGCAGTTTCTGTAATAAACTAGCTACCATTGTTCATTAAAAAGATTCAACTATCGTGTAAAGCTTTTTCTTATTTCTTATCCTCAAATGGATGAAACAGCGCCCCTCTGGATTTCAACGGCGGGTAAATGTAAGTCAACCTGTGTGGTGAAAAATGATACTGCAGCCTCACAGCACAGAGACGTGAACCTCTGCTGAGGACAAGCCAGGTGAAGTTCACGTCCTTTGATTAGCATTTTAAAATATCAAGTATGAAGTTGACAAATATCGGCACTGTACTACTGGCAGGCTGAATGGACAACACTCAAGATATATAAAGTTAGTAGCCGTATTCAAGTTAAATAACTGGGAGACAGAGAGCTAGCTAGTTCTCCGGTGTTTCGGTTTAACCTGCGACCCCGTTAATTGGTGACCTTTAGCCGAATGGGTCTGTGGTTGTCGCAGGGAAATATAGCTGTCTTACTGTCTTACAGTAACGCTACAATGTCAACAACAACACACCGGATTCACCTTTGGTGTTTTACAGCGACGTGTTCAGCTGTCAACTACGACAACCGCAGACAGGCATTCGGGTAAAGGTCACCAGATAACACGGTCGCTGGTTAAACCGACACACCGGTGCTTTAGGCTAGTGCTTAGCCAGCAGCGTTGAGTGATGGAGAGAGACAAAAAACAAACAAACAAACAAAACAAACGCTTTTTATCTTTTATATATCAAGGCTAGTATTTGACATGGACACACCACTATGGCCCCACGAAGAAAAAGAGACTGGCCTCCTTCCAAAAGCGTGAGTAAAATTGTAAAAAAATCTGCACACATGTGATATAATATATTCACTTTATTGTCAAAATGACACCAGCAGTGTCTCATTTTTCTTTCTTAGACGACCTGTCTAACTTCCTCACAGATGGTTACCTGAACCATTTTTCCTCTGAAAGTCCTTGGACACCCACATAGTTTTACTTTTTTTTTATTTTTTTTTAATCAGACATCTGCTCAGGTTGTGTTTTGATGACATAAAACTCCATGCATGAATAAAAATGCTAAAGATGTAGCCTGCTGTTTTAACAGGTGCAACATAACGAGAGGGGAAGTGAAGTAGACGTCAGTCAAGCACGTTTTATGTCTAATCAGCCAACATAAGTGGAAACAGCTGTGAGGATGTGCACTCCCAGGGGTGGACAAAATAATAGGAACACCTATGAGCTGTGGAGTTGGACATTTTAATGTTAGGGGCTAATGGAGATTGACTCGTCCTGTAGTCAGCAAAGCCTAACCCTAACTCAAGTGCATGTTTGAAGAACTGCGCGGCCATGGAAGTTGCTGCTTGGTGTATAATCACCTGATTACAGTTGCAGCGCAATTTGAGATTAGTATGATCATTTGAGGTGGCAGAAGGTGGAGCATGGTCTGCTGGAAGGCTCAGCCAGAAATCCTTTAGTTAATTAGTGTTTTATCAATATGACTCGTGGCGATCTCGTGCTTGCTCTCCTCTGTCACTTAACACGCACGCTCATTTGTTTAAATGTCACTTTGGAGAGATTTCATTGACTTATGAATTCCCTCATACTCAGACTCACCTTATTCTATCCCCATAACATACATGTCTAACATGAATCCAACACAGATGAAGTATTTCGTTGTTCATGCAACGAAAGCAAGTTTGGGTTTAGTCCTCCATTACTCAGCGCTGTTCATTCTAGTCTTACTGAATCTGAAACGGCTCTTAAATATGACATCGGACAATCTCACACTCACTCACATCATCAGTTTATTAGTAAGCTACTGAGTGAGATAACGCATGTTCTTAACATGGCTCTCATTAATAAATCAACTTTACAGCTTGGAAAAATCACCCAGACGCTCACACAGCGACTCCCTTCAAACACACATGCACAGACCTCTGGTGTTTCCTTGTGTCAGCCCTAGCCAACTGTGTAAATCAATATGGCATCAGTTCGTCCTGTTGCTGTGCTTATTTAAGATAGTGCCAGATAGGAGCTCAGCTTTAGAGAAATAATTTGCATGAGTTATTGTTCCCTCTTTCTTTCTTAATCGTTTCAACTTCTCATTTACTGCTAAAAAAAGGCCAAGACATTGAGGTGATCCATCTCCCGGTCGTTGTTTTATCCTCGTCTTTATCTCTCCCTGCTCTGGTCTTTAAGTTTCGCTGCCTCGCTCGTCTCCCCTCTTGGTATTTGTCCATTATTGATGAGGGCTGATAAGCGGTTATTTAAGAGGCAGAGCTATCCTTGGGTCTCAATGAGGTCGCTTGAGGATAACGCCCCAGCGGAGCTTCATCTTACTCTCAAGCGGTATGCTTGACGTATTTAAAAGGAGCTGTGCTTACTTTAACTTTGTGGTACGCACACACACACACACACACACACATTCACCTTTTTACTTTAAATCTATTAACTCATGTTCAAGGTGTCTCTGTAGCCTTTGGCAAGTCAGACCACATCCAAAATGCCACAATTTATAATACGAGTATATGAGGTCTGGGCACACAGTCATGTAACTCAATTAAGAAATCCCCAGAAGGACTCTCTAATAGGTCTGAGCGTGTGTTTGTGGGATGTGAGACTAAACCATTCTCTGCACTTTAAGATAAGAGCCGCAGTTAAATACCTAATTGGTAATGATGATGCAGTGCACATGAGGGTGTACTAGCGTGGGTGCGTGAAGAACCCCAAGAGGGGAAATAGAGACACTTTAGAAATATGTTTAACAGTTATATGGTGCATGTGGGTGGGTGAGTGGGGTGCAGTGGTTTAGTTACAGAGAGGAGGTACATAAATGAGAGTCTTGGGAGACGCAGAGTGAGATCAAAAGAGAGCTGGGGAGATAACACAAGATGTGTCGTGCAATTAGTTTTATACTGCTGGTTGATGGTGTTACCACTAGGGGGAGCCGTGTACCTGCTGTCACTTGACATGAAAGCACAAGTGTATTTTTCATGTGCATGAGTGTGCGCAAAGAGAGAAATGGTACTTGCCAACAGCTGAATGAACAGCAGTGAGTGTCTGCAGCCACTTCTGCTTCCTAAAGTTAAACTCTTTCCACACAAACTGTAACACCATATGCCCGCATATTTGATTTTTCTGTGCACAGTTTCAGATTTGTCAAGGCACTATTTCCTCATTGCATTTATTGATTACAGCTCAAAAACGAAAGCCTGTGTGCCGCTGATGGCAGTGAATCAGAGCACCTGAGTCCCCGGAGATGCTGTGCGTTTGCCAAGAGAGGAGAAAACGCTCGGCCAAAGTGAAATACTGTATTGCTTTAAGAGGTGCTGCAGTGCTCATGCAGCGGTGGACTCGGTAGCAGAGGTTCACCTACCATAGATTGCGGTTAGAACTTTCAAACCACGGCTCAAGAGAGGGCCATATAATATCCCACCATGCTCCTGCACCTGATAAACAGTTTCCCATACTTTTCCTTCACATCGTTTCCCCTCTGTCACTAAAGCAATTTCCCCTGAGTCCCTTTTTCATCCTGCTTTTACTTTCTTTTTTTCCCCCTCCCTTTCTCTTTATCATTTAATCTTGCTTTGTTTCTTCCACACCCCTTTGGTCCTATCATAAGTTGTATCCGTCCATCCAGGCGCAGTTTTAGTGTCACCGTATATCTCTACTTCACAGCACTAAGCTGATACACTGACGCAGGCAAAGTTTATGCTTCCTCGGATCAGCACTTTTCATGTCTTTTCTGTGTGTGTGTGTGTGTGTCTTGGCAGATTGTAATATACAAGAGTGGAGCTTGAGTCTTCGCCAGTTTGTGTGTGTGTGTGTGAGAGAGAGAGAGAGTGAGAGAGTGACTAAGGATTTGTGTTCTTGGGTGCAGTGCTATCTTTTGTAAGAAAAGGTAATACACTGTAATCTCCCCCAAGGCCCATTTAAAAAGGAAAGGTGAGCGAATATTGTAGAGGACAAAGAGTGGGATATGAGAGATTGCCATCGTATTAACAACTAAAGCGTAGTGTAGACCCAGAACACACACACACACACACACACACACACAGCCTGTGGACTTTACTGCAGTGTTTGTCACAGTTTAAACGCTGCAATAATTGTAGTAAAACACTGTGCCAATAGAGTATAGCACAGAATAATCTTAGAGCATTGTATGCAAATACCAGACAAGTCGTATCATAAATCCAGATCTATAAATGAACACTTGTGTATGGGTTGTAATGGCTTCAGTGCAGCAATGCAGCAAAGATGCAGCGATCTGTGACCAGTGACTGCAGTCTCCCATTTTAATGTGTCGAGTATAAACAAGTATTTACACACATCAACAGTGTTACAAGATGAGCCAGACCTGTATGCTTTTCCAAGCTGTAAAGTCTTAATAAGATTTGCCTCGCCTGAACTCTTTTCAGTGTTTTTGTCTCTGTGGTGTTTCATTGTAACGTCATATAAAATGATTTCATCTCCACCGCTGGAAGAGATACTGATGGAAACAACCCTACCTGTTTGGCACAAGCACAGTCGATAAATCTTGCTCTGTGAATTGTGTGTTGCACAGATGATAAACGGTGTGAGATGTGGTGCAGATATTCCCTGTCAGCACACACGAGTGATGGGGAATCCCTTGAGTGTAGATCATTGCACACATACACGCATGCACACATAAATCAATACACATACACACACACACAGTACATATACATTCACAGTTTTTCTGTTCCCATTTCTTGCACGATCAACCTTTGTACATTTTAAAAAGTGTTTGCAAAATGTTGGAATTCTTGAAATAGAGGAATAGAAGAATCTCCCAATGTCTCGATATTCGTGCTACCTTATGACTGAACATCAGGAGGTTTGGATTTAGTTTCAGTCCAATCCCTGATTTTCCGCACAGTGAGTACAATATTTTCTCACCTTTTATAATTAGCACAGCCACAGTAAAGCACTTATGAGGAGAGCCAAGTGGTTTGGCAGGAGAAAAGCTCTCCTTCGTACGACTGCTTCACCTTCCCATTATCTTGAAGTGGTTTCATTTCAACGCTGTTAAGTAATTTTGTTAATGATTGCTCTCTATAAAGTGACTCACAGCAGAAGAGAGAATTTTCTGTATGACAGCTATCATTTTAAAAAAGTTTGGCTTTCAGTATCTACATTAGAAAAATGGCACAATAAATCTGACATATATATATATATATATAAGATATACATACCACTCAAGCTCAGTGTAGCTCACCCACAGTCTTCAGAAGTGGTCTAATTAGTCAAAATAATTGTCCTCACCTGCGTAGGTTTACCATACAGGCTTTAAAGTCCTTAATTATATGCTCTTTTCTCTGTACAGTGTTCTTTTTTCCATAAATGATCACAATCAAGATGAATAGAATTAAACCATAAATAAATGAAGGGCCACCCACGGCCGAGCTCACGACTTTTCTGTGAAGTGAACTGTGTTCGTGTTGGAGAAAGTGATGTAAAAGTATGAAACAAAGTCATTTTTTACTGACTCAACCAGTAATGTTCAAATAATTAGAGCATGAAATCGAAGCAGAGGGAGATGCACAGGTGTTTGATTTAATCCAATTAACTCTCAAAGCTGGTAGATGAAACGCATGCAGTTTGTCTCTTTCCCTCTCACACACACTGATGAAAGAGCACATATACAAAACTGCGCGTAGAAATGAATGCACGCAAGCACAAACACATCGAGACCCAAACAGACACGCCATCTGTTTAATTCTCTCAAAAAGTTTGTATCCAGAACTCCGAGCCAATACTAAGCGCTGAGTAAGAAAGTGAGTCGCATGAGGAATCATTTTCATACAACTGAACATACCATTTTCTATTCCATACAAGATTTGCCCTTTAACAGGCTCTGTGGATTTGAGTGCTCCTTTCTGTGGAGCTCCATGCCGCAATTTACTCTGTGTGTACCTGCTCAACCAACCAGGGCGAGTGTTTTTCCAGTGGTCTATGTACCATGACCCCACTGTGCACCAGTTTTAATTTAGCAACTGAAAGAGCAACATAACCAAGTGCCCAGTCTGCCTAAAAATGATATCATATTGGACAATACCTCAGTACACGATTTATGTCCAAATCCAACAATGAATGCCAATTACATGGGTCCTTTGGTTCTTAGAGTCTCAGACTTGATCTGGGGCCCCAGTTGGCCTGGATCAAATTATATTCAGTGTAATGGGGTCCAGGTAAGACCATGTTGGCTTGCTGCAGGTCTCAGTGCGTCACATTGATCCAGTCATCAACATTTGGATCATATTTAACGCAGGAGATGTTTTTAAAGGCAAGAACTATGAAATACAAGGAACTACAACATGTCTTGTTGTTTTTTTGTGTGGAGCACGATGAGCTGCCTGTGCCATTTTGTCTCTGTGTCTTGTTTTTGGACAATCACGTTTTCATTTGGGTCTAATAGGCCATTTTGGGCTTCAGTTCAGTTTTGGATCCACTTTGGAGCAGTGACAAGCTCTAATCCCAGTGCAGGATTTAGTGTGCTTTTCATGTAGTGGGGCAAAAAATGGACAAACTCTCGTGGTGGTTGGGTGTGGAAACTCCAGATAACGTTGTGCCTTAGACAATTAATTAGAAATTACAAATATTATAGACATAACTGCTTCAGTACATTTATATAAACTCATTTTACTCTCCAGCACAAACACAACTGCAGTCGAACTGTCGCAGAAAAGTTTGTGTGTTGTGTTGAAAGGCCAAATGAAATGTGTTCTGGTGGAGAAGTGGCATGAAAGTAATAAACACAATTTTAAAAAATTTAATTTAGGTTGGTTTTGGATTTTTCTCCTCTGTTGTTGTATTTTGTTAAAGTTTGATGTGGTCTCTGGACATTAAGAAACTGTTTTATTTTCTTGAAAGCAATCTTACAAATGTGATTCCCCTTAAAGAGAAGAGAAGAATTGTAGTACCCATTGTTAAATATGTTTGATAGGCAACAATGATTTCACAAATCAAGCTTCTTTTCCTGTTGTTTTTTTGGCAATGTACTTCTGTAAAAGCATCAACGATGTAATGTCGTCATGTTATGGCAGATCAACATCCTGTTACATTACCCTCCTTAATGTACAGACTTCCTTCTCCAGCATGCATCCTGCGTTCCTCCAGATGCTGCCTGGTTGCCATCTGGTATCTTTATTCTCGCCTGGTGTTTTATTGCTGCTTTTTCCCACACACATAACGCCTCCATAGCGTTTCCATAGCAATGCTATTACTGAGATGACGGTTTTCTCTTGTTGTTACCACTCTTCACTATCAAGTGTCCATATCTGGAGACTCTCTAGCAGCCAGGAACGCTGCTCTCTGCATCAAATAGCTAATTGTAGAGCAGGTAGTGTAGGAGTATGCATTTATTACGTCGTGGAAGTTTGAGAACAACCTTACTGTGTCATGGATTTAGGTACAATGGACAAAAGTTTACAAAAAAAGTTGCGCGTTACAGGCTCTCAGATGTTCTCCTGTAAATTCAGGCACTTTTGTTTTAGGTGCAGCATTTTGATTGACAATATTACAAAGGTTGAAGATATAATGGAACTAGGAGTTGCGGCTTTTCTCTGTAGTGTAAGCAGTTTTCTTCGCTGAGTTTTACCTGACAGAGCAAACACAGAAATGGACAGAAAAACAAGCAGTTTCATTTCCTCTTTAAATTGCTCCTGTGGAACACATTCATATTTACTGCAGTGACCCTGGATGGATGCAGCAATGACCTGAGCTGCGGTGGGAGGGAGTGTTAACGTAGACACAGACACACAAAAGGGGAGAGATTCATCTCACACCACTGCACTGCTACTGTATGCACTCTGGGAAGAAGTGTGTGAGCACAGTGCCTTGCTCGCAGGCACTTTATAATGAGCCTCTTTCTTGTTGGTGAATGCAAAACATTTTAGTCCAGACATGTGGCGCTAACAGCTCATAAGGCTCTTTGCACAGATATTACCATGGTGACCAACATGAGGGAAAAATAAGTAAAGGTATGTAAAGGTAAGACTTAAAGCTTGCACGCCACATATTTCAGTACAAACAGTGAGTCCTGCTAACATTTTTGTTTGCTTAGTATATTAAAACAAAGTGATCACAAGAAGAGGATTGCATAAAAATGATTCCAAACGAAGTTGGGACGCTGTATAAAACATAAATAAAAACAGAATGCAGTTATTTGCTTTTTCAACCTTTATTCAATCGTAGTACAGTGCAAATATATTAAATGTTCAAACTGATACATTTTATTATCATAAATTTGATGCCTGCAACATGTTCCAAAAAAGTTGGGGTGTTGTTCCCGATCAATAATTACAAAGTCTGCGTGAACTTTTACTCGAGTGGCACCATCTGCCTATAGTTTGACACTGGTTGTCATTTCGTATCATACCGTGGAGTTGAATTTCCATTACATGATCATGAGGGAATACAATCTGCACTGTATCCACTACTATAAGTGCAGCCCCACTAATTAATTTTACTCTCCACCTGAGCCTGCTGAAGTGTTTTATTAAGGTGAATTTTAATAATTATATAATTATAAGTAATGATGTTTAAAGACACACACAACACAACGTTTAGCTTTTCAAGTTACACCGTGTGGTGCTGTCTTAACCATAACTGACTTTTTTAGTGTGTTATCAAATCCACTGTACAGGGAGTGGAGGTGATTGGTTGTGGTAGTGATAGATACAAGGTCATGACACTTTGACCCTTCTTACCAGCTGTCTCAAGTCTACATGACGAGCTGTAATCTAATGCTCCTCTGAGAACAATTCAGCCGCTAAATGGATACACTCGGGATTACGACCCAGTGGTGACCTGTCTGTGTTTGGATGTAAGTGAGTAGTTGATACAGAGACTTAAGAGTGGCACGTATGTTATTGAGCCGTCTGTTGGCGTGCTCAGGTGATGGTTTTGTCAAAGTATTCCTAATAGGAGCAAATACACTCAATAAATGTCACACATAGATACTGCTCCTCATAATTTGATGCTTAGTTTCTGACAGAACGAGAAAGGTGTATCTGTGTTTTCTCTGTGTAAAATTCACAGTATATGTGGAGAGAGGGTTTAATATGTCTACAGTGTATTTAAAATTGTGTTGTTTGGCCATAAATATGCATTTAGCACAGTTTTAGACGGCTATTTTTATCAGAGAACTACAGCGGGAAAAAAATCTTAATTATGAGCTGAACTCTTAATTTTGACAAGAGTTAAATGGAGTCATGTACTGTAGTAATTAATCAGCGCTCTGTTACATAACCCCCTTTTGGTCTGGAGGAGATGGTTTTATTTTCAGGGGTACTTTTGTTGATGGTATGAGTGGAGGTGGCAGCTGCAGAGCGCCTGGCTTCTTCCCAAGCTCACACACCTCAGTGCTCAGCCACTTTTATGCAAAGCTGAGTGGAGATATTTTTCGGTGGATTCTTCTTCTGCTCTTTTGACACTGCTCAGTAAATCGACCCAGATTACTCACCTTCATGTTTGTAAAATAGTTCAGCCTGCTTTTTGTGCTAACATGAGTTTTTATTATAGAGATTATCAACATGCAAGTATAAGTTTTATGAGAGATGCAATCTTGAAACCTGACTTTTGTTAGTATTGGCTTTTATTTTTTTAAAACCCTGATATATTACCTCCTGCGCATGAAAAACTACAATGTTTGATGCATTTTCAAGTGGGGAATAATTGTAACTGCCTTCTGGCAACCCTTAAAATGAAATGAGATGGTTGCTATAATTAAAGATTTATTAACAAAAACAAAACAATTAAGGCGAATAAGACGCTCAGTGATTGGTCATTAAAATCACATTACAATCCATCTTAAGCTCACATGAGCTTCCTCTGCAAACATGCTCACTTCTCTGCCTCTGTGAGGAGATGGAGGAGGGGATGTCAACCAGCATGTACATATTTTCATGGTGTGGTCCATATTTGGCACGAGGATGACCTGAGGGCAAAGACTCATCACTGTAATATGCTTATGGCTGTAATATCCATGATCTATGATCTACACTGTTTCTATGTGTAAACTGCTTAAATGATACAAAACTTTATACGAGGATAAATCCCCAGGAGTAATGAATCGGTGTATGTACACAAATTTCCATCTTATTACCCAGGATGCTCTGCTAATATTAAATAATTGCACAGGAAATAAATTCATGCTACACTCCCAGTGACACATAAAGACTGTCACCAAGATTATATGATGCCTCATTAACTGTAATGTAGCAATATGCTGATGCTTGTAGTATAAATTTGCCATATTAACATTTTAACATTGTTTCCATAATAGTGTTTTGGTATTCATGCAGAAAAATGTATATATATTAATATTTGCAAAGAATATGAGGAGGCATACAATAGAACTTAATTATCTTTTGACCTATGAAACAGAAAATCTAGCATGTAAGCTGCCTTGATTAGTTTGCAGAAGTGTCGGTGGTGTCACCATTGGTGCCGAGAGTGAGGTCACTGCAATGCCAGGGGTGACTTTGAAATACTGCTTTTATGGATTTATTGGATATGTTTGACTAATGAAGCATTCATTCTCTCTTTTTTCTCTGTTAGTCTGCCCTTTGACCTGTGTCCTCTGTCATAGCTGGAAGGACTGGGAAATATTTAATGACAGTGTGACTTTGTGTGCATGTGGTGTGATTATGAAATGTCTGTGCAGGTGTTTTAAATTTCATGTCATTTTTTTTAAAGGGAACAGTTTGTAATTGCTGGGAACATGCTCCAAAAACATAGTATTTCACCTTCTCCCACCCTTGATGTGATAATACTGTTAAAGATCGTTTACGGTTAGACACCTTGACATTTCTTTCCGTTGTCTGTACATGAATTAGTTTGTCCAGATAAAACAGAATCCGGCATGACTGCGGGCATTTATTTCTCAAGAAGCTCCAGCTCTTCCTGCAGATATTTTCTCCACATCTCCCCCAGCTGCCGGGGCCGGGATCAGGTACCAGCAGCTTGGTCGCTGTGCTCGGCACAGTTCTCTACTTCTTCATCCAGAAGTTGAACTTCAGGGCAGTCAGAACACTAGAGTGACTCACTATTGCCTCTTCTGTTCTAACTAGTATTTTGAGAAATAATTATTATTCCCACCAGCTTCAGGAGTCTCTTTTTAGTACGCACTGTGCATTCTAACCTCGGGGCGGCTGTGACTCACATGGTAGAACGGTCTAGTAATTGTAGGTTTGCTGGTCCGATTGCCGCCGGCCCTGCCAGTTGAAGGGTCCTTGAGCAAAATACTAAACCCCTAATTGCTCCTGATGGCTTTGACGTCGGCGTGTGTGAACATGTGAGCTTAGCATCTCTGTGAGCGCTTTGAATAGAAAGTGCTGTATCGCTATGAGCAGTTGGCACCTTACCTTGCTTGGCAGCCTTCACCATCAATGTATGAATGTGTGTGTGCGAATGGGTGAATATTGTAAGTGTTGCATTGAGTGGTTAGCAGATCAGAAAGGCGCTATATATAAAGTCCATTTAGCTCTCTAAACCCATTCATTGTCATTCTCCACCTGCAGCAGATGCCTTCAGACTTCTCCACCTTCCCTCTTCTGCACTGAAATAACCCTCTTTTCCCTCCAGTTTCAGTCACCTGACCTTCCCCGCACACCTGCTCACCTGTTTTCATGGTCCCTCATCATCTCTGCAGTAAACAGCCCATTTCCGCTCATTCCCTGTCAGATCATTAAGTTTCAGTGTTGCTTGTGTGTTTGCTGTCAGACCACCTCTACGTGCACCTGGCTGTAAGCCAATACTATATGTATCTACACTGTCTTTGAACTGTCCCTGTTTGCCATGACGGTGTGCATCTTGGTGCTTCCCGTGATGCCTCGTACACACCCTCCTGACATCAGCCGTTAACCCATTTCATTCATCTGCATGTTTGCAAGGCATGTGGGAAATAAAGAACAAAAGAAACCAAATAGAGGAACTTTCCACCCGGATCTTGCTGTTGGGTTACAGTTCATATCATACCTTACCTTCTTCCTTTGAACTGTTTTCAATTTATTCTTTTCTGCAAATGTTATAGAAAACACAGCGCTTCCAACCTAGTTCTAACACCTGGAGAACCCTATTAAATCTGACTCTCCAAGGGGTGGCACTGTGAAAGCTGTAAGATTAAAATAAGTTCTTGAACAATTTAAAAAAAAAAACAAGCTCTAACCTCAATAAGGGACATTCAACTTTTTTCACCTCAGTTGCACAATAAGTCTGTTCTTCTCTTGTTTTGCTTACCATACAGTTTTAATAAGAATGTGAGGCCACAAGTCAGATTTGCTCTGCTGCAGTGTCAGATCTCACAGTTAACAACGTCCCTACAACTGCCACAGATGGTTCAGTCCATGGCAGTGGGAACAGCTAAGTCCTATGGGCAGGAGATGAGGAGCTTACAGTCATAGGGAGTGTTGACATCCCTGATGCGGCCCTGTCAAATTACGTCATAGCACTCCAGGCAGAGCCACACACAAGGGCATAAGTGTGTGTATGTATGTATGTTGCGACCTACAAAAATGCATTGGGGTACAATGTTGTGAAATGTTTTCACTTTAATAATAAAAAATAAAAAAAAACTTTTTTTTAAAACAACAACACCCTAAAACTGTACAATGATGCGTTATTAAGCCAACAGTTACAACACAACAACGAGTGGCAGGGCATAAGTAGGTTCTTACCAAGGTTTAGGTATGGTAAGTATACATGTCAAACATGACACATAATACGTGTCAAAGACAAAATTCTCTTTTCAAAGCTTTTTTAATTATAAATAATAACATTAATTTCAGTACTGCACTGTACAAACACTTTACGAAAAGGCAACAGATCTCAAATTGTGTGTATATATTATACAACGGTGGATCTTTTATCCACATCTCTCTTTTTTTCGCTGTCGTAATTGACCTGGAACCCAAATTGTTCCCAAACGACTCGAATAAAGGATGCAGGCGAATCTACCAGCTACGCTGTTTCATTTGTGATCGACTCGCATGCCAGTCAGTTTGTTGTGCTGACCTTAACGCATGTTGCTAATCTCGGCACAGCTAAATCTTTCTGGGCCGAACTCACTCTTTTGTTTCTGCATTATGTACCCTGTGATATTTCTTTCCACTGAAATGCTCTGTCACTTTAGTATTTGTATGTGCAGTATGAAAATGAGGGCAGTATGGTATTTAATTAAACTCTTCACAACCAGCAAATGCATTTAGGCTGAGCAACCTCACCAACCTTGGATATAACAGATGTGCAGCATTATGTTGTAAAATAAAAATGTGCAGCGTGATAATTATGAATAATCACCACAAAACAGAATTGCAGATGAACAAAAATAGCAGGTGTCCTTTTAAATATTGTTTTGTTGAGCTTGTACCAATGACATCATGCCTCGACCACGTCTCTGCATTGCATGTTAGAAACGAGCCGCCGTTGTGTGTGTGTTGAAACAGTCACACAGCAGTGTACAAGTCATTTTAAATGTGTTTGTTTTTACATTTGTGTGTGAGCATGGGTACCTACTGTACACAAACTATGCCATACACTTATGTAGGTGTGTATGTGCATGCTTTGTGCACTATGTATCCCTTACTCAGCAAGAAAAGACATGGCTGTCTGCCACGTGTATGATAGAAACGATTACCACAATATTGATATCAATTCAGTATTAGGTCAGGGACCATTGACCTGAGGAGGCTCGTCAATGCATCACTGTACAAAATTTTTAAGACACGCACACATACACCTACATAAAAATATGCATGCACACATACTACACTATTACATAGCGTGGGACATCTCCTGGGGATTTCAATATGTAGTGTGTGGGCTTTTGCTGACAAAGCTCATGATCCAACATGAAGTAGAACACACACTCACACACAAATACACACACACACAAAAATACACACTCACACACAAATACACACACAGGTGCTAAAGTAGGACACAGTCACTGCCTTACACTCAGAGTTATGAGTGTGTCATCATTTGCTGCTTGCGGGGCCGCTGCCGGGAAAACAAAAACAAAATAAACTGATGATGATAAACAGAGAAATTGTGAAAAGGGCTTAAATATGTGCAACCTGACTTACAGATTAACCCACAAGATTTCTTTTTTGGACATAACCAGCAGCAAGTGTATGTCACTGTAATGGTCGGATCTAAAAATTTCACACACTTTTCTGCTGTGCACGTGCCGTTAGCTGCAAAAACTCTTGAGAGTCTGACTGCTGCATCAGTTTGAGTTTAACTTGACTGGAAGAGATCCCAGGCTGTAAGAGTAATGCGTCCATTTAACAGCATAGTGTTGTGGTCAATCACAAAGTATGTGTTGTCTCTCTACTTCCTAGAGCTGTATCATTGATGTTTAATTCAGATCTATGGTGTCATTGTAAAGATTTCAGGGAACAGAAAAGCAGTTAAATGACCTTTAAATGCCGACTAATGATCTCCTATAACTTCCTAACCTCCTCTTTTACTGGGAGGAGTGCACATGTAGACATGTAGCTGACCTGTGACCAGCTGACTGTCCGGCTTGAAAGGATATAATCCCTGCGCAAAACACCGCATGTTGAGAGTTATGTATTATATTAACAACAAATACTAGAGGACTTGACATTTTACCTAAGGTGATAAGGTCAAAGCAGTGAGAAAAAAAATGTTTAGCCTCAGGAAAGGGCACACAATACTGAGTGACAACTCAGAGAATAGTAGCAGCAGATACTGTATAATACAAGCAAGCTAAACGACTTACACAATTGCCTCGTGATTAAAAGACAAGCAGTCTGTTGTCACAAACATTAAGGTGCCTCTCAACAAATACAATTTATCAGTAGCTACTTGGCTTCTCTTCTCTGAGCTGCACAGAAGCTGTAAAACCTCTAATAAAACATGAATGCTTGTATTGATTACTGTTGAATTGAAGCCTCTTTTACTGACTAACAGCGGGGTGCAATTTCAGATAATTGAATAAAACCTGTAATCCTGTAAAAAGTATGTGTGCATGTGTTCACAGCACATGTGCACTATTGATGTATTTTCTTGTGTTATATGAGGAATATATTTTAGGCTCTCACACACTGCGTTTGCGACATGTATCTCAGTCAGATTGTGCGCATAATATGTGACCAAAGCAAATAGATACAAGAAAAACACGAGAACTCAAAAGCTGTCAATTGTAACCAAACCCCAGAGAGCTGAGCAAATAATTTGATTTCAACAAAACAAATGGTTTTATGGTAAGACTATGAAAAAGCTAACATGATGTTACCTATTATATTATATTATATTTAATAGCATGCTAACATTTGCTGCTAGGTACAAAACAATGTAAATCTAAGGCTCATGGTCATAATACTTTAAAGTTTGTGGGATCAGCAAACTGATTAGAGTTTATCCTCCATAGAAGTTCATAGAAATCCAGCCAATAGTTGTTCAGACATTTAAACTTAAGATCACAAATGTCACCTTTATGGTGTCACTGCAGGAAAAGTCTGTCACCATCCTCTCTGTGGCAATCCTTCCATTAGAGTGATGGGCCGACTGACTGACAATGCCATCCGTTGGAGCCCCATCTTTAGCATGGCTAAATAAAGAGGCCATAGTTTTTTTTTGTTAAATTGTGGACAATTCTTGGATTTCTTTGTCACTGTGAACGTCAGGGAGCATGTGTTTTTCTCACTCAGTTCACTGGCCCTTATTTTGCTTCATTAGGTTACAGCTGAATTCATATTAGGTCACAGGAACTCAGGATTCAAACTAGCTATTGTACTACAATGACCCATATTTGATAACCCTGTAATTCAAATGGCTGATAAAACAATACACACACACATACACTACACACACTGCTGCAAGAAAGCATTTCATCCAGCAGCTTTGGTGTTTTGACAGTGATAGATAGAGACTGGTGTGCTGCACACAATCCAGGACAGTAATATACCTTGCAACCACAGTTCTTTTTCACTCAGCACTTTTCCCCTCCTCATTAGAGGTAAGAGGATTTACGCCAGCTCCAATTTCATATATGGAATTGGTTGGGAATCTGCCATTCCCCCCAAGGAGTGGGGCGGGATCGATCTGGAGTGAGCTGCTGTAGAATGGCTTTTCCATTAGGTGTGAGATTGATCTGAGGCTGTGTACATCTAGTAAGTATAAGGTGGGAAAGATGGATCAGGAGGGGTGGAGATAATATCAACAGTTCATTTCTAAAGGACTGAAATTGTCTGACCCCCGTCGTCTGTTCAAACACGATCTATAATACAGACAATACATCGCAGAGACAGGTTAAATTTTTCCCATGAAAAGATGGAGTGGGTTTAAGATGGGGCGATTCGTAGGAGCTAATTAAAGGAGTGCTTGCTGGAATACACAATGGGATTCTGTGAAATCAATGAAATACAACAATTTAAAACAATGAGATCCAAAGCAGTCAAAGTCATATGTAACCAATTACCTCAACATGCAGCTCTGGCCCTGGTATCCATCAGCCACTTTATCCCAGAAGACTCTCATTGAGTGATTCTATGTAGCCATATTTAGACAGGGTCAGTTTAGCAAGAGGAGCCCCAATGAATTGATCACGTCATGTTTATAGACTTTATATAGTCTTATCTGAATGGATGGATTAAGCTCAGAAACGCTGCTAAACTTTGCTTCTCCAAATACATATTGAGACAGTTGTTAGGTTGGGCTGGGTATCAAACTGGTCAAATTGTTCTCTTTGCTTGACCACTTTACTGGCGGCTGCGACTCAGGAGGTAAAGTGGGTCGCTTATCAGATGATCGGTGGTTCCTCGACTCTTTCAGATTGCATTTCGAAAGTGTTCTTCGTCAAGATACTGAACCCCAAATTGCTCCCGAAGGGTGTGTGAATGCATGAGAGTGGTTAACTCCCAAAACCTGATGAGCAGTTGGCACCTTGCATGGCAGCCAGTGTCGTTAGTGTGTGAATGGGTACATGAGATATGTAGTGGAAAAGCGACTAGAAAGGTGCTATATAAGTAAAGTCCATTTACCTTTCAGTCAGACAGCCCTTTCCCTTGGTATTACATTGTCATCCGATGAGATGTGTTTACGTTTTTCTACGCCAAACTGCGCTGCACGCTGCATTATGTTGCGGATCTGACAGCAAGGTAACACTTTGAGAATACACTCACTATGGCATGCATTTAAACGAGTGTTGATTTTTTAATTTTTATAGATTGCCTTTCTTTATGTGGCTCAAACTTCTGCGGACCCTGTCCACAGCAGTACTTTGCTCTACTTCTATGTTTGTTTCTCCAAACTGATAGTGCACTGACTGTTTTCTACTGTTGGTAATGTACTGACTATAGATAAGTACCACTTTAAAAACAAAACTATCTCTTTAGATGCTTTTAATGCGAAGCTGAAGCAGTAGCAAATGTTTTAGTTTGCATTAGCAGTAACTTCCAAATTCTTTGCGGAAATAAAAGTAGTCGTCTGGACTTAAATGAGTAGTGGCGAATGGCGTTCACAACAGAATTGAACCAAAGAATTCACTTGGACAGCAGACACTATAATGTTTACCATCAACGTCTTACTTTAGCTTATCAGCTGATGCTGACGTGACATGTCATTAGTTTTGCAGGTATTGTGCAAAACTCTGACCTGATGGTGGCGCTAGAGGAAAAGCTAAGGACCTCTAATGTCCGTCCCATAAAGGGTTTGTCTTAAAGGGATCATCTGAGTTCATCCTCTTAACATCTTGGATATCTAGACAGTATTTCATATTAATAGTCCCCAAAAGTATCTTAAAAAGTCTTGTTATTGGACTGCAGGTATTATATCAGCACTTAGAAACAATACCCTGAGCTGTTGTTGTGCACTCATGTTACAGCTGTCCCGTGAGTCTAAAAAACAAACCAAACAAACAGTGCATGTGGCTCAGCTGGCTGCGTGACGAGCTGAAGAGATCTTTTTTGTTGTTTTTTTTCAATGCGGCAATTCGCTCTACAGTTTATTCTTTGTTGTTGTCCTTGCGCCTCCAGTTTAGATGCTGATTCTGAAAGAAGAACCAGACTGATAACACCTGAGGTTGGCGTGACATTTCCATGGCATTTACGATGAAGTTCTTTTGCTTGTAGATTGTCGTTGGCACAGCCTTTTTTTTTTCCATGTGTGTTATAATATTAGACATTTATCTGCAAAATCACCTGCTGACATTGGAAACAAACACACAAACAAATCCAACCATTATACACACAGATTTATAATGTTATGGTCCGTCTGTTCTGTCCAAACACTTGCATATATGAGCACCGCAGTGCTGACATTTACACCACGTGTGCCCATTCACTGTGTACACACGCATACGCACAAAGAGAGAGTGTTGAAAGCCCCCACAGCAAAGTGCTCCATTTACCTCCGCTTGACACCCCTTTAGAAGAAGGAATTACTGGAAAGCACACAACATAAAAATGTTACTCTCTAAACACACGCACACACACACACATATATATGCACACATATATACACAGTCATTCATATGCAGGAAGATGCGTGTTCTGTAATCAAACACAAACACAGATGCATTAATTCCTTCTCAGCCCTGTTACGCTTCAGCCTGCTGCTTTTAGTTTTCTTTCACCCACTGCACACCTCCCCCACCTCCATCCATCCGTCCACCTCTCACTCGCTTTGATTTGTAGCTGCCTATTGGAGGTCGTATGTACAATGTGTGATGGGATTTGGGTTCAAATGATTCCTTAATGTCAGCAAATACATGTTTCTGACTTGCACACGCTGTAGCTTTTATGTAATGTTTGTATTCATGGCTCATGAATTAAACTAGTACCAATAGATATACTGAATTCTAAAGGCAAAATGTTGCACGGTTATAGACGCAGGATGTAGCAGAGCCAACAGATATTTGTTAGATGTTTAGAGAAACTACTAGACCAGAAAATAGACCGAAAAGGGAATACCACAGAGAGAATGGTGTGAAAAGTGTGGATGGAGTAATGTAGCTTTGCTGCATGGACATTATGAGGGTAAAAGAGAGGAAGCAACCTTCAAAGATGGGTGACGGGCGAGAAAATAGGAATGAAAGGGTGAGGGAGATAGGTAGAGAGAGAGAGTGGGAGTGAGAAAGCTGTGTTGCACCACATGCCTCTCAGTTCCGTCAAAGTGCGCTGACGGCGAAGTAGCTGCCCTGCTGAGGAAAAACAAAAATAACAGGAAGAAGGCAAATACAGCGCAGCATCCAAATATCGGATAGAGAACAAATATCACAGAGTGAGGGAGACGTTAAAGGGGAGAGGAGAGGAAGAGGGGGAAACTGGGGCACAAGCACATTAGTGACACACAATAATATCGGCAAGCAGGAGCAAGGCAGCGCTGAGGAAGAGAGAGGAGAAGACGAGCGAGGAGAGGAGAAGAAGAAGAAGAAGAAAAAGAAGTGACAAGATGGGAAAAAGTGCTGATGGTAGAAGTGTGATGGTGCACCCTGTCAGGACCTGACTCCCCCTTCTTGTTTCCTCCTCTCTCCTTGTCTCTCCTGTGACCCTGTCCCCTCCTCCTTCACCCTCCTCCCTCTCTCTCTCTCTCTCTCTCTCTCTCCCTCCCTCTCTCTCTCGCTCTCCCTCTCCCTCTCCCTCTCTCTCTCGCTCTCTTCCCACAGTCAGACCACAGAGAGCGGAGCGCCTGAGTCTCATCTACGCCTCTCTCTGTTTCGTTCTCTGCCGTCTCTCTGCACTCTCCTCAGCTCTTCAGATTGTCATTGTGCAGCTGAAACCTTGTTGGAAAAATTCCCACACCTCGGGATCAGAGGCAGGACAAAGAAGAAGAGAAGACTGTTCAGGGAATAAACTGGGGATCCCTCAAAGAACTGAGGAGTCTTTTGTTCTTTGGAAGCTTTTCGATGATTGACCTGCCTCACTTCTGAAAGGAAAGACTGAAAATGGGAGACTTAATGTGAGAGTAAAAGAAAGTGATTAAGTGATGCCAATGGAGATGCAGCATTTGGAAGTGAGCGATTGAAGACTTAGTCCCAATCCATTACCAAGGAGAGAAACTACAAAAGCAAACAGGACAACCTGAGCACAGACTTTGAATAAGAAGAGAATAATCAAGAGATTATTTTTAAAAAGACGCTCTTTGAGATTTCCCCTGCCGGTCTCAGTCCTTCTGTCCCATCTGCACTTTTTTTTCTCCATCTCGGGCTCTGCTCCCTCAACTGAAACTCAGCCATGCAGGTGTCCATCGCCTGCACAGACCACAACCTGAAGAGGGGGAATGGGGACCACAGCAAGCAGAGCGCCACCAGCCCCAACGTGGTGAACCAAGCCAGGGCCAAATTCCGCACCGTGGCCATCATTGCACGTAGCTTCGGCTCCTTCACTCCGCGCCACATTTCACTCAAGGAGTCAACGGGGAAACACACTGGCATGAAGTACAGGTGTGTGTGTCAGAGTTAGGAGTGTGTGTGAGTGTATAATGTGAAATGTTTTCGCTTAAAAGAGCAGTTTGTTTATTTGTTAGATGCTTTTTCTCTCCACGTTTGTATGTGATGCTGTGCTACTCATGTTCCTGTCTGTATTTCTTTTCTCATCCACTCAGCTGCTACATCTTCATCATTCTTTCATCATGCTGCTCAATTTTTCATCGGAATTAAGTTGTCCACACGTTTGGGATTTTGAATCCTGCTCAGTTCATTTCTTGTGCAAGTGTTTTACACTTTTCAGCGTTAAAACTTCACAAGATGGTAAGACCAGATGGTATGAAAAAAGAATCATCGCCGCAAGGACACACTACCTAGAAAGTACCTTATGCTCATGGTTTGGCTATAATTCAGTATTGCTAAGCACTTTTTAGTGGACTTGCATCATGATACTTTCAATGCGTGAATACATAATGCATGAATCATGATAAATATCAACATTTTAGATATTAATATCACAACTGCATTGCCTACCCCTACTTATGTTGAACCCAGAGGAATTTGTTACTTTAATGTGCTTCAAAAAAATCTTTTTATGTAAATAAGAAAATGGCTTTAAATCTAGTTTATAAGCTGCTGCTGCCCTGAAAGCCACAAGATTCCCCTCTTCTGCCTTAAACTTCCTTCTCATGTGCTTTTCTTCAAGCCATTCTTGCCAGCACCATCTGAAGCACCATCTGCTAAGGCTGCAGCATGTTTTCAGTGAGGTGCACTACACATCTCAAACTTGATCCTCAGTCACCAGACTTATCCAGAAGCTGCTCATTCACACTGAAAGTCACAAGCAAACCTGACAGCGTTCATCCATAAATGCCTGTCTGCTACCTGATGAGAGGTTACTGACAATTGCTCCAGGTTCTTTGTCTGTTCTGTCTATCACTACGCCTCTTCTCTCTTCCTCTTTTCTCCCCACAGTTCATTTACACTTTCTTTCTCACATAAACTGTCTCACACGAACCTGTCTGCTGTCCTGCTCAGGAAATGTTCAAATCCTCTTGCTTTCAAGCGCCATGAATGGAAGAGGTACTCTCTACTGTTTCTGCTTCTCTCCCACACACCTAAACACTTCTTTTTCTAACTCCCTCTCTTCTTCTCTCGGTGTGGTTTGGTGAGACAGCTCTGCAGTGTGGGCAGAGTGTCTGAGTCGGATTTGACCTCAGCGGTGCTGCTGCTGCTCAGCTGACTTGTGTGTTTGACTCTCGCAGCCTGGGGCTGTGAATCTTACGTAAAATATGGTGCCATTACTTACTTTCCAAGCACTGCAGATCACTGTGAAACCAGACTTGTGTGTGTGCAAGGACATGTTTTGTGTGTGCATAGAAAATAAATGAGACAGATTGCAGGTTGAGGTTGTGCTAATTATTCAGCATCCCTATATTTGACGACTGAATAAAGGCACTTCATTCAAACTCTTCAATGTCAAGGCAGAGGAAAAAGCAACATCGTCACTATTAGACCTGAATCTGGCAGTAGTTTCTGCTGCTGTAGGTACATTTTAGGGTTATTTTAGGACATGCATAGTAGCTGTTGCCAAACAAAAGTTCTGCAGACAGCTCTGATAAAATGAGGGTGCTTGTTACACTCAGCATATGACAAAATAGGTTAATGATGCAAAATAGTTTTGCCTGACTCGCGGGGGGGAAATTAACTCTTCATGTGCAGTGAAAAGTGAAAACTGAAAGTAGATTTAATTTTTTTTCCTCTTAGTTGAAAGGATGCTGTTTTTTTGTTTTAACCTGGATAAAAGACCCTGAAACAGTGCCGAGATAATGCTAAGTATGAGTGACTATCTACAAGACCAACGGGAGTTGTCAGAAATGTGAGCAATGTCTTCGGTTTTTAGTAATTGTGTCACTTGCTCACCCTGACTATGCTGTCTCAGCTTTTTCTGCTGCTGCTGCTGCTGCACGTGCTGTGTGTTGTGCTATATATGAGAATATAGGTTTACAAGAGTAGCAGGGATGAAAGAAACATTATCAACAAAATATAGCATGTAACATGTCTTCTCCAATGATGTTTTACAAAATATTACACATTTTATCGTGGAATCTTTGGCTAGGACTGTTGTAACAGTGTTCAAGGCTAAGAGAAAACTGATGTGGACTTTTGAGACCATTACGTCACATATTATCCAGACTATTAAGTTGTCTAGACAATATGTAATATAAGTGCGCTGTGATGTGGCTTAACCAGTAATGAGATCTGGCAGACAGGTGAGCAGCGTACAGTTCATGGCTCGGTGCCACGTCACTCTGCATTGGAAACAACAGCAAAGAGCAGCAGGTAAACATGTCTTGACTAAAAGTGACAGCAACAAATGGATTTGGCTCTGTAGAGCTAGGTAGTCTGGTAGGGATGGATTGCTCTGTGCTTTGACTGGTCTGCTTTGAAAACAGCACTAGTGGCAAAAGTTCTGACAGAACTATGGTACCAGTGACCACGGCCACTTCAAACATCGCACGTTACAGACTCTTATGTGACAGGAGAGGAAGAAAATACCTGCAAATATAAGCAATATTCAAGTGGCGAAGAAGTCTAAGATGCGAGCGTGTGTTTGTGCCACTAAGGTTTTCTGTCTGCTGTCTGTGTGTATCTGAAGAAGCTCCTGGGTTGAGAAGTAACAGGCCAGAAGTGTAATGATGAACTGAAATGTCTGTTTAAGGAACTTTGCCCTGCAGGAACATTTACTGCTGCGAGCTGCATCAAGCCAAAGACTCCTCAGCTACACAGCAATAAATCATAAGTGGGAATGTTAGCACTTGTACACCCCCAGAAAAACAAATACCGTCAGGAACCATCAGTTCCTAAAGTGGAGATGCTCTCAAGCTGAGCAATTAGGTCAAACATCTCGATCATCAGACAGATGATTTGATGGACAGTTGATATGTATATCAACAGTCACGTCTGTATGTCTGACAAGTGTTTAACAGATGTAAAGGTCCGACTGTTCAGCACTAATACCATCGCATACTGCTCATCTGTGATGTAGGACGTAACAATGCAGTACGCAGATGTTCCGTCACTTACAATGATGCTACGAGGGTGTTACTGTGTGTGCCTGGATTTTTACAGTGTTAGTCATTTCCTCATCACAAATGGATCCACATGTCAGGCAGCGATATGGAACGTTTACAATGATTACAGTAATATATGAGAAATACATAAATTACAAATGCGTAATATGCACAGACTGATTAACGTAAAGGACTCTATTTAATGTTAATCCAACCACAAGCTATACACTTTATTTTGAGAATTTGTTATTGATAGTGATGCTGTTTATTGTATGTAATATAGTGTAGATTATGATAGTTTGGTAAGTTGATGTACTTCATCCTTTCATTCTGTAGACTTTCAGTCTGTGAATTTGATTGACTGACTCTCCTATACAACGCTTCGTCTGTAGGATGCCAGACCATATGCCAGTGCAGTCCTCCTGTCAGTTTGTCATTAAAAGTTCAGTAGGCAGAGGATGGTGAAAATTACTTCTGACAATAGACGAGGATGGGCTAGAATTTCTATACACAGCTCTATAGGAACAATGGGAGAAAATATGGAGAGGGATGGAAATGAGCTGAGAAGAGAGAGAGAGAACTGAGAGACGATACCTGTGTGTGTGTGTGTGTGTGTGTGTGTGTGTGTGTGTGTGTGTGTGTGTGTGTGTGTGTGTGTGTGTGTGTGTGTGCTAATCATTCAGTGCTGCATTGTCCTGTTCTGACAGTAATGCTTTGGGATGGACAGCATGCGATGAGATAGACAGTCTTTACCCTCTCCTCCGTCTCTCTCAGGCTTGTACGCACCATCTGCTCTGTCACTGCAGTGTTGTTGAAAGCAAGTGAGGATGTGTTTGCTTCTCAAGTGTTTATATGCATTTCATGTCATGCACTTCTTATGGTCACATAACAAACGCAAGTCACATAAGGGGTCTGGCTGTTTAACTATTCATTGCTATAAACACAAAAGACAGATAAAGAAGGAAATGGATGCATCGCTGTACATCTAAATACAGTGATGAGATCCTGGGTTATGGTCCGCTGGACTATTTTTCGAGTCCATTACAAAATGCAGCAAGTCTCCTACCGTCACTCTGATACTGTGGTGGTAAGCTCATTCAACTCGATAACGATTTCCTTTCTTTTGAGACTAAGTAAACAACATTTGCATCAGTCAATCAGTCAGACAGGTGAAATGAGACACACAGGTGTAGATCTAGATGGCTGCTTATAAAAGGATTCAAATCCCATGCAGTAGTGATTACTCTGTGCAGTGTGCACTTGTATAAATTGAGCCACCAGGGTGCAACTTGCTCTCCGTGTCCCCTCCCTGTATCACTGTGTGTTGCAATAACAAGCTCTGAATCAGTCAGAGTTCCTAATTTGGCATCATTTGAAATGAGCAAGAGCAGCAGTGTTTTTTTTTCTGTTGTCCCCTTCTTAGATTTATATTTCTGTGCATGTTTCCTTTAGAGAGAGAGAGAGAGAGAGAGAGAGAGAGAGAGAGAGAGAGAGATTAAACTACAGATGAAGGAGCAGGAGGTAGATATAATTGATTGAGGGAAGCATTAGGAGGCATGAGACTGTGCTTGATTTAATATCAAATCCATTAATAAATCAGTAGTGTGTGTGTTTGTGTGTGTGTGGAAGTACAGAAATGTGTGAAGCATTAAAATGCTGTATTTAGTAGCATACGTGCACTGGTCATTAACAAGCTTTATTATCAATTAACCTCACCGAGGTTCTGAGTTTTTGCTCTGAGACACATCAGGTCCATTCAGGTGGTAGCATGCTCAATGAAACACCAGTGAGACTGCCGTTTTACTTGCAGTGGGTCACGTTCTCTCAAAGCAATCTGGCATCCACTCCATCACTTGCTACGTCTGTGATTTTAACAAAGTTAAAGCCTGTGCAAATGTGGCTTCAAGTAGTTTAAAAGCATATATGATATAAGTTGAGCATTAAGCCAAGCAATGTGCCGCTGTGGACGGGGCAGCAGCAAAACTGTTTTAGCCACTCCAAAAAAAATCAATATCAGTTTAAAGTGGACGCTATATTTAGAATATTTTTACCGCTTTACTTCAGACAGCTCCTTCTGAAGCTGCTACCTACACTCTCTTCAAAGCCACCAGGCCAGACTCCTTTTACAAAACCGTGATTTTACCTGAATATTTTCCTAGCATGTAGTCTTCTTCTTCTGTGCCTTTGCCTGTGTATTGCAAGGTATTCCTTGGTGATTACCACCACCGGTATGACAGTCGAATAGTATGAAACCATTATGTTTATCCACGTCTCCTGTATACCTTAGTCTGGCCGTTGATCTGGGGCTTATGGGAAATGGTGTTTGGTAAAAACAGAAATATTATATGAATAAAATTTACAGTGTTTGTTTCGACATATAGAGTTTATTCCACAACCTCTTGTTTTTTTGTTCTGTGTTTAAGTTTGTGACTGTCTCAACATCTTTTCCGTCCCGGCAGGTGTCAGGCTATGTTATCAGGTATTCAGAACAATATTTCATTCATAATATCCTTTGCCCTCCTGTCTTTGCCAATAACCTGCTCCAAAAATAGTAACAGGCCTAGTGTTTATCCTGAAGTTACTTTCAGTTCTTTGTATGTGTGCATAGCCCTTTAACAGTGGCTGGTCTCTTGTTCTCAGGTTACTGAGTACACAGGGAACAGGATGGCACTCTTCAGTGTTTTACATGGCATGCTACCATCTGATTGGACGGTGAGGAAACCGATCTGACTCAGGGCGACCAGATGGAGCCTCAAAGAAGGGGTTAATGAATAGCAAATTGCTCGAATAGAATATATTCCACGCAAAACCTCATCTCAGGTGTGCTGATAGATCATGCTCTGACAAATATATGTGACTACACACATGCATGTAAAGGACCACCAAAGGGTCCCCATAAATCCATTGCAGGCTTCTCTGCACACGCTACTTACACATACAGGAAATGTACACACATATTTTTGTCTTTGTTCTCACTTTTTATTTCATTTGTGTGAATGTATGTATGGGTTTATGCTTCACGTTCCTCTATGATGGCTAACCGTGGGTTTAGTTTTTCAGTAGAGATCATAGAGAAAAGAGAGGTAGCAGATGCAGGAGACGGGAGGTGTTAAATTGGTTAAAAGTGTCGAGGCCAGATATGAGAGAACCTGACAGTAAAAGCCAAATATGCACTCACTACAGGGAGCTTCTCATTTTCTGTTCTGTACCTGTATTCGATTTTTTTTTTGACATTTTTCAGTGGGTTGATGGCAAGAAAGCACAGAACCGTACAATGTTCTGACGTGTTCAGAAAAGAAGAAGAAATAGGCAAGAAAAAAAGCAAATTCCTGATGACATTTCAACATGTGTCGTAATAAAAAAAACATGAAGGCTTTGCGGGTACTGGGCAAGCTTTTGCATGAGCCAACTCATAAACTGTTAATTTGGCAGAAGAGGGATGGTGTCAGCTCAGCTACAGTATGTGGCCTGCTGAGAGCTTGCACAGCACACTGGTGTGAAAGGCCAGATTAGCAACTACTGTAAAAGTGTCTGTGTGGTGTGCCATTCTGTGGAGGAGGCACGAAGGTGCTCGGCGTGTGAAAGACCTAAATGTTTTCGTTATAAGAAGACCTTTTATTGTCATGTATTTTGCATTAATGTGTTAAAATACTGACACCAGGAATCCTCGTCTGTGCATTTGTTTGTGTTTATAGAAAGGTGGCAGCTGTTCATTTCCATGTAGCTTTTCCTCAACACAACAACAAATAATATATATATATATATATATATATATATATATATATATTATATATATGTGTGTGTGTATGTGTGTGTGTTAAAAAAAATCAGACATAATAAATAAAAGAAGGAATTCTTTGTGCCTGCTGGTCGAGCTTCAAACAACTACACAACAAATACTCAACAGCCTTAACCAATGCATAATCACTGCTTGTTGCTATGGTAATCATGTCCTTGGCTCTGTAGTGCCATCATTCAATTTGAAACACTTTAAAAAGCACACACACACACACACACACAAAAAAAAAAACATATTTAAGAAAGACTTTAAGCCGTGGGTGTGAACTAAAAAGGCAACTGAACTAAAGAGTGACAGGAATAATGAACCCTGAGTGCTGTCATGAATGCATGAACAGGACTTACATTGATTGAATTTAGTAGTGACTTTGAGCATAGAGTAGGCAGCAGAGTTTACACTTTTTTTGAAGGCCAACATGGACGATAATATTCCAGCGTTTTGTCTAGAGTAACTATCGGACATGTGTTTCAAATAGCCTACATTTAAAGCATTTAAACTCTTCAGCTGTCAGCGGCTGTCAGGAGAGATGCTCCATTGAGAGAACTTAAGCCCAGACCCGAGGCAGCATGGAGCACTCTTTGCTTGTTTATTAATACTGAACGTGTTGGAGGTACAAAGTGCACCAAATCTGACACTTCTTTGGTCCACAGAAATATACCCATCAAGGCCATCCTCCTATATAGTCACGTTTAATTGCAGTGCAACTTCATTGAACAGGAGTGCTCTGTTGCCTGTGTAAAAGTTGAAGCCAGCCAACCGGGTAATTTTGGCCTTTGATATTTTCATCTGCCTACATGTGATGCTGGCAAAAAGCCACCACATGCTGACTAACAGCAGCAGGCAGTCATTGTTTTCACTGTCAAGATTTCATATAATTTGGTGCGACTTTCAAATGAATAGGAATTGAGAAATTTCACACACCATTAAAACCTCTTATAAATAATATAAAAAAATCAAGTACTGCAGTAGCTTTGAGGTTTTACATGGACTTAAACTGTGTTCAGTGCTGTTAGAGAAACACAAGCGGGTATTTAGCTCACCCACAGTGATGCAGGGATGATAAAAAAAACACGAAGAAGAACAGGAAAGGCAGTGTGTCAGACGCATGAATGATGGTACTGGTAAATCCCTACAGGGGCCTATTATATTGAACTGTGGGCAGAATAACAAACGATGATAGTGACTGGTTGTCTGTCAGTTTCTCTGTGAACTGTTGCTGTGTCCTTGGGTGTCCTGAAAGACAGTGATGATGTTATTAATTCTAATGGCAGATCTGCAGCTAAAGCAAGCTCTGAGTTCAAACCTTTTATCTTGTATATGACAACATTTAATAAGCCTAATATATCTCTGCGCATGGCTCAATTAAATATCTCACTCCGTGTATGGCAGCTGGCTCTGAAGTTACAGTCTGCTTGTTTACTAGTTATGAGTGAACTAACTATAACTGTCAGCTATATTACTCCTCTGATTTGACCCTGGCAGCACTGTAGAGCCTTCTCGGATTTTAGAGTTGAGGATAATGGGGCCATCTTGGTTCAGATGCTTAAGGTGCTTCTGTCTTCACTCCACTCACTTGTGCTTTTTAATTAAAAGAAGTGCTAAGATGGCTTGTCAAGTTTGTTCCTTAGTGTGGCAGGAGAGTGATTTAAACAGTGCTGAGAGCCAAAAAAAACAGAGAGCAAGCATCAGTGTTGCCCAACATGATAGAAGAGAGAGGACTAAGAAAGTTCATCAGTGATTTTACTTTTTTACCCACCCCTAGCTGTGTTATTATCATCATGTTGATCCTCTGTGCAGTCCTCCCAAAGAACATTAGTTCTTCCCAAAAGCCTTTTTAAGGTGGTAATTAATCCTTCATCCCAGAAACAGTGTCACTGTAAACACACAGGCTTCCTAGCAATTAGTACAAACAAGTTCATTGTTAAAAGAATCTATTCTGGGTGTCTACTGCGCTTTGTTTTTAAAGAAACAACATTTTTCCTGTGGTTTTGTCGCTTGCCAGCAGCATAACAGCAGGAGGATGTTCCCTTAACTGTGACTAACTGGACTGCAGTGGGATAAATAGGAATTTAAAGGAAAAGCTCAGCGCATATATCAAGATTAAATTAATATATCTTCAAATTAACATGTATGGACAACCAAAGGGCCAGTAATCTGTCTGCATGCTGGATCTGCCCTGCTCTCGTCTAGATGTCAGATGATGTTAGCAGCATAATAGTAGTGGTACCAGGCAAGCAGATAGTTTTATGACTCTCAGAACACAGCACATATATATTTTACACAGACTGACATGGAGTACCATAGTCTGCATCATTAGCCTCATGCTCTCATGTGATGGGATCTACAGCAAAAAGTAAACTTTGCTCCCCCTTCGTCTCCCTTGGTTGAAAACTTCCTAACCACTGAACAACATCCACAGCCATGCTGGTGTTGAACTCACAGCCCTATCAGACAGACTGCTGCTGTCTTTATAACGGCAGATATCCTCAGGGACCGTGTCGCTGTCCTCTCCTGACAGCTCTTTTATTGGATTTACGGTGGATCTTCCTGCTGGCCAGATGGCAGTGGGTTCTACATTAAAGTTACCCTGCAACTCTTGGCAACTATCTTGTCTTTTAATTCCTGTTTAGAGCAGTGGAAAATCAGATGATGGATACTCTACCTGAATCAAATCTAATTTATAATCCTATACTAGATATTAGACAACACCTACAATGAAGGTGTTCAACGTGAAGTCACTGCTAACTTCTTTCTTGTAGAAGATCCACTCATTTGTTGAATTATGACATTTTGAATATGCTGCTTTATTCAGATGTAAACCCAAAGTTCCCCACAGTATACAGCCCAGCCCTACTTGACTTGATATGTTTTGAGATCTCACAGCTGGCATCTGTCATCCATTCAAATTACTGTTACAGAAAACTTTAAAGTCCATGTTAACAGTTTTTTCTGCCAGTAGAAGAATAGACTTCATAATGACACTATTCACAGTCTATATTGGAATAAAAGATACTTATCAAACACGACGACAACGTTGTTACAGTCATTATATTATTATGGGTGAACCAGAACTGCTCTCTGCTGCTTGATGTTACTAAGGTGCATTTTCAGCTGACTCACAACAGCATCCTTACAGTCCTCTTAGTCCTGTCTAGTCATAAAATTAGTGTAAGAATAAATAATTTCAGTTCATAATGTGACCTCCTCTACTTACTCTCGTCTTTTTAGGTGACCACACTCCAAATGTGAATAACTTATTTAGTTCACAGATTAAGTGTGACTCATCAACTTGCTGCAACTCTTTGTTTCACTTTAATGAAAAATAAACCACACTGGAAAGATATAATGAAGTAGTTGGCAATTTGAATGATCAAAATGGAGAGTGTAAATTGTATCGTGAAGAATACTATGAAAAAAAACACATCCAGCTTTTATTGCCGGAAAGCATCTTCCTACTAGAGCTGCTCCCTAACAGTCGAAAGATTCAGACACCTCAAGTCAAATCTCAAATCTTCTCTGTGTACAATGACACAGAGACAAACTCAATTTCAAAAACGACCACAAAGCTGAGAAGTGTGTCCAGATTGTTGGCTGCTTCGATGCTCTCTGCCCCGGTGATGACTGTCAGTGAAGTTGGCCGTCATCCGCGGTGATTGACTCACCACTGTCAACCCTGACAGAGACGCTTTGTGGTGCGCCAGTAGCAGATCACACACTTTTACTTTCTATGACTGTGTGGAAATCGCACAAAGAGAGGCATTAAAATTCAACATTTGCTACAGCAATCTGAGAAGAATAGAAAAGTTCCCAGTATATATCAAATATTTAGTTGGAATGTTCATCCCTAGAGTTTAGTATGGTGCTGAAAAAAAGTCGAGTACAACCATACTTGCTACTAAACAAAAGGAAAAAGAAGAGTGAATTGAATTGCAGATGTTTGTATGTCAATTAATAAAAAGAAACAACACATTTATTTCCTATTTTAATTAAGGCCCATTCTCTTCTTTTTCTGTCTCACGAAACCTGAGATAACATTACCGAAAGCTCTTTCATCTGATCACCCTGTTGAAATGCTACAAGTGCAGATTGCGTGGAAAGCGAAGATCTTAACAACCTCTGAGGACTTCACTGCGTTGTAATCTAACACGACATGACTGTGCTTTGATCTCTGGCATATTGCGAGCAAAATATTCCATATCCAGCTCAATAAAGAGAAACGTAGACGACTGCAGACGACGGATCTGTTTCTCCTTTCTCCCTCTCTCCTCCACATCATTCTTTAACCCTCTGGGAGGTCCAAGCAATCCTCCACAATTGCAAAATCAATTGATAGGGCCATTGGGAGGAGCCCAGAGGGTTAACATTGTTGACATTTTGCTGAACTATTTATGCGTCTACCTGTGAATGTGTGTGTGTGTCGCGTAAGCGTACACTCACACACTTAATTTGCCTTTTCCCCTTCAGTTTCTGTCTCTCTCCCTCACTTTTTCCTCCCTCTATAGACACCGGTGGCATACTAAACCCTGTGAGGAAGAGGTGTTTGCTCAGTGCCTCTGATTCATGTTGTAATCAAAATCATCTAACTGTGCCCTGAGGCTGATGTCATGGTGGGCTGACTTTTACATACCCATATATATAGACACACACACAGACGTGCGCTCACACACACAGAGATAAAATGCAGACATAATACAGTTAGTGAACTGATTGATTAGTCAAGCAGCAGAAAAATAATCTACAAACAATTTGGCAATTGACTAATCATCAAAAACTTTGCCAAGTTTTAGTTGGTTGGAGTTTTTTTAAATTTAGTTTTATATTACTGCTTGTGATTGAATGTCCTGGACAAAACAAGCCTTTTGATTAATCCACCCTGGCCTCTAGGAATTCATTATTTTCTGACATTTTACAGCCCAAATGATTGATCGATTAGTTGTGAAAATAATCTGCAGATCTTTCCGTAACGCTCTTGTAATACTCGTGTATCTCCAGCAGCACTTTTTGTAATGATGCGATAGTTTTGCAAACAGTAATGTGGACTTAAAGGCAGAGCAGTTGAAATCAATCATTTGCTCTGTAAGACGTTCAAGGCAGAGAGGTCGGCAACAGGTAATCAATCAGCAAGGGCAAACGAAGCAGATGAGAGCCAGGCAGGCATGAACCAGACAGGGCTGTGGTCAGGAACAAGCAGGCAAGAAACAGGAACATTAAGACTGAGGAGTAAATCAGACAATTTGGCAAAAGAGTGGGAAAAGGTGTATATGCAGAGAAGGTGTTGTGACAAGATAAAATTCATCTTTTTAGTTGTCACAAACGTTCCACTTTGAATAAACATGTGAGGTTCAGTTCCCAGCAGCAGTGGCCAATGCTCAGCAAGCTAATAAACACAGTTGTCAGTGTTAATGAGGGAGAAGGATGACCCAGTAAGAGTGTACTGGTCTTTGCATCAGCAGCTGTAACTGGCTGGTTGGGCTCTCTGAGCGGGGAAACCTTGAAACTGTAATTTGTGTTGGACTCGGAATACGATAGTTTGTGCTAGGAAGCGATAAACTAAATTTAGACCTGTGCTATATGGAAATGAGAGAGCCTCTGTTATAATTTGGTGCTCTATAAATAAAATTCAATTGAATTAAATTGTGATGGAAATGAAAACGAGCAAAGAACAAACATTTTATTTGTGCATGCTGATGAGTTATGTGCAATAAACACATGCAGCAGCAACAACTGTTCTCTCCATTATATCTGCATGTGTAGCAGTGGTGTGGGGGTAGAGCGACTGTGTGTAGGTGTGTGTGTGTGTGTCTGTTTGTATCCATATGAAGGCCATATAATTGACTTCCGTCTCCATGGAGATGTGAATGACTGCAAAGCCGTAAGCGCGAGGCTCTATAGTTTGGGTTTGTCTAATGTGTGTGAGGTTTGCTTGGTGGAGGTTTGTGTCTCTATTTGAAAGTGGATTTTGTTTTTGTTTTGTGCAAACTGGGGTTCAACAATATGTTATGAAAATAATATTAGTAATAATAATAATTTACAATATCAAGTTTTTCACTTCGCACTCTTTGCTTTCTGGTGTTTTTAAAAAAAAATCTCATACACACTCACACATGCTAAAGTCATGCAATCACATGCCTTTGCAAGCACACACAACCTATGACCTGGTAGACACACTCTTTCACAGCAAACAAAGAGCTCAATAGGAGTCCGTCTTGAGGACAGCGCTGATCAATTAAAGGGAGATTGACAGATATTCAATTAACTGTGAGAACTCCCTCGGCTAATTCGGATTGAGATGGATGTTTTCTTCATCTTCTCCTCTTTTCTCACATCTGAATTGTAATTTATTGTGTAAACGTCAAAGCTGACACCTTGACCTCTGTTTACTGAACCCCCCCTAAAGCGGTGCTTAAGAAGCAGCTGTAACTTCCAGCATCACTATAAAGTACTTCACAGCACCTGTCCATTAGAGGTTGTGGGTGTAACTACAAATGTCCATTATAGTTCCTAATCTACGGAAAGTGGGGATCTTCTTCTCATTGATTCTCATACAGACAACTGTCATTAGTGAAGAAAACTGAACCATGTTAATGTGGAAACTCAATCTTTGCTCTTGTTATAGACATGAAAAGACAGACTGGTAAGGTTGATGTAATAACTAACTCATTACTGCAGTTTGAGGCTCGTGTTCCACCTTTCTTGGCTTCATTTTAATGACTGCTTGTGGATTCAGCTTACATTTGCAAACTCTATAAAGGTTTATTAGCTATCAATCCTATCCTGCCTCCTTTTATATGCTACTAATTTGTAACAGCATGCGTTTGAAGAGGAACGTAATGATGCCTGGGTTACGTTTGCTATTGCATCATACATATTTATTAAATGTTCACTAACAAAGTGTTTCATTCCTCTCTTGCAATGTAATACAATACAAAATTTAATGGTGATGTTTAGGTACTCTAAAAAGGAGTTGCTTATAGTAGTGTAACGGTATTTGCATTATTATAAATGACTTAACGTTGAGTTAAAGAGATAGATAGATCTTTATTGTCCCAGCCCAGTGCTGCAACACGCTCGTACACTTTTCTAATTGCAGCTTTGATGAATGACCCCTTTCCTCTCCCCTTCTCCTGCAGTTCCCCTGTAATTATCCCCACTTCCTCATTTCCGTTCAATTTTTTTGGGTTCATGGGTTGATGTGTGAGTGCGTGCGGTAAGGTGTGATGTGTGGTGTTGTGTCTATGAGCCTCGTGCACCATAGTATTAATGTTGTATAGCTACAGTGTAATTTTGAAATTGCTCAAATTCTTTTGGATGAGTAGAAAAGAGGAAAGCAAAGAGATTAATATCATCAACACCCAACAGAGACGAAATGTTTAATCGTGTGAGATTGTAAAAAATGTATTAGTGGTATTAGTATTAATCTGTTTATTTAACTCAGCAGACACTTCTGAACTGAAGCCTAATTAATCACATTTACTTCTGGAGAATCTAATAAGCATGTTACATAAACATCTGGCAAACACAAACACACCTAGGGATGCATGTCCACATTACCCTTACACAATTAATGCCCGTGTTTCTGACCACACCATGTTCACTACCTGCTTACCCACACACCTTTGGGAAACAGCAGGTGCAGCCTTGTGCAATAAGAAGAGTTGAAATAATGAACTTCAGTCATGAGACGGTGCATAATTGTGGTAGGGAAAAGCAATATAAGAAAAAAAATTAAAAAGAACCGCAGTGTAAGCAAAAACACAAAGCTGATATATTTTGACACGCCAGCATGATGATAGTATGCAACATAATTAGAATATTACTACATTTTGAAGACGGTGGTAGCAACCTATTATAGAAAATATTTCTAGCACAGTTTCATCTTAAGACGTTCAGTGCATGTGTGAGGGTGAAAATATTACTCCTTTTAAATATTCAAAGATTGAGGTTTTTTTAAGACAGCACATTACAGACTGTTTTATGGAAACGGTCATTAAAATTCTATAAAAATAACAAGCAGGGGACTACAACAACACAGGAACTCAGAAGATGAACAGCATTAACAGAGGTATTACACGGGCTACAGCAGCACTCAAACATGCACATACATATACATACATAACGATAAATAACGGCTATGACCATAAGCGGCCGAATCTAGCAGGCTGAATGCTGCAATGATCTTTCTTTGCAAAATAAAAAGAGATGGAGCTACAGAGAAAAGGAGCTCATTTTTCTGTGATGGACAGAAAGTGAAACAGAGACAGCAGGACAGATTCTTTAAGGGACGCAGCCTTCAGTGTATGCTGTAGGTATACAGAGAGCTGCTGCAGTGTGGTGCATGGGCAAGCGATGCTGTGAATAATGCAGGATGGAGTGATCAAGCAGGGTTTACTGAGTGTGGTTATAGTCCGCATGAACTAATTCACAGCTCACATGCTGGACAGAAGGAACGCTACATTAAGAAGCTTCATGTGTTTCTGTAAGAGCTGCTCAGAGCGTGTAACGGTTTCTTCGCTGCTTAATTCTGTCGCAGCTATAGCTAACACTATATCACCATCACACTTCTAGAAAGCATTCAAATCCACAGATGTAGGGTTGGCGGTTCTGCATGCATACAAATCTATTTACACTGTAAGCCAGCAAAGGTCATCTTCTTCCAATTCATTTAACATTTGCTTTATTTCATTAACCTTTTATTTATCTTCCAATTGAATCAAAGAGCAGGAGCTATTTGTTGATCACTGAAGGGAGTTAGTTATCACACAGCAGGGCTGCATGTAGCTGCTCTGATTGGTGTCGCAGTCTAAATGTCAAACAGTCACCTTGTTCTATTGTAACATACACTATTATGAATTAATAATAAAACATACACAATATACATAATAAATTCAAAACATGGCGAATCTTGTCCCATGACTGCTCATTAGATAAACACAACAAACACTCAAAGGATTACATTATGTGGCTTATTGCGTGTTTAATGTCGTCAGGATAATAAAGTCTCAGGATATTAAAAAAAAAACAAAAACATTGTGCTTTTTTTTTGTAAAAAGACAGCAGGAGTGTGAACTCTGACAATCTGCTCTTTGAAAGGCTGCAGCTGCTTTTTCCTTCATGGAAGCAAAAACTCACCTTTCACTCGCCTCTTAGTAATCAACACTTTTTTGTGTGTGTGGTGCCTCAATTTTATATGATTATTGGAAAACTAGCCTAAATAAGTAAGGTAAGGTAGCTCATTTTATTTTTGACATTTATTAACGCTGTAAAATACAGTAATAACAGGTGTAAAATGGTAATAAGTAATGTTGGAGACTCATCGGGGCGTCTCTCCTCTGGGAGAACCAGTGCTTGTATATTACACTTTTATGGTCCACTGCAGTTTTATGACATTTATTAAACTGTTCATTTTAACTGAGTGTGTACTGTGCATGTGTGTCTTTTTGCCGATATGCTTCTGTGTGCATGTGTCTGTGCATGTGTGTGTGTGTGTGTGCAGTCAAGTCTATAAAGGAGTAACTTAGCGAAAATTCATTGGAGCGTTTCTGATCTGCTGTTGTGTGGGATTTATTGATCGTGTCCCACACACTCCAGCGCCCCGACATTGACTCTGATGGCCAGAAAATCTGCTGGCTCCGACGTTTCTCCACCTCCCATGTAAATTTAATTCACTCTCTGCACTTTAGTGTGTAAACATGTCTGTGCCGGTACTATGTCTTGATGGAGTTGTGTTTTGCTTGTTTGTCTCGCTGCATTCTGTCTGCCAACGCGCACGCATCTGTGTGTGTTTGTTTACATGTCTTCATTCAAATAAAAGTGTTTGTATGTCTGTGTTTGCACGAGGGGTTGTGTGTGAGTGTGTATTTGGATGTGTTTCAGTGTAGTTACAGCTTTACACAGGATGAAAGGCCCCTAAACGATATTACAGATATCAGACTGAATGTATTCCCCTTTAATGTGGATGACATCTTGAAGTAAACTGCTGATGCTGGTGTGTGTGAGCCTCAGCAGCAGCAGTGTCAGTGTCTTTGGGTCTTTAATGAGGTTATTATTTATTTAAAAATACAAACATTACTGTTTATATTGTTTTTTTCCTGGGAAAGTATTGAGGGAAATATAGATCTAATTATCTGCACACATCGACCCCAATATTATTTATCTCCTGCATCAGTTAAACTAGAGCCTGTTATATGATAAGGGCACACTCGCATCAAACATTTGGAGCAATACAGTTGAATCTTTTCTCTGTTCGTTTCTTTTTGCAGGTTAGAATAATAACAAACTCGCATGTTAAACGGCACCTGCTTTAAAGTGTGAGCCTCAGTCCTTTTCCACGCAACCAGCTGTGATTTGGTTCATTGAGTGAGTGAGAAGGTGATTATACCAACAAGAGGAAACAACCGTACAGTAAAACATATGTTTTTAACATACTGTTCCATGCCATGTGTTGGTACAGCTAGAAGGAGATAGATGTTGATGTTTATAGCCAGAAGAACCGTATGAGGTGAGATGCATGCGCTGTTCTCAAACATATAGAATTAAAGGCTGAAACTCTTTTTAGGTGAATTTGTGTTTTTTGTTTATTTCCAGCAGCGTGCAGCTAAATCAGCTGCTCACAAGGACAAACCGCTTGATTGGACAGAAAATATTCAAAGACACGAATTGATTTGCATCCTTTAAATGTGCAGACAGACTCATTTCAATACATTTCAAAATGGATGAATACATATTGAGAAGCATAGCTGTATAGTTGACTAGTATGTTGAACTTAGTTTTGTGTCTATTCAATGGTTTGGATTTACTCCCTCTACACGTTTCATTTGAGGGTTGCTGTGTTCACTAAGTTACTGCGTCTGTATAACTTTCCAACACCTACACCACACCTACTTCATGCCATGGTTGACCAGCTGTACAAAGATTTCACCGTAGCTCTTGTTTTTCATTTTACACTTCTGTCACTTTTCATATAAACAACTGAGTGCAACGCTCTAAAAATCGTCCAGGAGACATTTTTGATTTTGGGATGTGGCGAGTTAGTATGAGCACACCAACAGCACAGCTACAGCACTGGCCTAATCTTCACATTAAGTGTATGTTCTGAATAGATAATCTTGAGATACTGTCAGTTTTGGAAAATTATATTTTTAGCCTTGAGCTGAGGATAAGTAATTTGTCATACACCCACAGGCGCCACTCTTTTTTTTGTATTTTATTTCTTTGTTCCTGCAGTGAATTACAGTGACTTTCAGTTTATGATAATGATGATCGCATTCATCCTCTGAAGAGAACTCTTGTTTGAAAGTAGCTGCAGGAAGCTTCAAAACGACTTCTCTTTTCTTAGAGATAGCAGTACTTATAGTCCTCATTAAATGTTACTGATAATTCCAGCAAAGAAACTTTAGAAATTCGGAAGTTTACGTCTCTTTAAATCTGATTAAAGTAATCACGAAACTGTAAAAAGGTTTATCAAAATGTGTAGCAAGATTAACAAAGACAAACGAGCAGGAGAATGTTAAAGATATACTGTATATAATACCAGATTTGAAACCATTTTTTCCTCATAATTTAATTAATGCCACCTATTGTGATCTACGTGTTTTATTCTTTAACTAACCATATCATCCAGATATGTTTAGTTTTTTTCCTTTCACCAATAATCTTTTTATTAATTGTATGTTAATGCCTCAGTGCTACATGAAGACATTCATGTAATGGCATGCTAGTTTGGAATTCTGCTTCTCTAATGTAATGGCCATGACCCAGTAGATGAAAGGAATGCTTATCTATCTAAATAATTAATTAGAAGGCTCATTGTCAGATTGCAATTAGATCAACATTGTTTCCCTGCAATAGGCTACATAAATGGAGCTAATGTCATCTGGTGTGATTGTATCACTCACTAATATTCTCATATTTATTGACTGTAGTGCTGCTTACAGGGAAAGCACACACTGTGTTATTTTTCTAATTGCTGCAGGTCTGTCTGGGTAGTTTGAAGTGCAAATGGTGTCCTAGTGGGCAAAAACAATAGATCTGTAATCCAAAATCACCGTCAACAATTTGGATGATTTCATGATTGCATTACAATACTTGGGTCCATCCCGTCTACAAGACTCAACTGTCAAGTACTGGCAATCTTCCGAACCCCAAAAGAGAACCCGGACAACGTCTTGTAAAACATTTCAGAAAATGTGAATGTTGAGGGTCAGTGAGTTGATTCGGTTTTTTAGCGGTAGAGCAGAACATTTGAAATCTGGAGAGGTAGTCAAACTTACCAAAGCAGTGAGAAGAAGACTTCAGTGCTGTTCTTTGCTCGTCTTTCAGTGAAGAAATACTCTCCAACTTCTTATTTCACTGATTAATTGGCTTTATCGATGCCAGTGCTCACTGTCATTCACTGTCCACGTCTTCACCTCTCTCTCTCTACCTCTCTCAAACTGTTGGACACAAACCAAATTAAACTTCTTGGAGTCACAATTGTTCAGCCTAAATTGCAAGCCAGACACAGACAAAGAACGGGGGTACATGAAATCAACAAAGTTTGAGGACAACAGGTCCATGATGAATCCACTTGGTTGGCCTCAGTTTCAGTAACATTTCAGGTGACTGTGGAGGGTTTGCCAATCTGAGCTTCTCTGCTTTTGTTGCAACCTCTGCAGTCCACACCACCACACACAAAACACACTAACCCAACTCAAATGAATGGAAAAACCTGCTGATTTGGTCTGAATGTGACCTAACCAGTGCCGGGCAAGATGGATTCTTGCATGAGTCTAGCGGCCTTGCAAGGTTAGACGTAAAGGTCTCGCACAGACAAATAGACAAACTAACCCTAACAGCACTTCTCTATCTCAAACCACGAGCAACGGTTTGACAAGTAATGACAAGATGACCTTTGGGATCGAGAAATCTTTTAATCATAGGTAAAAATCAAAGAAATCCAAGTGACAGAAATAAGTCTGTGTTTGAATGTGTCCTCTCTGTGTGCCTGCTGAACACGCCTCAGTGTTCTCTGTGTGTGCGCGTTTAGACACATTAATCTTCTTTATTGATTGAGGTCTTCATTAGTGTATTTAATGACCCATCAGGATTCGCTGTACATGCTGCAGATTGACAGAAACATGAACAGCATTACAACTGCCTCTCTTGTTCTTGCTCAGTAGTCTGCGTTTGTTTTTGATTGCTCATCTTGTCAGTGGTTGTTAAAAAGGTGAGGGGCTTATTCTAGTGCATCTCCTGCTGTTTTCTGGCTGCTTCAGGGATTTGAACCTCACGATCTTCTATTGACAAGACCACTTAGAGACAGGATCTCTGAGTTGGCTGCTGTCTCAGTTTGTCCACCTCCTTATGTCCCTGGCTGGCTCTCTGCAGCACAGCAGTGAGTCCCGACACAGGGAACCAAATCAACCTTGTGTTCTCCTTCACGACAACAGTGATGCTGCTCAGGTAGCAACGGTAGGCAGACAGAAAATTCTGCTGACTTTTATTTCACGGCTATTAGCCTGGCATACACCCTCCTAATTTGTAAATTTTAATCACGCACAATGCAAAGTCATCACTGTAAGTGGCCAAAGCTTGTCTGGATTAATGTGAGGGTCTGCTAAGAGTCCTTGAAAATCTGAATGTGTGTCTTCTGGTGGGAATAGGAGAGAGTGTGAGAATTTAGAGATCTGCATGTATGTCCTCTATTACACATTTTTTGTAGCAAAGCATGAGAGTTTGTTTTGTCAGCAGCTTGTTAATTCCCCATTTGGTTGCAGGGAAATGGCGGCAGAATGACACGCTAATCCCTATTAAAACTGGATTAGTGTTTATTCGAGCCTGGTATTGGTGGATGCTGCAAGTTACATCCTTCACTTTAACACAATGTGATCCTTTGCTGTAATTTTAAGTACAAAATCAACCTACTTGTCCTCAGCCAACAAATAACAGTTAAAGGCAGACTAATTTGGCCTGACATGCAAAGTAATACCGCATTATGTTTTTGTCATCCAGCAGATTGTCTGACCAGCTGCTCGTGTAAGTAGAAGTGCAGATCAGCGTGTCTTCCATCCAGGCTGAGAGCTTCATGCACAAAAGGAGCTCTCAAGTTATAGGCTAAATGTAACATGGGAAAATTACATTACAGGATCCCAGTACAGTGAATCCTCACAACAAAATGCAGAGTCATGAAATCAATAACACTAGGGTGCTCAAAAATATGTAATGTGTAATGCACACACATAAAGATGTAGTACATTTTATAGGCACAAAAGCGGGGCACGCTTCTATTACACACACACACACACACACACAAATCAAGTAACTTTTTCTTACCAAAGGGAAACTCATCTTAAGCTTTGTGTGTATATGTGTTTGCCCACATAAATCTGTGTATACAGTATCTAAAAACACATGGTTATCTGCACCGGTGCCCCCCCCCAAAAAGATTTTTCACATTTGTGCATTCGAGTGAAATGCTCGCATTGTCGAGCTCTCTCATAACACTTAATCAGGATTGCATTTCAGTCGTATGGCCTTCAAGCTCTGTGTGTGTATGTGTGTGTAGTCTTTGTTCAAGGAGAATCTGGGATGTTCTAAGAATCTCATTCGGTATTTGTTTTATTTTGCCTCCAGGCTCTGAGTCATCTAGATCCACAGTCGAGGTTTGGAGAAATTAAACCAGCACTAGCTGTTCTTACGCACTATAAAGAAAGCATTGATTTTTAAAATAAATTTAAAAAAAAAACACCAGACAATGTGGTAATGTTCTGAAACGGTGTTTTGTTGAGCACGCGTGAGCCTGTACAGATCGATCCACTTGTGTGTCTTGCTGTGTCTTGCAATATTAAACAGTTCAGAAGAAGAGTCATGCATATTGGCCTATTGGCTTGTGCCGCCTGTCATTTTTCAGAAGTGACCCCGAAGCCACACTCCACTGTGTGTCCTCTAACTAACATATCTTTGATGTCTGTGTTGTTGCAGCAACCGAAATAAGTTTCAGTTTTTTTAAAACAAAACTTGTAGGAAAATAGTTTCTTCCACCACTTCTCCTTCATCAAGTATTTCCTTTACAGTCTGTCCTTGCACTTACAGTTTGCTACAGATATCCCGATCTTCTGCAGAGTGCCCTTCAAGTAAACAGTGTTTTGACATGTGTTTAAAATCCCTCGGTTTCCCCTCAGTGCCTCTGAAAATTGAAAGGAAAGTGATTTATGTGAGGGACAGGTGGGGCACTGATTTAAAATGATATTGGCTTGATTCTATCGCTGCAACAAAGAGCACAAAGAAAAATAATAGGACAAAAGATGACAGAATTATCCGACTGTATAAATAAAAATAAAATAAAAAAAAGATTCTGAAGTGTTATGGATCTTGCTTTGTGAAAATTGCTTGTCCTCTCTCAGATGCACTGCCTTTACATAGCTTTGGAAACCAGTCGGTCTCTGTTGCTGAACAGCAAGGCCACTTGACAACAAATAGATCAGAGACTTTGGCAGAGTGATTCAGGCCTGAAATGTGAAGATCTTTTGCCCACGCAGCCACTCTGAGTCACTGCAGGCACATATGGGGTTGTGCCTGGTGGCGTCCTTCTGTAACTATCCAACTGCTGTTTACCACCGACGTATACGTGATTGTATTTGAATCATATTCAATACATGTTAAACATCCACTCAGCCTCTCATCAGCTCCTTTCCCACCATTGAAATCACTACAAGAACACAACTGCACATGTACAAATACATACCTAATTGGGGGTCATTTGCATTTTGAGTAGCTAACTTAATGCAAATTTGTCTTAGGAGAAAAATCAAGAGGTATGCGTGTATGTTTCACATAATAAGAGGACCATGAGGACTGCAGTCCTGTTCAAATAGAGCTGAAAGGTTGGAAGTAGATATATAATGATTCATTATAGCTCTCAGTGGTATGTATTTACTGTGGGGGTTGAGTTACTCTACTCTGTAGCTTTATTATTTTCCTATAGAGAATTTATTCCTCCTGTCCAGGTTAGTTTGTGTTCACTTCTTACATCAGTGACTCTTAAATGATCATCTCCCTCTGCAGCAGGCCTTAAAATCTACGCCGGCTGTCAGAAAAAGTAACAATAATTTGGTTAGCTTTCATTTACTATGGCTCCCATGAGTCTCATCCTTGTGGATGCCATCAAAACCTCATCAGATCTGTAGTTTGTGATGATTTTATGTCTGTTTAAAAATGATGAGCTGTCCAGATATGAGCAGAAAACCTCCGTTATCATAATCACATACTCACCAGCTGCAGCAAATGTAATGAAATATGTACGGTGGGCTGTGTGCAGATAGAGACATCGTATGAGTAAATACTCAGATACGTACAGTGAGAAGTGCTACACACTGATGCAGATACAGTAATGTGTATGTATTTATATAGGTACTTAAATGAAAATATGATACAGATGTGTGGGTTGTTAAAGCGTTGAGCCAAGAGTAACACAAAGGGGTATGAACATGAGCGTCATATTCTCTGTTTCTTTCTATTTCTGTCAGGTTTATTGTTTCGTGGTGACAGCAGGGGGGGCTGAGGACAAGACTGAAAGAGACGCAACACACGTGTGTTATTGCATTTAATGTCCACATGCTGCATTCAGCATTCATTAACTAGCTGCATACCAAGATCCAGTACTGAATCAAAGCACACCACCACAAATCTCTCGACGTCACAGTATATGTTGCAGCTGCAACTGTGAAGGTGTCAAAAGACTGATTGGCTGAAAGTCTGCTTCCTACCGGTCCCATTGCTGGTGTTATCTGGCCTCACTTCCTAGGTGACAGCTTTTTTTTATTATTCCTCATACGCAGGCTGCAGCATCACACCGCTCGTATGTAGGCTTTGAGAGCTGCCCCCCCCCTCACCCTCTCACTTCTACACCCCCCACCCACTCAGTGCTCAGGCTTTTGATAGGCATGAAATAGCCTCACTGCTGAGATTGCTACTTAGTTCATAGAAACAGTTTAGCTCATACAGTCACACCAGTGCCGACACATACAGGCACAGGCAAGCGGGTGCAAGTGCAATGTAGAAATGTGCACCCACCATATACACAAATGTATTCATGTATTTATGTATGCATGGCTGCAGAGGCACATTCACACAGCCGCACGCACATACCGATGACTTTTCAAGAGTGTCGGTTATGGTTTTAGCAATGATTTTTTTATTTTATATTGAACTTCAATGGGCAGAAGGTGACTGTGCTCGGGGGCTAAAGCCTACAGGAGGGGGGGGGGGACAACAACTGTGTGTGGTGTTGGTTTGTTGATGCGTTGTTTCGATGCTATTTGAGGATAAGAGTGAGAGCTATTCTACATTTGCTCAACAGTGGTGAAATGTTTAAAACAGGACACTTTGACATTCTTTTGTCAAACAGCGGGGCACTGTAGATGGTAGGGAATGTTATTCTACAGAAGTAAGCAATGGATTGTATTTTATTTATGATGTACTGAGTGAATGTGGGATGAATTGAAAATAGTGAGTTCATCGAAAATGTGCAACAAAGTGGCTCCTTGATGATTGTTAGTAGGATTAATTAATTATTGGTTCTGTTGTTTTTCTTGGGGTTTGTTGACAAAAAGACAAATTTGTAGCTCTCCAATGTTTTTTTCCTCATCTTAGATTGAGGTAGCTTGTGTTCAGTCTCTCTCACTGTTGCCAGGTAAGCGTTGCTGAGGGTAACGACAGGTACATTAGACCTGGAGAGGGAAGAAGGAGCTGATTGGTCCTCAGCTCCTTATCTATAGCGTTCATGCATATCATGCCATTGCCATAGAAACGCACCACTTTTTAAATGACATACAACTTACTAATGATAACCGTGCTAAAAATGTACAGCCGCAGTCTAAGTATACCAGTTAAAGACTATTCAAGAGGATAGCGTCCACATTTACCGCCCATCACCGCCACCTATGATTTTCTCTGCCCCCTCTCACTCTCTCTTTCTCTTCTTGTCTCTGTGTCAGTCTTGCAGGTTCAAGTGTTAGATTTTGTAGGTGCTAATTATCTTTATCTCATAGAGTTGATATTACGATGAAGTGTGATAAGTTGATTTTTTTTGAAGAAGAAGAAGTAGGCAACTTCTTCAGACCCATTTTAATTGGTACATCATTACTCACCATACACAAACTCATTTCCCTCTGAAGTCTTTTTTCTTATCTTTGGCTCCCTGTTGCAGTTCATCTTTTTTACAAATTTATATTTGACACATTCGTATTAAAACATCAGTTTTGATTTTTTTTTCAATTAGTCCTCAAACTATCTCCCTGTCTTAATTAAATATGGAGAGATAATTAGTCCATGCAACATGATAATTATCTACAGATGGCTCCCTTTCCCTCTGAAGTGAAGTCATTAACATTGCAACATTTCTATCAATAGAAGATTTTATGCAAATATATTATCACAACTTGTTATAACTAATTATGAATGTGCGTGTCAGATTCTCTCTCAATTTCAGCGATACAATCGTGAAAGCCTGTCGAATATTATGACTTTGTGCTGTCTGTCTCACATGAGCAGACCTCTAACAGGACATGTCCGACTCCGTCTGGTGATGCAAACTCAGCAAAGATGAAAGAAAGTGTCAAGGAGTTGGAGGAATCTGTGATTGAAGAAAAAAACAAGTCAGCCTTGAGACAAAAGGTTTTTTTTTTCCTTTGCTGCTGCTTAAATCAGACACCTTGACAGACCTTCATAGTTGAATGTGATGGATGGGCGCAGTAGAATAGCTGCAGAGAGTTTTCATGTTTAAATGATGATGGCATTCAAGTGGGAGGTAAAGAGAGAGTTAGAAGAGGAGAGGGACGCACACATGCATAATGGTTACTGCGATGTTTTTGCAAAAAATGTTTTCAGCACAGTCAATGTAGTTTGGTGGAATGCTTTCTCATTAACAGCAATACATATTTGATTATTAAAAGAAATTAATAAAATAATACATAAATAAATAAAATCACCTTTCCTTGTCATACCTACTGTAGCCAGAAAGACAAAAATGGTATCATAGTGATTGATACACATATAAAGAATCACTGATGATTACACATGTGACAGAGCTGGATTTAAGCAGCACAGTATATAGTTGGGAGACTTTTTTTATAACTTGAAGATGATGGACAGCGAGTAGGAGAGAAAATAATAGAAACTAAGGGGGCAATAAAAAAAAAAGTATAAAGAGAGAACCAATATAGAGATGCAGAAGAATGAGAATGGGGGCAGTGAAGCACTTGAAGAGGCAGTAGGGATGCAAATCAATGACCGGTTCCAGTTGAGAACTGGTTCCAAATTGTTCGATAGATTAGAAATGGCTTTTTGATTCCTTTTATCAATGCTGGCATGTTTTTCTGACATTTGCACAATGCTGGACACTTGCGTCAACAAGAAGAAAACAAAAGAAAAATCAAGTGGCTTAGTTTCACCAAGAAAGACACCAAGAGTCGCGGTGTAAACACCAGCAATATGCTGAAACATCGTTCTACGCTATGTGTAGTATATGCGACGCTCTCTGACTATCTCAATAGACAAAATGGACATGCTGCACAATAAAACAGTTGCTTTGATGTTAAAAGTCTGTGTAGAGCTTTTTTTCCCCACACAGAAAATTGATCAGAAATCAGTAAGGGATTCAAAATATCAGACCGATAAGCTGAATCAATAACCGACTTGGTATTACTAAAATCTTACTAAGTCCCATCCTTAAGAGGCAGACAGACACACAGGCAGACAGTGACATAGCGGCAGATTCAAACACTAGTTAAAGAGACATGAGGCACAGTGGGATAACTGCTGCTGTCAACATGAGGTGACAATGTAGACAAGCGCTGCGTGTTGCAGGAATTTGGGTGATTACTGACATTGTAACCTACTTTATCTGGAGCTCAGGAGGCCTTAGGCATGTACCCGTGCCCCCTCCTTGTCCTTCTTCTCCCTGTCTCATTCCCTCTGTGACACGAACACACACACACGCAGACTGTTTTACACTCGACAGAGAAGTGTGTCAGACGGTCTCTTGCGGCTCATAACTGTTTTTCTGTGTCGTAAACAGCGATCCAGTGTTCATTTTGAAATTGGTCACAAAAGTAAAAACCAATCCCTTTGGAAGCCATTCACAAAATGATTCAAGGAAAAGCACACCCAGAAATGAAACGCTGACTAACACTGACCATCCTCACAAGGAAAGCCAAGTAGTAAATTATTTCCGCTGTGTGTCAGCTTTCATCCAAGTAGAGATACAACCTATTACTGTAATTATATAGCATTTTTCAAACCTTTACAAAGTGCCGCACTGTTACAAATAAAGAAATATAAGTACACATCAAGTAACAAAAGAAAAAAATAAAGCATTCCACTGAGTGGATCAAGGAAGCATCAATAAAATGCTTTTATCATAAATAAAAAAAGAAAAAAAAGATCTTAAGGTCAGACGGGAAAACGTGAGTTGAATTTATTAATCATAACCGAGATGCCAAGATGTGAGATTCCAACTCTCGCCGTGTTCTCATCAACACACATTAACAGCAACTCTCATCCAACCGCCTCGCCCGTGAAATATGTACCAAATACTTAAGTGAATCATTTTAGTGGCAGTAATAAATATACAGTGGATTGGCCAGTCACAGACTTGTGAAGTGCAGCAGTTTGTCACCTCCTAACTTATTAAGCCTCTTTATGACTTCTTGGCTAGTTACACCCAACTGTCTGGTAAAAACTAATCTTGTTTAAAATTCAGACTCAAAGCATAACCTGTTTTCCTTGAATACTGAGCGGCTCCCTCTGCTACCGTGGTGGAGTAGGTAATGGGCGAATCAGTGACAGATCTGTGGTGATGACTGCTGACATGGAGGAGAGAGAGAGAGGGAAAGAGAGAGTGTGTTTTGGCAGATGACGAGAGAGGATAATATTGCCATAGTACCAGGGGTATTAGAGAAAGTCATTACTGTCCATCATCACGCAAATGAAGACATGTTTAAGTAGAGATGAATAGCCCCATTGATGGGGAAGGCTTGTTATGGTAGATCCGTTTGGAAAAGCAGCTACAGGGGGTTCATATTTCAATAAATATTTGATGTGTGAGGACGGCTGTATTAACGTGTGTGTGTTCAGTGGCGGGTGGGGGGTTTGGTTATTTATATGTGTGTGGCTATAAGCGTTTGCATATCTATGAAGAGCCATTTGAAAGGGGTTTTAAATGAGGGAGAAGATCACTTTCTCACTCCATCTCCCAAGTGGGAGAAATCTTTTTTTAATTTTTTTATCTTCTTCTCTGCATCTGATACTGTATTATCCTCTTCAGGGCTGTTCTTTCATCCATCTCGCAATCTATCCCAGTGAAAGCATGAATGATGGAACGTATTGTGTTGGCTCAGAAGCATCAGAGCCAACCAAGCTGATCTGAGTGAAAGTTATTTGTTACTTTTTTTACTTCAGTCAACATGGGAGAAAAAAAAACCTTGAGCAAAATAAAGTATATTCAACTATAATTGCCTGGTAGCTTCTTTCCACTGCCATCCAGCTTCCTGCTGCTCTGTCAAGTTACATTTATTTTGTGATTCGATCCACTTTTTGTTTTAAGGGCGAGGAACCAGCACCGTGTTTCTTATTGTTTGGTTCATTAATGTGAAGGAAAGTCTGTCAGCTCTGTCACAAACATATCCCACCACGACTACATTTGCAACATAAGCACTCTGTCTAAATGGATCGTAGTCATACAACTTGTCACAGTGTGCAGTTTTGTGCTTTGTTAGGTGATTCGTCTGCGCTCCGCTCCGGCTCCAGCCAAGCTTTTCTTTTTAGACTTGAATTAGAGGTCACCTGGATCGTCATCATTCTTGGTTATAGGCTTGGAGAACAGCGACATCATCATTAATCGCTGGCAGGGTATCCACTGCCTGACTCAGCGCCTCCCTTCTCTATGAGCTAAATTCAAAAGATTGCCCCGACTCTGTGCAAGCCTTTACTTTAAACTTTTTTAAAAATGATGTCATCTGTTCTGGACAAGAAAAGCAACCTTATGTAAGTTTTCATTCATGGCTTTATTTTTAAACCTGCTCATTCTTGGTCAGGGTCACGGGGAGCACTGGAGCCTGATCCTGCAAATATTTGGTGAAAGACAGCAAGATTTTAGCTGAACACAGAGTCACACTCGCATTCATTCCTGTTCCATTCATTCATTCAGTCTTCCACTTTCATGTGAGGCGTAGACATCCAGAGGAAGAACATGCAAACACGTGAAGAACATGCATGTGTGCAGAACAATATTTAAAACAGTTCATACACAAGCGTCTCTCTTGCTGCTACGCTTGCTGAGCAGAAGTAGTCTAATTCCTGTTAGTTATTTGTTGTTCAAGAGCACCTTGTCCAAAATGTTTAGAGTCTTTTGTGGACGTTTCATAGTGTACAGAGGATCTAATTCATCATCCAAAATTGATTTTCTGAGGGTGGCTTGATTTTTATGCCCAATTAACTATTCTGATATTGAAGGATGCAAAGGTGACATGTCAGCAATGAATAACTAAAGTGGATTTGACAGGTTGGCAAAAATGACAGACTGCTGACAGCTGTGAATAACGTACTCTTCAATCAATACATACTGTTGAGACTGTACGTCTGAAATACTTAAAAGCTGAATGTACATTTCCATTGTTTTATGTTGAGCATGGATCCAATGAGTGATCTACTTTACTTTAATGTTTTTTTCTGCAAGTTGCATATATATGATGACCAAAACCTAGGAATTAATCTAAATCTTTTTGGTAATAAAACAACATGTACTGTACCTCACTAGACACAAATATAATCTGTAGGTTTCTGCACTGCTTAAAGTGAATTTCCTACATTGCATATGTCTTACAAGTCGTTTAAATCTTAACTGTGACATCTGTAATTGCCTGCTTTTAATCGGAGGGGTACACAGTGTGAAGCACAGAAGTTTTTTTTTTTTCTTTCTCACTTCTTAAAGTTCAATAAAAATAGCAAGTTTTGAAAATGATGACGGGGATTTTTAATTTGAGATCAATTCTCAAGTATCCTCTCTAAATAAGGTTCCCAAGCAAGTTGAAAAGTGCTGACATAACATATTCTAAACTCCCCAGGAAAACTGTGCCGCCTGTTCTGCCTACAAGCTGATGAATTGGAGCTGTGGTTTTAGCTTTGCACCTGCTCAAAACCTGAAAGTTTGTTTTTTGCGTGTGTGCGTGCGTGTGTGTGTGTTTTCAGTAGTATCACTTTAGTCATCAGTACATAGCGCGTTATCACAAGAAGCTGACATGATAGGACAATAACTCTTCCTCAAGCTTGATTGGATATGGCAGGGATGTGCCAGTCTGCCCACAGTACTGGAAGAAAAGGAAACCTCTGCTGTTTATGTGTAATCCGAGAGTGATGCGACACCTTTTTTGGCAAGTCAAGCAACTTTCAGCTCATTGTTTTAGGTTTTAGGTTCACTCTCACTGCTGTCGTCAGCATCATTTTTAGGTGCAGCAGGTGGCTGTTTTTTAGCACAAACAAAACTGATATCTGCTCAGCACCAAACAGCAGGCAGACACAGATACTGTAGCAACTAGTGAACACACTGAAGCACAAGTAGCTGAAGAGTCAGGTATTTTCTTCAGGTGATGGTGGAGACCAAAACAGAGCTAAAAGGGGAGTGAATATTGATTGCTGGGTAGCGAAAAACTTGGTTTAACAATAATGCAAGTTATAATTACAATTATTATTTACGTATGCATTGCAGAGGAGATCTACAGCTGAACAGGATAAAACTGCAATGACTTGAGCCACTGTAGACACTATGTGTCTATGTGTCACTATGTCCATGTTTTATTTTGTGGCTTAATGAGGCTGTGTGGCAGGTGTGTGATTGTTTGTGGTGTTCATGACAAAGCTAATGAGGCCATTAGCAAGCGAACGAACACAAACACAAAGGCACACTTCAGTCCCCATCCTGCAGTACACAAGTTGTTTCATTCATGTTTTTGACACGACTGCACACGCTTTTTTTTTTTAATTAGCGGTTTTCATTTTATCTGATGAGTGTCTCCTTCCTCTCGTCAGGCTTCTCTTCTCCATCATCCTGTAACTGGGTGTTTTTTCTCCTTCTGCTCACTCACATGGACCTTGGACGGTAGCATTAAACAGTAGAGAAACATTTCATCACACTCTAAGACTTCCTCCGCACACACACACCTATTTAGACATGGCGAGAGGTTGACAGTGTCAGAGCATCTATCTGGAGGTTCGGGAGAGTGAAATTCAATTTCCTGCCATGGAGAAATCAGAAGCTCTGTCAAAGCAAAGCCACATCCAGCCTCTTGTAGAAATGAAAGGCCTGCTTGTTATGCACTTGACTGTCAGTCTGCTTGACATCATGTTGCAAACACAATTTGTCATCTACTGCAGATTGAAATGTCCAACAAAATTTGAATATGATGAAGGTCAAAGATCTGATCCTTGTTCAGTCAAATCTGTGACTGATGTGTGGACATACACAAGAGATCTGACTCCTTTTTGTCTGTTTTTGCAGGAACCTTGGAAAGTCAGGACTCAGAGTATCTTGCTTAGGACTGGGTGAGTAGACTGTGCTTCACTACCAATAATGCATTTCTCCACCAGTCCCTTATTTGGGAAAGAACACCACAAATTACACGGATCTGTTTCTATTGTATTCTTTTGTACTGTTACGGACGAACTTTGCATTAAATCATTTAGACATTTAATTAAGTCAATTGTTAAATCTAAAACAACATTGCATTCAGAATTTGGCTGGGAATTGTACAATTAGGTTCAGCCTGTTGTCTTATTAAAGCAACAAATCTAGTGTGGTTGTATAATTCCCCAACATCATGGGGCACACACACACACACACACACACACACACACACACACACACACAGCATACCTATTTCTGTCATCATGGAGAGTTCTCAAACAACAGAGGATTTTGTGTGTGTGTGTGTGTGTGTGTGTGTGTGTGTGTGTGTGTGTGTGTGTGTGTGTGTGTGTGTGTGTGTGTGTCTACTTTGTTGTCTGTTCCCACTCTCTTGTTCTGGTCCACAAAAAATATTAGCCCAATGTTCCTGTTCCCTATTACTAAGAGATGTTCAGGGTAGGACACACACACACACACACACACAAACACACACAGTTGGATAAATACTAGACTGCAGACAAACACCTGTACACCCAGTGACACCTGTACTGCACCAGTGTGGACAGTGTATGTTGGTGTGCATCATTATAAAGATTAATAAAGTCCAACATTTTATTTTATCTTAAAAGTATTATTGTGATTAAAACAAGTCACTGCAAAGTCTCTACATAATTTAAAAACAGATACATTAGGGGACTATTCTTTAAAAGACTTGTGTATTCATCACACAGTCAGGCTAAACTTAAGACATTAAACCTAAACTTTGTTTTGTGGCTTCAGTAACTTTTTCATTGATCAAAAAGCTTTTGATTGGCTGATCAACTCCTCAGAATCATCATGACGAAACAAAATCTGGTGACAAGGACCATTAATTAAACATCACTGAACAGTGATGATTTACTTACTCATTCATTATTGTCATAATGTCAGTAATGTAGTAATATAATACATTTTATCACTATGCAGTAATATAGAAATAAGTTAATAGTAGTTTTAAAATTGTAATATATTTGATTTCTATGAATATTCTGCACTATTTCACGTTCGCCTTGCAACAGATGCCTTCAAAGGTGTCAGTTATTCAGGCTCTTTAGTCTGAGACGTTTCGAAGCGCCAAGATTTTTCCTAGCTTGACTGTCAACCAGAATACTTAAACACAGTATGAGATATGTGGTTCATTTCTACATGATATCAGAGTCAAGTTTTTGAAGTTTTCGAGAAAATATAAATCAACGCCAACTTAGCTTGGTGGAAAGTAAAATATTTATTAGATGTTCCTATCTAATTTCTTGTGGGAAACCCACTGAAAAACTGCACGCACTTTTTCAATTAGAGTAGCTGCACTCTAATATCATTCATAAATAAGTCATGTATATTCTCAAGAGTCAACTGGTTTCCTAATTAGTTGTTAGAGAGGGAAATTAGAATTTGTTTAAAAGCGAAACATTGGCCAACATCTACAGAATCAGAATATAAAAACTTTAATCAGATGATAATTGTGGAGGAGATTCTGTGTCTGCAAACCAGATCTTTGTTATTTCCACACTAGAGATGTTGCACAATTTCTTGATTACCTGTCAGGCAGCAGCCCCATCTCCCCCACGCTAATGCCTTATTACATCGCTGGTTGTACGAGATGTGATCTTGAAGTTGAGTTATAGTCATGATATCTGTTACTGCGGCCTGATTTGAATTTTTACCAGTTGAGTTCCTGCTCTACCGTCGAACATCACACAACGAGTCGTTGTGTGATGGTAAAAGAAAATACCTAGAGTATGTCATAAATAAATGACCTATCAGCCCTTTGTATGCTGACTGACAAATTATGTTTTAGTTTGCTAAACTTGCGTTGCAGTGGATAAAAGTTAGACAGTAAAAACTGGAAAGGAATCATGCATAAAGTTATCCTACAGAAATCAAACAGACTAGACTAGTCGACTAGTCTCCATTTAAATGTACTGTTTAAATTAGTTTTCACTTTGCATGAATCCAAGTTTGAAAAATTAATAACTTGAATGACAAACATGCAGCAATACATCCTGCTCAGAGGAGGCCCTCGAGGGCTCAGATCAGCTGCCATCCTGTAAATCGGATCAAAACTTCTAGTCCTCAAGGGACATGGGCTTTAAGCCAGCTTACAGAGTCTGACCTTCACCAGGACATTTTGTGCAGCGTCACCCAAACAGACGACGCTTCAGTTACAGTTTTAAGGCTCTGGGTTTTTGGTGAGGAAGATGATCGTGCTTTCTGCACCTGCTTTGGCTTTAGTTTTAGTCTCCTGTTCTGCTTTAGCCTCTTTTTGAAGACTCGTCTAAAGCTCTCAGTTTTAAGCTGCCTCCTGGTCTTTTCAGTATCACCTGTGCATCTCACCGGAACGGCTACTAACGTCCAAGTCAACTCTAAGTCATACTACTGCTGACTAAGCTTCCTTATATTTACTGAACTCTTGCTGATCTCATGGAGGCATCCCTCTTGCATGGATTTGAAATTAGCTTAATCCAGTGCTTCTTTTTCTGGCCTGCCCCACTTCAGAAACCCCAAAAAGTTCACACTCCCAAACCCCACTTCGAGAAGCAACTAATAAAAAAAAGGATCAAAGTAGATTTTTCCTACAAACTCTTGTGTTTATTTTCCTAAACATAAATCACATTTCTTGGTGGTTATCCATGCCTCCCCCCTGTAGTGGCTTCCTGCAGGGTTTTTCATATTCATCCGCTGAAGGTCGGAAGTTTCTCTGAGCTTACATTTCACACTTGCATTACAGCAGAATAATTTTCCTCATTTTCATTCATGCAGATAAATACAGACTCATAACACGGCTTCATGATGCACAGAAGCAGTGACCGCAAAATTGTTCTTTTTTTTTCGTATTTTATTTGCATCGTTTATATGAGCTGCCCTGATGCTGATGATCTTTCAGTGCCAAGAACTTTTTAATCTAAAAATGACGAAGCTGGCTAAATATATTTGTGACATTGGTAACTTATATAAAAGAGGCGTTTTGGTGGTGTGTAAACTTTTGTTTCCTAAGGTGTTATATCTGGTTTTCAGGCTGTTTCTGAGTGCTGCTGCCCCAGGTGGTTCATGACAGGCTGAGAGGTCTGACTCAAACTGACTGAGCTGCACGGTGCAGAAAAGGTCAGCATAATGCCAGCTGCCTGCCACATGGTGAGCTCAGGGCGGACATGATGCTGGCAGGGGAGAGGAGGAAGACACAGGGCAAAGAGCAAGATGTTAAATGGTGTTTCAGTGTTTAACTTGAAGGAGTGATGCTGAGATAGATGTGAATGTGTGTTTGTGCAGGTATTCTCACGATCCTGCAAAAGTCAGCAGAATAAACACACGCAAACGTTACATTCTGATTCATTCATTTGTTTTCATTAGTCGCTGTTTGTGTGAAACAAAGCCATGAAGAGATGTAGCTTTCACAAGAGTCTCCCCTTTTTAAAGAGCCAATCTGCAACAGCGTTATGAATCCCCCCAGAGAAACGCCGTCCCACCAGCGGGAGCTTCATTTACATAATGACTTAATCGGTTTAAGATCTCTTTTTCACAGAAACTCAACATTTCTTGCTGTTCAGAAGTTTCCACATTGCACGAGGGAAGCTGCTGTTTTGAAGCTGAAGTTTGATTTTTGTATCTAGACTAAAAACTGACATTTTGCTTTAAGTGGTTGTTTATGCTAAAATCCAAAAAAACAAACTGTAGTTTAGAGTGGTATTTATATTTGCTCGCTGTACAACAGCTGCACTGTGCGCTCAAAACCCAAGGCGGCTTTTAAACTTTTCAACCTGGCAAACTTGGCCAGAAACCAGAATGTGTTTTAGATGAAATATCCAAAAGTTATATAACAATGAAGCAGCAGATTGACCTCGACATGGAGTGGCTGGAGAACAGATACTTGTTACTGAGAGGAAAGTGATTAATCATTGCTAGCATCTCCTGAAGGATGCTGACCAACAACCAATGTTTGTTTTTTTCTGGGCTAAGGGGCCATTCATTTCTGGTTTCTGTTTCTTGCATCAAAAAGTTACAGCACTGTATTTAAAAAGCTCATAACTTAAATATAAATCACCTAAATGTGATTAATGGGCTGCATGATGTGAGGAAATATTACTTAGCTACATATTTGTATTGAACTACAGCTGTGGCATAAATCAATCATTAGCTGACTAATCATTTATAAAGCTCTATTTAAATAAATGATCATATGCATAGTTATTGTTTTCTCCTGCCAATAACGTTTAGCTATTGATTTAAAAATTGAATCAACTATAGAACTATTCACTCCCCACCATGTTTAACTCACATATTCATAGCTCATGTACACACATTAAATATGTGAAGCTGAGGAATTGATAGCAGTATTAACTCATTATTCTGGGGAATTTAAAGAAACATTTTCCTACCAGTGCTGACTGTGTGCTGTGTGCTAACATATGTGTGGAATCAGTATTCCAAACGTGCCGTCATTATCCCAGGGACAGAGTAGAGGATGGAGGAAGGTTGTAATGAGATGTTAACAGAAAAAATGAAGAGGAAAGATGAGACTCTCTCATCCTCTCTGTCTTTATCTAAACTCTTGACTCTACTCCACTTACTTTAATGTTAGGACAGGAAGAGGAAAAAACATTTGGGAGAACACAGAAATTGAAAATAGAGAAATAGACTTCCTTCCTCTTATTCACTCACTCATGCTGTTCTGTTCACCCTTCTCCGTCCCTCTGGGTGTTGCTCCCTCAGGGTGCAGCTGCTGGTTCAAACAGCTTGTTATTTGGTTAAACACACACACACACACACACACACACACACACACACACATGCCGTTTATCGTAAGGCTATTGCCGTTTGTTTGTTTTGAATCCTATTTAAGCAAAGAGAAAAAAATCAGTTTATTCACTACTATACTTGTGTAATAATACAAAAATATACTCTTTCCCTGGTACTGGCATCAGTCTGAATTTGTATGTATCCTTGTTAAAATTCACTCTCCTGTTTATTAGCATATTAGCCAAATTCTGAGAGTCAATTCAATATCAGTCATTTCCATTCCACAACCAATAACAAAACTCATTTCCCATTCCAGCAAAGCACAATTTAATATTTGTTCAATTTACATGCCACATACTGTGTAACAACCATCAATGTAAAAATGTCTCTCCAGTTAATTGAAACTGAACACATTTATCCCAGAAGAGTGGCATGGAGTACGGATTAATTGATAAGTGAAATGATTATTGAAGTCACCATAGGCAGCACAGACAGTCTGCTGCTGCAGATAACCCACTATCTCTGCATTCACTGAAAACACTCAACAGACTGACAGCAAGGAGGTCTGCAGTGGCTTCACTGTGCTGACAACACACACACACATTTAAAAATGAAGAAAATGGAGTGTTTGTGTGTGTTTGCATGCGCAAACCTCATTTTAATTAGCTGACAAAACAAAACAAAAGTGGATGTAGAAGTTCGAGATCAGCGTTATCGGATCCATCAGCACTTCTGTGGGAACCCATAACTTTTTTCCTCACAGCACACACATGCCACACATCCAGGTCCGTATTTTCACCTGACTGCTTGCTGCACCGATGCAGTTCTGTTGATTAATGAATTCTTAAAGTGGTTCTCCCAGAAAATCCTGCAGTGTAGAGAAGACAGGATGAGGATGGACCTCTGTGTGTCGTCACTGCATGTGCAGCCTCTTGCTTTCATCTCATGTCCTCACAGTGCTAAGGGGAGCAGACAACCTTATCCATGTGTCACTGTCTCTTTGCTTCAGTCTTTGTTCACTGTCCACTCTTTTTTAACTTATACAAGTTGTTTGTCATGTTCTCTCTGTGATAGATGCTTCCTTCACCTCTGCAGCTGAGGTAGAAAGTCGTATCCAAACAGCATCAGATTTAGAGTTACGCTCAGTAGCGAGTTGTTATGTCAGAGACATTTTATTTTATTTATCAATCAAACTCTCGTGATTGAGTAATAGTATACAGTAAAAAGAAGTGTAAAATATGATGCAAAAGAAGATTTCTGGACATATTTTTTAGCGCTGTTGTATTGTCGAATGTTTATATTGTTCTGACCACCCCCACTATGCGGCAGCTGAAAGAGCAGACAACACAGCGATTGATATAACAGTGCAGACGAAGGTGATTCAAGTAGAATTGTTTACCAAGAAATCGATTGAACTTGAAGAGGCAGTACGTGAGACAAGGGCATGCAGCAGACCTGAAAATAGGTGCAAAAGCATGGTGTGTGTGTGTCAGAGTGAGAGAGTTTTCTTTGTATATAAAGTTCTGAATACTTTTATATAATGATATTGTGGCGCCCTGGTGGTCTAGCACAAGCTGCAACCTCTGTGGCTGTTCCCCGTTCATGACTTGAGGGGTCATTTTTTATATAATACAGAAACCTGTGCGTGACATCACAGAGACTATATCCACTTTTATTTAGACGGTCTAGTGTAGTGTACATACTTTATTTGATTTCAGCTAGCAACCTTTCTCACCATGTTTTCTGCCTGATATTATACTTCCAGGTATCAAGTAAAGTCAAGACGGTCAAAAATGGAATGACACCTGCGAGCTAGTTCAGGCAGACAACTCTAGTTTCACTGCTTCGCACTCCTCCAAACCAAACATACCCCCAAATTTGGCGGGTTATTTAAGCTGCAAACTCTTATTCTGCTCTGCCAATGCCCTGCATCAGCATCACTGCCTGTTTCTTAGACCTACCGCCACCCCAGCATCCACCTGCAGCCTATGGGGGTTTAGATATTTGCTCATCACTCCTCAGTATGTATACATATCTGTGGCGAGATACCAAACTCTAACAGTATTCTGCTGCTGCGATAAATCATTCCTGTCATGAGTTGTCTGACTAAATAATATTTAGTCAAACAACTGAGGGTTAGGGTTCCTACATAGTAAGTAAATATCATTACTATGTAGGAACCCTAACCCTAAGATGAGAATTTGCTGCTTTCATCTATTTTATATAATCTCAAATTCAATGTTTTACACTGTGGGTTCGGACAAAACAATAATAATAATGTCAAAATATAACAATACATACAATAATACAATGATACATTAATAAGTAATAGTGTTAATTAAATATTTAGAATAAAAACACAAAAAGAAGTTTTTCCTTGAAGCTCTGATCAGTTGGTAAAAAAAAAAAGTGAAAAGTTTAAAAAAAATGTATGCAGTTCTGTAGCCCGCTTGATTATATACATATACAATATTTTAGTATTAAATGTATTTTATTAATAATAGCTTTTTAGCTCCTTGGATTATTAAAAGAAAAAAGGGTTAAAAAATGATGCAGTTAGGTTTCCATATATATATCCCAAGTCGAACCATAATTTGACTTTTTGTTTCGTCTCATCTGGATAAATCTATACCTCTCAAGCATAACCAGCGACCAGATGTACTGTGCCCTTTTACTGAAGCTATAAATTAATCCAACGGGAATTTATGACTCAGCTTTTCTGTCTGCAGGCAGACAAGCTGAAAAATGCTGAAAAAGAGAATTAGGAGGTCAGTTAAACCGAGACACCAGCGAGCGATGTTTCATCTCAATGTGTGCCATCTATCACGCTGCCAGGCCTAGTACTGGATTCAACACTGGTTTAAAGGATTCACACAAAACTCAAAAAATAAATAACACCTCTTGCCAAATCTACAACTCCAATAGTTTCTCACTCCTCAATCTCTTCATTTTCTCTCCCTTTTACTTCTTCTGTCCTATTTTGCTGCCTTGGCCTCGTGTCAGCTTTGCCTTGCCTCTTTAGACCTCTCAGTTTGAGTACGGGACATGTGAGGTGACCTTAAAGTCCATGTAAAGTTCTGAGATTTCTTTTACACATATATAAAATATGTTGGAAAGTAGTTGCTGAAAACATATGAAAAGACTTAGTTAGACTGGAGTTAGAGGTTAAAACAGTTTATCACCAGTTTTCAGTCCAGGATTTTTTGAGCGGTCCTAAACGGTGACTCTATGACACACTGAGGCCACCCTGACCCCTGCACCCCTAGCAGAGAGATGAATTCATCTTAGAGTGTTTCAAAGTTAGCCATGTCATTTTCTGAACTCATCTTACACCTTTCAGTTGCTTCAAAACTGCTGCTTGACTGCTCCCATGAGTGAGTGTGGCTTTGTATTCAGCAAGTGCTGAGAATACTGGTAATTTTTTTTACCAGATTTTGACACCTAATATCATAAACTTGTCAATATTTTTAATCATTCTGGGTGGTTAATGAGACTTTCTTCTTATTTTCATTTTACATATTTGTTTTACATATTTATTCTTACTTTAGACTGACTTTAACTCTCAATATTTATCAGATATGGTGCCATTTACATAACCATTATGGACTCACCAGTTAAAGTTTGCCTGACTTAAAAAACATATTTTAGCTTTAGGAAAAAACACTTCAAGGTTATCACCAGTCCTCTTGTTGTGTAGCAACATTAAGCGCCACTTCCGGCTCTTGATTTAAAAAAAAAAAAAAGGAAAAGAGGCATTGCATTTATTGCTTGCGGGGACTGAATTTCCATCAAATAGAAAATTTTGCTGGACCTATAAGAGCAGTGACCTTGACATTAGAGCTCTGCAGGGTTTTCATGCCATGCTGAGCCTCCAGCTCAAGAACAAAGCTCAGGGCTGTGACTGGACGTCATCAGCTGTGATTACCATTCCACCACAGGAGACGGCTTAAGAGCTGGTTGAACACCCATACATGGACACTAACACATACACAGGCAAGCTTTGTGTACATGTTTAAATAAGAAACATGTACACAAAGCACACACAAAGCACACACACACATCATACTGTCTAATGTAATGACTCTATTGTAGGTACAGTTGAGACTTAGTTTGGTTGCCATGGTTACTTGAGTTAATAACATCCAAAAGCAACTTTTTCCCACAAGTCATTAGTGTTATATCACTTAACCCCCCTTTTGATTGTGCTGATGAGGCAACATCTACAGCTTATTAAGTTAAGATAATATCATTATGCACCAACAGATCCAGTTTATCCTCAGGATGTCATGTGTAAATTAAACCTCAGCAGAGTTGATGTTATTGTAATGTACGGAGTAATGAGCTCTCTTGTATGTCTGTTAAAATGAGCAGATGGTTAAGTGCCGTTTGATTGTCCCCTGTCTCTGAGGTACGTCAAATGTTCTATGACAGTCGAGCAGCAGAGGTCAACGGAGTGAGTGCAGGAACTGTCTGTTCGTTTGGTGTGAAATTGTGGGCACTGGGACACAGGGTGAGTGAGAGACAGGCACAGAAGGATGCAGCTCAGAGATAAAAGAGAGAGCTGAGAGGGCAGTCTTATGGCCTGAAGGGAGTTAATAAATATCCCCTCAGAAAAGAGAGAATACTTAATCATCTGGAGGGGTTTCATTATTCTCCTCATCACTATTCTAACTGAATACTCATAGAAAGAAAACTAAACGCCAAGGCTTCTTCTGCTTGTTAAGCATCAAAGAAATAATTATTCCAAGGCTGACAATTTTTACACACATTTTTATAGATTTTAAACCTACATACAGAGCTCATTAGTTTAAAATTATCCGCCAATACCAGTATTGTTTCTTGGGGCAATTAGAAAGTGAATGAAATGAAAAGACTATTGTTTGTATGTTGATGTTTTTTTTACAGTGTTTGCTGTAATGTAACAACAGTGTTGTCTTTACGTTGATTGTCCAGTGTGAAAAAATACAACACAGCATATGTGTATGTACGTGTACATTAAAAAATATTATAATGATGATGATTCTGGTCTTTAAACGACCCAAAAAACAAGCTCCACTGACTACCTGTAGCAGCCCGCATTAAATTAAAATCACTAATGCTCACCTACAAAGTAGTCTTTGGTTCTGCACCCACTTACTTCAGTGCCCTTATACAGGTATAGGTTACCTCCCAACCTTTGAGCTCCTCTAATGGCTTGGCTCTGCCACGTGTATGTTCAGGACAATCTGTAGTTCCTCGTTGGGCGTCTCCTCTCTTTCAAAGCAGCACTCAAACCGTCACTTGATTCTGTGGGAGTAGTCCTTATTGTTGCACTAACATGTCCCTGTTGCATTGTTTCCCTTTTTGTAAGTCGCTTTGGATAAAAGCCTTCAGCTAAATGCCTAAATGTGAATGTGACACGTACATGTGTGCTTCTTAAAAGTTGCAGATGAAACATTTGATATTGTTGAAATGCTAAAAAGTTGATGTTGTAGTTGTAGCACAGCCGGAACACAAATATTCGTCAAAGATTAGTCTCAGTGTAAGCACTGAGTGAAGTTAGAGTAATCAGTTGGCAGGCATATTGGCTGATATAGCCTTATTGTATGTTTTTAACCCTATAATATACAGCATATTGGTGTTGACCTTCCATTCCAGTGTCTGTCAGGCTTTAATATACTGTGTATTTTTAATATGATATACTGTAGGTACAATAACATTCATAATTCATAAAATCAATTTTCGTGAAAGTTCCCTTAATCTCAGATGACAGGGGAAAAAAACGTGGTGATAATGTCCTCGGTCTTCCCCTGCCAACACACTCTGCCTCATATCTTGTCAGGCAGCCCAGATTTTCTTGCAACTCCCAGAACACACATAAGCACTAGACATTTCTGTGATATAAAAAGGTGTTCCTCCCTCTCTCTCTCTCTCTCTGTCTGTCTGGGACAGTTTTAGATAGCTAAAACTGTTTTGACATAATCTGAATGGGAAGTGTTTTCTGCCACGACAAAGCTACATGCATAATTCAGTGAGAGAATACACAGAGGATGTAGTGTTGGGATGGCTTGGCCTTTTTGTCTGGTTGATCAGCATTGTTGGCATGGTAATCAGAAACATGCAGTCAGATGTACACACATGCCCATTCGTCACACACACACATACACACAGGTCTTCCAAATAAGCATGACTTGTAACAAACACAGACAGAAAAGAGCACACAAGGTGATCCTGCAGTACTGAGCTGCTGTTTTTCTCTTGGGGACTTGACAACCTTTCTCGAGTGGTGTCGCAAGTCGGGTATTAGTAGTGTTTACTTCAGGATGTCACCTACACACACACACACACACACACACACACACACACTGAAAGACAGAAAGAGCTGAAATGATTTCTCTTGTTCAAATATTTTCCATGTTTTTCCCTGCAGGTACTTGGGTGACATTTGGAGGACAGATAACAGACGAGGTATGAAACATTTTCCTTTATCTTGCATGTTCATTTAATCTAAATTGACTCTTACTCATTGATTGATTGATTTTCTTGTACTCAATATACAGTATGTAATGTGTTGTATATTAACACTTGTACCTTATTTCATATAACTGAAAGTCCTGTGCCTAACACTGTATTAATAGTGCATACATTTATATGATATATATAACATAGGATGACATGTTTGACACATAAAACAAACTGCCTCTGTGGTTTGTTAGTTATAAGTGACATAGACTTTTGGTCTGCAGCCCACAGTCACAGACTGTTTGTGTCCTTTCATTTGGACTATATATAAAATTGTCTTATTTTACTTGTAGATGTGAATGTAGACAATGTTTTTCTTGATCTAAACTCACTGATACAGCAAACGCCTACAGTTCTGACGGGACACTCCCCCAGGGAAAATGTCGCGGAGCTCATGTTCAAACACTGATGAATAAGTGATACCTTGGAAATGGCACTACAGAAACCCCATGCCAACTTTTGCTAAACGCATATTCAGAGCTGAGTGACCTTTTAAAAAAGGAGAACAAAGTTAGGAAGCCTGCAGGCCAAAAAAAAAATGTGGCTGAACATTGGAGAAGCAGTCCAACCGTAGCAAGTGGTAAAATAACTAACTACAGTGATGGTGTCTTGGGTTCTGAGTGGTGAGGACCTACATTCATTGAATACATCTTGTGTACACACAGATGGAGGACCAAAGCTGCTGGTCACACCATACCTCCTGTTTAGACGCGGTGTTAATCTGAAAGACCAAAACACATTTCTTAAAACAGTATCTATCTTTCTGTTTGTTCAATGTCTTTCTCTTGTCAGCCAACTACTGGCCAACAAACCAATACCACATCAAAAGGAATAACAAAGTGAAATAGAGCTTTTTGTGTTTAGTATCACAACCGCTAAAAGTGTAATCTGTCCCTGTTTTCTGCTCAGTCCAAATGAGTGACACATGAGCCCCCGCAGTCATATGAGACATGTTTCACTTTTTTTTTTTTAACCGAGTTGTGTCACAGTTAACCTTCATTAGACCACTGGCTGTCTGACAGAGCTCTTAACACCTACAGGCTTGATTAGACTACAGCTTAGTTTTTCATTGCTCCCGTGTGAACATCTTTAAAACAAATTACAACCTTCGCAAACAAACTTGAGTATGTGATGCTTTAGATTATTTGGATCGACAGAAAAAGGGCACAATGTGTGCGTACTTAAACATCCTTCACACTCATACTAAGGGTCTCTAACATGTTCTGATGTTGCTGCTGGGGTCTTGGCCTCGGTCATTACACACACTTAGAGTGACACTTTTACGCTCACCCAAAGGGCCCAGGGGCAGTAAGCTTATGTAACGGTACTATTTTCATTACCTTAAGGCATCAACTCACATGTTATGCTCAAAGCTTGGTACCCTCTTCTCTCCATTATTCTCCCTAGTTCAATGTCACTCGTATCACTCAGTCCACCAGGCTTTGGCTTCAACAGCTGAGATTCCTATGAGAAATGCTGGCTGGCACACGTCAGATCTATTTTAAATGTTACATTAAGCTCTCAGCAGTGACAAACAACAGTGAAGTATCGGCAGACAATTAAGTCACCGCTTCAGACGGACGCTCTCAGTGGACATGCAAACTTCCACAGCTTCCAGTGATTCCACGGCAGCTGCAGTCTGACCATCACATGCAGTGTTGTTGGGTTAAAAAGTCCTCTGTTGTCCTGAATGCCCCCTGCTCAATGTCAGTGTTATCAAAAGCACCCTAAATATACTACATGTCCTCAGCAGAGTTCAGTGTCCCTGTCCTCATTAAGAAATGCACAACAACTCTGGCATACAAACACAGTTGCTACATGAAATCTGTGTTAGGGCTGCACAACTACGTGGTGAACATGCAAACACTGAAGACAAAACTGTAATCTTTTCACATTATTTCACGTTATTTATTTATTATCTTATATTATTATTAATTATCATTTATTTTTAATATTAGCATGGAGGACCCTGAACAGTTGCACTAATGTTATTCTGCAAAAGCTCTTCAGAGGATCTGGACTGAAAGAAACTACTTATTAAAGGAATAATCATTGACAGGGAAATGTTCTTACTGACAGTCAGATGAGATTGCTAGGAGGTGATTAACTTCGCTTAGCATTATGACTGGAAACAGCAAGACTGTCTCATTAAATCTCAGAAATATTCCTACCAGTACGAGCTGATTAATTCACATGTCATGTCTGGACACAGAGAAATGGAAAAAGTTTGAAGGGAGTTGCATACTACAAGTTTGCGACCTGTGGCTGGGAGCAGTGGCACTGATGACAGCCAGACAATCAGAGAAGACTTCAGGAAATTAAAGATCAAAGATTGTGTACAGATTGAACCCGCCACAAGCTAATCACCTTCAAGTTGTAGCGTCATGTCCGGCATTCAGAGTGAGATTAGTACAATGTCCATCTACTCATCTAACACAAGGAAGTGACTAAGCATTTTTATATATGGTTTCCCAAAATGCAAAACTATTTCCTTATCAAGCACAGCTGCAGGCATGATAGCTTATTATATTGTCATGAGTTTCTCACCTTTTAATAAGATCTCTGGTGTGCACTTGTGTCAGTAATCGGTTCTTTTTATGATGATTAGTAACAGCTTAAAAACCCCTAAGAAAGCCTCATCAGGTTGATCTCTGTAGTCTTGGATGAGCAGCAATATATTCCCAGACAGAGCTCGCAAAAGTGGTGGTGGGGATACAATCTAACATTGTTTACTCATTCAGAACGGCCATAAGTGGAACCATAAATCATAAAGTGAATTTGAAGTGTCTCTTGTTGATGTTAACTTTGATGGGAGGATGCAGTGCAGTTGTGAAATCATCTCAAGGTTGTGTGGGTAGTATGTACTGTAGGAGGCTCCCATGGCCTGGATTCTGGGGGTTGTGAGAGAGAAAATGTTTTTTTCATATTACGTCTGTTCTATGTATGGAAATCAAATTCTCCTGCACTCTTTGAGCACCTGGAAAAAAAACAAAAACAAAGGCATTTGCCTGAAGCGTAGCCACCCATGGCTTTCTGCAGCTTTCCTGTGACTCAGTATTTTTCCTAAGGTGAGGGTAGAAGTGCATGTGTATACGTTTTGGATGATTGTTTCTGCAGTTTGTGCTCCCTTTACAAACATTAGCACACCATTTGAAGACCATTAGTCACTTTCAGTTTATCCAAAATAGCCCGAAGTATGAAATAGTCCGAAATTTGTCCAAGCAGCAATGCTTCATCAGGAAAACAAACTTTCTGACCTTGTGAATGTCAGCATTACTACATCACGACAGTCACTGGCCTTTTAGTCTTTCAGTAATCTCATGAGACTCATTGTGAATGAGCATTTACCAAAGGCCAAGCAGTCACCCATTAAAGACTGACTAAATCACCCTCATCTCGACTCTCTGTCTGTGAGTATCTCCTCCTCGACATTTTGTCATCTGTTTACGTAAAGCTTTCTTCAGCATATTCCTCACCTTACCTAACCTTACTGCAGTTTATTACCTACCAACTTTTCCATCCAGCACTTTTTTCCACTTTTCTCTGTCCACATCTAACTTTGTCTTTATCCTCTGTCTATTCTCTTGCAAAAATCTCTTAGACCATACTTCTTTCATTTTATTGAAAATCACCCTCCAGTGCCCCCGACAGTTGTCACAGAGATTGTTTCCTCTCAGCACTCAGCAAAGACCAGTTAAAGAAAGAACATGCTTTTCATTTTCTTTGTTCATCTCCCTTTTCTAAATCTCTCTCTCCTGGACTGACCCTGCTTTCTTTAACCTCCATTATCCAGTGCTGTCTTTTTATTCTGCTCTGTTTGCTTTAATGGCAGTCTGAGACTCAGAGACAGAATGAGACATTTTAAAATCTGGCCACTGTTCTCTCTTTGTCCTTTACTTCCCTCCTTACGCTGTCCATTCAACCCTCTCTGAAAGCAGTGGATTTGCATCTGATAATGATGCAGTTTTTAAACATGAATGAATTCTGAGATATGCTGCAGATTGTACTTTAGGACTATAACATTAAAATATCATTAGTTTGCTTTCACAGGCAAAGGCAACACCCCAACATACTGCTTGTTGTGGTAAGGGATTTAGCACAACAATTTACATCCTTATAAAAACATATGTAAACACTCCAGCAGTGGCTCAGAGTGTGTCCAAATTTCCAGAGATATTTCCTGTCTGGTTGATTTTTTTTGTCCCCAATCAGACCTCTGAAACTCTCTTGCACGTCACTCAAGCGTCCCGTGATTGATGGTTGAAGCTCTGCCTCTGTCGTAAAGATCACTGTTGGGTATTTTTCAACCTTGACCCTATTTTCTTTTCGATTTTGTGTCGCCCTTCTAGCTCTTCTAGTTATTTTAACAGTCTACAATTCTGTAATTGTTCAAATAAATATTTAATACACCAAGATATGAACATTTGAGAAACATTTTTTTTTGTCCAGTATTGAACAAAAGCATTGCAGCCAGATGACGTAATCCTTATGGCCAGTTGCACACCATCAGTATACGTTAAATAAAAATGGGTGTTTGTTTATTTGTTTTTGTACTGATACGTGTCTGACAACATTATGCAGATGATCCTTACAAAGATAGAGCTTTTTGTGAAAGAGTGAAAGATTTATTTCGTTTAACCAGAAACAGCAGTTATATTGCTGTGTTCAAACACACCAGACTGTATTGACAAAAACAGTAATTTGATCTTGTAACAATGTAACACTTAAATAAAATAAAGCAAAAAATATAACTCACCCAAACTTTGATTTGTTTTTCCACTGTTCCAACAATAACCAACTCTAGTTTGGTTGAAATTAAAACCCTTAATTCAGCAAGATATAGTTAGGGTTAGGGGTTAATATTCTGGCTCTATGTATTGTTTCTCCCTGCTGCGCCCATAAAGCCCTCCCTCTTGTTCCCCTCTTGATATTTTTACATCTAACTAAGTAATTTGAGTTAGCGTCTCTGCTAGAAAAGTGACACAAAAACAGGAAAATAGGCTACAGCTTGAAAAATACCCATTAAAAGAAACCAACGTGTGTGGCTGGAAAGACACAGGATGTGCACTGTCCTCCCTTTTTACTGCAGTGAAACAACATTAGACACCTTCCTCTGTTCACAGGCTCACTGATAAGCTTGAAACTGTTTTTCAAGATACAATTGATTGTGTTCTGATTTGGCTCCAGGATACTCAATAGGTTTATAGCCAACTTGGGAACAATCTTCTGGAAAAAATTACGTTTTTAAATCACTTTTTAACAACCATTTTTATTGAGTACTGTCATCCTTTTATTCTTTTACTTAGTATCTTGGTATTGTATTATTACATTTTTTATTTTTTTGCCTTTGTTTCATTAATCTAAATGCTTGTTATATGTAGATTTACTGTCTTTATTCCTTTAAGAGTTGTACTTTCATTGGGTGTGTTATTTAGACACTAAATAAATGTTATTATTATTGTATCATTATCGCACATAGCCTTGGACTGATGCCCAGTTTGTGCTGGTTGCAGAGAGGAGGTTGAGAAAGGTTGAGACATATTCCCAGAGGAGAGATTATCTATTTTTTTCTAGAAACGACACCTCCACTGTCTGCCACCACTGAAACAGCGACACACATACCGTGCATACTGCACATGCACTTTCAGACATATACACAACAACTTCCATGCACACATGTAAACACACACGTACACGCGCACATAATTCCACAGGGAAATGATGGAAAATTCACTTAAAGTCCCCATGTAATAAAACTCACCACGGAGAAATTGGATCTTGGTCTGATGATTTATGATCACTGTGTCTGCAAAAAATATGAAAGAATGATACACATACACACACATGTAGTATAAAGCATGAACACATATTAACTAAAGAGGATTTAGTTGGCACTCGCGTACATCATGGAGTAGGATCATTTTTCACAGATAGTTGCAGTATAATCCCACATCTATAAAGTTTGTACATCAACAGACTCATAGTACAACCATGCAAGCTCTGTTTGAGAAGCTGAGTTCAGGCAGAAGACTTGAGTGCTCTGCTGCAGCATATAGGAAGTACAGTACAGTACAGTACAGTAGAATATATAGTATCCAACATTATTTGCAATAGGGCACTGTTTTTAAGTCTATGTGAGCTTTGGCTCTGCTATGCTGCTGCTGCGCTGTTCATATAGAATTTCATAAACCCAGCATCCACCTCAGGGATCTAAGGGTCAGGTTGGCTGACCGCGTTGGAAAAGTGTTTATAGCTCTTCTGACCTGTCACACTGGAAGGTAGATTGAAAAGCTGGCCGTCATTGAGAGAGGGGAGGCGCAATATTATTATTATTGTTATCTATATTGTTAATAATGGCACACATTCATAGACAGCCTCTCCTGGAAGTTATTTATGGCGTCTCATTCAGTTGTTTACGTGAAAAGTCCATGACCGTCTCCAGAAGCATTTCTGACAACATATACTGGGAACTTCCTCCAGAGCAGAATTTATTACAGTCACTCCCCAATCGCTGTTGTGCTGTCTTCTGTGCATCCGTGCAGGGAGTGACAAGGTCAGATGCAAAGTATCATCTCTGTATATATTCTGCATTCACCTAATAATCCAGTCCATTCAGTTGGCTGACTGGAAAAGTTCTATATACTGAATAATACATAAAAAAAATAATACAGTATTTATTTTCTAAACAAATGAGTTGCGTTGTGCAGAATGTTTTCGTGGTGTGTTTTCCAGGCAGAAATGCTTTGGCAATGATACTTGAATAAAATATTAAGCTGCACTGCTTTGATGGAACAGTTTTGGTAAACCTTGGACAATGTAGTTGTGGGAACACATATATTTATATTGAAGATACTGATATGCCAAAATGCTACAGCTTTGCCATGGCTGTTTTACTTTGGCAAGTGTCTAAAAGTAGAGATCTTTAGCTTAAATATAGCGTACTCTAGGGAGTTTTTTTTTTTTGACTGGTGAAACAGTCTCAATTAAAACGGATGCCTCTGACCTACATACACAAACATCAGCAAAAAGATTGGGTACTTAGTTACATAGTTATTCTTAATGGCTGCCACTGGGTCAGATTTCCCCTGAAAATAATGAAATGAGATGGTGTTTTTTTCCACAGGAGACACCAGAGTCAACACAAAGTGAAAATTCATTGTAGCTGCTTTGAATGAGATAAATGAATAAAAACTCTGCACACTGACCTTTCTGTATCATCTGTGCTAGGTTGCAGAGCAGCTAATGACTATTGCCTATGAGAGCGGAGTCAACCTGTTCGACACAGCTGAGGTCTACGCAGGCGGCAGGTGGGTGTCATACGAACCTCGGAGTTTATTTGCAGCTCAGTTGATCTCATAACACCCTATTCATGTTTTAGTGTGATCAGGTGCAGACGTCTGCTCCCACAGTTGCTCCAGAAAGTATTTTTTTTTACTTATTAATGTTTCATACATGCAGAGTCAATTTGTTCCACTCATTTAGTGAAGTGAAACAAGCAGCATGACTGTTAACTGTTTCAACTCACTTGGAGCAAAAGGAAATATCTGCAGTTGATGTGAGGCTGGAGTTCTTGACTATAGATATTGTTCAAATATGAAGAGATGTGTAAAATGTGAATATTTACGCAAAATAAAAGATCTGTATGGTTTTTCCAGGGACCACTAAAGAGTGATTTAGAGTGATTAGGATGGCACTTTTTAAAGACATCTGAATGCATCATCGAACTGCACATTCATGAACAAACAAGGTCATCTTTTTAATGCACAGGGAGTTGTTTAGTGACAATTGCAGGGTTGATATTGTGGGAGTGAATTGTTTATGAATTCAGACTGCATTTTAATAACACCATCTCATTTATATTGCCTTGCAGGGCAGAAATCATTCTAGGAAACATTATCAAGAAGAAATGCTGGAGGTAATAATGACATGAAATGTATGTGATTGCTTCATCATTTTATATGTGAGGGAAAAATGGAGAAGGGCGATGTGTGTGCAGGTCGCAAGCGTGTGTGAACGGGAAATATTTTCCCCTTTGGTGTGTGCAAACGGATGTGTCAATGTTGTAAATGTGTGTAAGAGATGTTTGATGTTGAAGCGATGCTGAGTGATGGACTGTGATCTTTGCCATTTCAGGGTTTTGTTTTTATTTCTTCAAATCACACTGCATTCCTAATCTGCATATTTCACATACACACAGTACATCAGTATGAAATAGTTACCGTATGAAAGTCTGCCTGCAGGCATTTTAAGTTCCACATTTCAGATATTCCCTTTATGGAGTTATTTTTTTGTATTATTAATAAATTCTGTAAGAAACAGGATAGAGGATAGAGTTACAGTGACATCAAAGGAAGTATCTGATGCCTCTTTCTCTTACGTTAACTGTAACACGTCAGTATAAAGCAGCTCCAGATTAAGCTTCGGACAAACAACACGTAAATATTGTTTCCACTCACAAATCAGTCTTTGAACAACTGGTCAGTGATGACCAGAGTTCTGGTTAGATGACCCAATCGTTGCATGTTCCTGTCCCAAATCCTGTCCAGTAGTTTGTATCGTTTATATGCAGTGACATTTGTGCTGAACAAAGGAGGAGGAAAAAGTGCAGACTATATGATCAACACCAACTGACCCAGACTGGACCAGACCAGGTCCAACAGCTCAGCAGCTGTAACACATGTCCCTGCCTTTAGTGTCATGTACTGAGCTGACTGCACTGCACCAGTAGGCTGTTAATGTTGGTGCAGTAAAGACAGACTGACATTTCAGTGGCATCCTGAGTTTACAGAGTCGAGGGAAGAACAGGCTGTTCTGTGGGCTAATGATCCACATTTTATTACTTGTTCCATTTCTTTTGGAAGTTAATATGAGCAATGTAACAGACAGCCCTCAGTGCTGTTTGTATTTTAATAAACTGAATCAAAAATGACGTTCTTCAGTTGTCACATACCCAGCATGTTTTGATTTGTCACACGTGACTCAAGTCTGCATCATTGTTGGAAACTTCCATACGCTCTGCAACCTTGCTGACATCGTGTATGTCGAGATGAGAGAATACACTGTACAAGTGCAATGCATTATGTATCACTCTGCTGCATCGGTCTTTCTCTGCTTTTCTCTGCATTTTCTCAGGCGATCCAGCTTGGTCATTACAACTAAACTCTACTGGGGAGGAAAGTAAGTAAGAAACTTTCTAAACTGTACTTCTCATGCCTGAAGACGGGTTGTGATTAGTCAGCTGGTTAGTTAGTTAGTCCTTTAAACAATCCAAAGTTTAATTAAACCGCTGACCATTGAACTTGACTCATTTACATTACATGATTTCCCTTTCTGGCATGCTGTGTGTTTAGAGAATTGCTCTAACTCAGTGTTTGTGAGGGCACAGAGGAACAATATTTAAATATTTAAACTGCACTATATTATAACACTATCATTAATATAAATATGAGTAGTTCCTTCACTCTTTAAATAATTATGTTTGCAGTCTTGTACGGGTGCCTTCTTTTCCGTTTCCCAAAGGTTTTTGGCTGCAAATCAGCTATTTTCTGATTATGATTCATCTCATAGTTGGTTGGCGTACTTCCAGCTACTCCTCATGTAAGGATTTTCTGAATCATCATTGCAGTGAATGAATACGAGACTCACAGCTGCTGAAAAAGTGTGGTGCTGAGCTTCATTCAATCACAGACACACTAATCCAGACATTTACAAATAAAAAATATCAGTGAATAAACCGTCGAATCAGAAGAGCGTTGCTAATAAATGTACTTAATAAATACATTTAGTGATGCTTATTCACTATGTGCAGCTCTGTTTCAAAGACAGACAGAGTTTAGCCTCCCAACACCAAAGTTTGGGGGTTTTTTTCTGGCCATTTTTCTCTGTAATAACCAGAGCAACATCATGTCACATAAAATAACAACCAATCCCTCTGCTGACACTGGAGAGAGAGAGAGTGGATAAAGAAATCAGTTTTATAGCACACACATACAGACTTCTTGGTGGAGTCTTTCCAACTGGGTCTGGTGATAAGGATGAAGTTATTTCCTCTTCTCCTGAGTGTTCCTTCATTCCTGGGAGGAAGATTTAGTCCACCACCTCTCTCCTCCAGAGTTTGGATGCATAATGATGCTGAACAGTTGAAATTACACTGAGACATTTATATAAAAGCAGCATGTCCAGCAGCGGGCGGTGATTTATTACCTTTATCTACTTAAAGAACTTGATATTTGAAAGATATTACAAAGTTATATAAACAGCAATGTACATACACAATAAAATGGTTCATGTACCCACCCATATCAATATTCACTCATTTATATTGTTAGTTACATGACACAAAAATAAGAACCAACTCATGTTTTCAGTTCTTTAAGACCCAAAAATGAACTAATGACTAAAAAGTGTGAAAAATACATAAAAGACAGATAGAGACTGGCCATGTAGCTTATGATTGGTTTGTGTTTGTCCCATCAGAGCAGAGACAGAGAGAGGACTGTCAAGGAAACACATTATCGAAGGTAAGACACCAAAACACAAAACCTTTTCTCTACACAGAGATTTATTGTGTCGATCCAATCACCTGCCACAATCTCACCCTCACGTCTCTCTCTCTGTGTCTCTCAGGTCTAAAAGGCTCTCTACAAAGGATGCAGATGGAGTATGTCGATGTAGTTTTTGCCAACCGCCCTGACAGCAATACTCCCATGGAGGGTGAGTCATCCAGTCAGCTTTATACCTAAAATCACCAAACAAGTTACGTGCTTCTCTCTCTCTTGTCCTGAGGTCAAGGAGTTTGTGTCGGGTGTTGATGATCATGTTTAGGAATATTGTATAAGTTCACAGTATTAGCATGAACTGCGACTTGAGTTGTGATGTCTTCAGGGTTTGGTGGTAATGGATTACATGTAATCATGATTATTTAATCAGATTTTTAGTAACAGAAATCAGCCCAGATTACCTTTGAAAAAAATGTGATTAAAGTCACACATTCATGAACCCTCTGAAAGGGTAAACAGATACTGTTGATTTCTAGTTCGTGCACGTGTTTCCAGTATCACCAATAATAAAACTTCTCCTTCTTTCAGTTTTGATGTTTGAGTTTGATGTTTTTGAGTTTCTCATCATCAGTGTCTTACAGAGACGAGACGGTGAGCAAATCCTGACCTAGAAAACTTTGTTCTTTAGTACAACTATATAATTCATCAGTCTGTTACTGACATGCATATTAGTACTGTATTGGTTCCTCGTTAGTTATCCGATTTTAAATGTGTTCTATTGCATTCTGCAGGTAGATCCCATTATTTGTTGGTTTTCTCTCAACACCTTATTAATTAGTGCTCAGAAATAATCAATAACGAAATTGCATGTTGATTTGTCGTTTGCTTTTTGCTCTTACGTACTCTCCCTCAGTAGGTTTTTTGTAATTAAGCTTAACAAAACCTTTGAGATAACCTTAAAGCTGGACTAGGCAGTTTTTAGGGCCATGATACCTTCGTACAGCACGCAGAGTTTCAGGTTCGTGTTTTATGCCATGGTACTTGTATCGACAAAGGGCAAAGGCTTGATGGCAGACGGCAGGAAATAACAGTGATATTGACTAATTGTGCAGCGAATATTTCCAATTGGATTTTATGTGTTAGAGGTCGGAAAGTTGCAAAGGACGGACAAGGGATGAGGTTTTGTAGGACAAATGACAATCTCTATTGCTGATCGTCCTTGTGGATTTGGTTGCAGGGGCTTAGGGGAGAGATACGAGGTGGAAGAGAGTGTTAAACTGCAGCTTTAAATATGATAAGTATGAACACGTTAATACTGTTTGATTTGGCTGCAAAGGTTAAATGACTAAAATAAGGTCTATGCAACTCAGATCATGTGTTAACCATGTTTTAGCCTGTTATGCTGTTGAGTGAATGTACATTAATGATAAACAGGGATTGTAATGATGAAAATATTAATTGCTATTGAGAAGGTAGTATTTATTAGACAGTATTAAGAGATATTCCCAGGTATTCATTAGCTCTTGTCATATTGTGGAAGCTCTGTTGTTGTATCATTTTTCCAGCTCTTGCTTCTTAATAGTTTTCTTCTACCCTGCAGATTCATCTTACTTTTTAACTACCATCTGCACTCACTGTTCATTTCCTATCCAATTTTTTCAGCTGTCAGATCTATTGCTCTTCCTTCCTCAGACTTGTTTTTCATTCCCTCTTCTTCTGTCTCTCTTGTTGTATTGGCCGGAAATTTGAGGCAAGTAGCATTTAAATGTGAGCGCAGTGTGCACAGTCACAGCGTGCTGCTGGAGACAGAGCGAGCTGGAAGGCAGGAGGGGCGAGGGGGGGGGGGGGGAGAGAAAGATGGGAATAACAAGAGATAGAAAAGAGACAGAAGTGTTTACTTCTTTGATACCGTGTTATTTCATTTGGCAGGATGCTATTTAGTAAGACATCTGTGTTTTAGGTTGTTAATTATCACTTAACAAGTTGAAAGGAAAAGGAAAACCTCCCCTCACAAGTCTTTTTAGGTCTCCTTGATTATACATTCATCTGCAGATCTATTCTTCAACTTCTCTTCCCTCTACTTCTAGTTTGTAATTGTGCTGCTGACCTTTTTCTTTCCTGCAAATGTTTTCTTCGACCTCCTTATCCCTCATCTTCTGTTGTCTTGCCAAGGAGCAGTTATAGTGGGTGAAATACGAGGGTCTTGCCACATTGAGGGATTGCAATATAATTGGTGTGAGCGCAGAGCGATGATGAAAAACCTTAGTGACAGTCCTAATCTGAGTTTTTGTTGGCCCTGACTGCCGTTGGCTCACGCCGTCAGCAGTGTTGGAACTAATTGCGTCATTAAAAATGCAGCAGCTTGAACTTATTCAGAGGGGCTTTAGTATGTGAGCTTGTTAGTTTGTCTCCAGAGTTGTTAGCGATGGGTGATGAGCTGTCAGCAGGTAAGAGAGACTCAACGGGTTTTTTTTTATACTTCATCAGTTCATCACAGAAGTGGAACAAAATGAAGAAGTTTGTTCCACGGATTTAGCTTTTCTAATTTTCTTTCTATCTTTTTTGCTTTCTTGCTTTTTTTGACTTGTGACTGCAACTTCAAATTTCATATTCATAAACACCTGTGTTCTTAATGTTTAATTTTTCCTTTAGGGTTGACTGCTTGTTTTTCTAGGTTTCATGCCTCTCTTTCTCTTTGTTGTCTTTTCTTTTTCATTCTGTTTTTCAATTCAGAATATGTTTCCAGCCTCTAGGCAAGTCACTTGCAAGCTGGCAAGCTTGTGCCTGATGTTCTTTATCCTCATCTTTCACGTGGAAAAAAGGAAACAAACAAAAAATAATTCACAGTGACTTCTTTTTCAGTTGCCAGTTCTCCTTTCTATGTGTGGATTACATGCTCAAGAGGATTTATTTCATGGGTGTGATAAACACACAGGAAGTCATGTTATCTGGTTTCTTATTTTGAAGATTTCCTGTGGATATTTCTTTTTAAAGATAACCACAATAATGCCATCTCTTGAGTAAGACTCATGCCCACTAGTGACAGGACAAATTGATTGTCATTAAAGACATTTAGCTTTAATTAAGTTCATCAAAATTTAGATTTAGTGCTTCAATCTACACACTGAATCCTTTTTATTTTTGTCTTGCTCTTTGTCTCCTCTGAGTCTCGGGAACATAGCCTAAAGGATCAGGCATTTTGTTGAATAAATTCTGAATGTGTTTAAGGCTGATCCATCGAAGATTGATGTGTTTTGTTTGCTCAGAGGACAGAACTAAATGAGGCAAGAGAGACAGGAGCATTTCAGGATAAATGTTTCTGTCTGTAAAGAACAGAATCAATCAATAAGTTTTTCACCGTTGATCCAATTGACTGATGGGCATGTGTATCTCTCTGCAGAGATTGTTCGGGCCATGACTTACGTGATCAACCAGGGCATGGCGATGTACTGGGGGACGTCTCGGTGGACAGCCATGGAGATCATGGTAAGCAAGAAAGGAGTCTCTTTTATCTTCCTGATAACTTTTTGGAGTGAAGATATTTGAAGTTAAAAAACATTCCAGTGCACCATGTAGTTAGTCGGTGAACTCGAGGAGTTATACGTAATGAACAAATTTGTTTCTAAACAACACAAAGGGAGCAGAATGAGTGTTAATTTCAATTTCAAGTTAGATTAACACCAATTATCGCCTCAGCTAGTCAGATGTAGGAATGAAAGTAATATTTTTTTTGTCAAACCGTTTCTGGGGAAAGTTTCATGCTTGTTATGGCAAATTAAATTTGATATCCCACTAAGTTTAATAACAGAACTAAACACTTTGCTTGGAAGAAACTTGTGGAGGACTATTGATCCAATGATCCATAGAATGAACTATCAAGATACAGAAACACTAATTATGAAAAGCAGATTTGATTTTTATACCTCAACACATTTTAGACCATTTTTCAGTAGCTTTTTATCTTGTACCATCTTAGACGTTTTGTTCATTCATAGTCATGGAAGTGAAAGAGAGGAAAATGGAAAATTGCATGACGGTTTGAGGAAAGCTGTTTCCAGGAAGTGTTCCCACAGAGGCACGCTGTCTTCCTCTGGCTTTGTTTCCCCCCCTTGTCAGAAACAATCCACCTTCCACTTCAACTCTCACTACAGTTATAAACATACACTGCCTGGATATAAGGAAACATCAGAGAGTTATAAAATGAACGCATGCCTAGAGTGACATCCAAGGACTCCCTCCCTCCCTCCTCTCTCTCTCTCTCTCTCTCTCTCTCTCTCTCTGTCTGGTGTCTTTATCACCCTCCCTCCCCCCTTACTAACCACGGCTCGATGTGTTGACATCCTTTCTCTGTGATCACGGTAAAAGGGAGCACATATCTTTGTAGAACACAAGCCCAGATGAAAGCTGTGTAATTTAGATAGCATCAATAATGAAGGGGGGTAAACACAGCTTCTCAGCATATGTGACAAGGCAGCAGCACAGTATACACACACACACACACACACAGCCTTGAGGCACATGTCATGGGTTGTGGCACAAAAGGGCAACATGTAATTTGTAAATTGAGTGATGGCACCGACATTATCCTTGCGTTACGCTGAAAAGATCCCCCCTCCTACTGCTCTTTTGTCCTGATCTGTGTTCCCCCAGCAGGAGACCTACAAAATAAAAGAGCGGGCGTTCAACACCTTTTGTGTGAGTCTGGTGTGTGTGTTCTTCTGGCATGAGAGACACATGGGAATCCAGATAAGAAGGTGTATAAAGAAATTTGAATATGATGCCTCGGAGAGTTGTGTTGTAGAATATTGATCGGGTGACTTACTTTGAGCCCTGCATTTGAATTTGTGCCACGCTCACGAAAGCTGATTAGCACCCTCCTTCTCCCCATCCCTCAGTTTCACTGCTAACCTTTGCTCTTGCTTACCATCAGCCCTTTCATTCTCTTTCTTTCTTTTACTCCCACTTAAAAGAAAACAACGCCACAACTGCCATCCATTAATTCTCGCTCTTTTCTCCGTCTTTCTAATTTTTTTGTGCCTAGGAGGCGTATTCGGTGGCAAGACAGTTTAATCTCATCCCTCCAGTGTGTGAGCAGGCAGAGTATCATCTCTTCCAGAGGGAGAAAGTAGAAGTTCAACTGCCTGAACTTTACCACAAAATAGGCAAGTGTTCATTACGTGTGTGCCAACGCCTGATGATGAAATGTCTTGTCCCAAAACAAGTTAGCACAGAACATTCTTGCACTCAGTTTGTCATCAAAGGAGTTAATTAAACAGATAAATAATCATTCTCTGTTGCTCATCTTTTTTTTTCCCTTCCCTGGCACTGTTCTCGCACATTTTTTCACACCTCTTCCCTCGACGCGTCTTACTGAAACTCCTCCTTTTTAACTCCCGGTGGTCTCCATGGTGACAGGGGTTGGGGCGATGACGTGGTCACCGCTGGCGTGCGGCATCATCACAGGAAAATATGAAAATGGCATACCTGAATCTTCCAGGGCCTCTATGAAGGTAGGAAAGAAAACTTCAGGACTTTGTTTTTGGACATTTCCAAGTTTGCTTTGTTTGCAGAATAGAACAGCGCGAATCAAAGTGAAAGCTATGATCCTTTACAGATTACACACGTTAAATCGACTTAAATTATGGTCAGCCTCAGGGAGGGTTATTAAAGAATAAGACCTGGAACTAGCCAGCAGCAGGCGCAGTGAACTAAGGAGGACAGTCTGAGTGAAAACCACTGTCTGGAATGATGTCACCGTAGATAAATCTACAACCCTAAACAGATGTCTACTCTGAGCCAATTGTGACAAACACATGGAGCAGAATCCCAGTGGAAGACTTTAAACATCTCTTCGATTGTACGCCACAGCAGTTTAGGTAGATGTCTCCAACGATTGAAATATATAGTTGCACTTGATATGATATGATATGCACTTGAAAATTTTATTCGTCAATGGTCAGTTCAGGCAGGAAGCGTGCTGAAAGGTTTATTGAAGCATGATCAAGGAGAATGCTTAAAGGAATAGTCTGACATTTTTTTAGAAATATACTTGATATGACTTTCATGTCAGTGTGCTAACTCTGAAGCTGGCTCTTCCTGTGTAAACACATTAACACAACATCAATGACAAAACAGTTAAATTCTTAAATTAAAGTATGTGTACACATACTTGCTTAGCATAAAGTCTGGAAGCTTAACTCTGCCTCAAGGTTAAAAAATACACTGACCAAAAAGAGAAGCGTAAAAAGGACAGGTGTGGGTTTTACAGTTTATGTAACAGACTCAAAATTTCAAACTCCTCCAGGAACGGAAAAGCAGATTGTGTGAGAGCTGGGTAAAGAAAAAGCAATCAAATCAAACGTTCAAGGTCGCATTATCCATGTGAAGCAGTAGAAACAGATCAATACAAGGTGCCTGTACTGAAATAAATGAAGTCCGGTCTGTAGCACCTTATTTAATTCTGTTTGTGCGGTCAATACTTGAACTTTACACAGCATGCTTACAGTGCAGCAGTACTTACAGCCTCACAACCTCTTGACTCATATTATACACTTACATGCATACGTCCCCCTCGCCTCCTGTCTCCCACCAGTCGTATCAGTGGTTGAAGGAGAAAATAGTAAGTGAGGATGGAAGGAAGCAACAAGCCAAGCTGAAAGAGCTCAACCACATCGCAGAGAAGCTGGGCTGCACTCTACCCCAGCTGGCTGTGGGTAAGACTTCCCGGCCTGACTTCACCTTTTTAGAACAATTACTGTGAAAGCAAAGTAACTGCACAAGGCTGTCAGACAGGATCCTTTTTAATGCAAGACGTGACCAAGTTCACATCATTCCTTCGCTCGGTGTCTGTTTGCTTTTTATTCATCTTGTGTAGTTTGGAAAAAAAAAATGTCTGGCAGTAATGTAAGGTTTATGATTGGTAATAAATGGACTAAAAGTAACAAAAACCTTTGCCTTTTAACACTCTGCTTTGTGATACATTGTTTAATGGATGCAGGAAGAGCAAGTAGAGGACAAGACTAAAAGCTCTATCTTAAACGTGGTCTGTTATAAGACAATAATAAGCAGCAGTGCACCATCAAGTGGACGCTGTGGGAACATCAACCTCTCTTTCTCTCTCCAGCGTGGTGTCTAAGAAATGAAGGAGTAAGCTCAGTTCTTTTGGGAACATCCAACCCAGAGCAGCTCACTGAGAACCTTGGGGCCATACAGGTGGGAACATGCACAAACATGCACCCCGCCTGCTTAGTTTGTGCAGCTTCATATGACAGACCTCTTTGCATTTTTTCCACTTCACTTCCTCCCTGCATTTACTCAGTTTTACTCTTTCTCTTCTGCCCAGGTCCTTCCTAAAATGACGTCTCATGTAGTGTCTGAAATCGACCACATCCTGGGCAACAGGCCATACAGTAAGAAAGACTACCGCTCTTAGACCATGCCGGTTGGACTACCAAGAGGTCAGCCTACCTGCTTACCCTAGCTACTTAACCATACTGCTACCATGGACCCACTGTTCAATGTTAAAGTCCGTGGTTCTCTCCTTGGGCCCCACTTCAGCCTGGAACAGACAGCCTCGCTGTGTCCAGCACTGCATACTGTAACCTCGTCTGTATGAGACGTGCCTGCTCAGATCAGCTCTACCAGGTTCATCTCAGGTCCAGTCCACCTCAACCAAGAGACACTTACCAAACTCAGCTTTTCGCAGCCTCAAATGCAACATTAGTTCATAGGAGTAAATCAAAACTTTTTGTGCTCCCCAACTAAGGTGTTAACCCCTTCAGTACCGGTCCATTCGACTATAACTATGCAGAGCTTTTAGTCTTGTTACAGTTCAGCTCCACCATCCAGAGCGTGACACCTCGACACAACTCCATCCAGGCGCCTCATGCAGAAATTTCGATGTGTTAAATTCAACTTCCATTAGACGCAAGGGATGCTAGAACAGTTTGTAATAGTTTTCTTGATACACGTTCACACCATTTCACACATTTGCAGTCAGGATTTGAGCTGCATGGAATGAAAATCACTGCAGGAGTATTTAAAGTAAAGTGCCTTGCTCAAGGGCACCTTGATAGTAGTTGTTGAGTACGACTGTTTTATTACTTATTCACTTTGCCCACTCACGTCCTCCCAGCTCTCGGCCGGTGACTCAGACCCTCGACTCTCAAGCCTCTCCTCTTTAACGTCCAGACTTCCACCCACAAGTAATTTAATTTGAGCACACCATTCAGATTGAGCACATATTTTATTCATGAGGACCACAGCTGAATACATACTGTAGATGCAAGCACCTTAGACTTACAAATTAGAAGTACTTTAGGAAAAGGGGGGGGGCATGAAAAAGCTTCAGTTGCATGAACGTCCCCCAGTCCCCTCAGTTAGTCTTTGTGCATTCATCAAATTGCTATGCAGCGCAGCAAACAAAATTACCATAGGAGCTCAATACTCTCACCTCTCGTGTCAGAGGGACACGTTCAAGTCGTGGGATAAAAAAGTCTTGGTTAGTTTCCCGTGAAACTCAAGGTTCAAGCATTGACACGGTGACCTGCACATACTTCTTGAAAAAAGAGCTTTATGAATGAGGCCTCAACAAGCCGGTTCCCTTTTAGCCTGAATTAGCTTTCAACTTCCTACAAAATGTACTCAGTTCCATATTTACTATAGTACAGGATAGTATTCAGTAGATCTTATAGGCTGCAAGTATTAACCAACAAGATGCATGTTTCCCCTGCTATAGTGTGCCTCTTTTTTCTTTCCTACAAAGCACATAATTAAACAACTGGAAAGAGTTTGATCAAAAATACTGCAGGCCTGTCAGCTGCCGGTGACCGCCTGTGAAGCAGGGGAACATCAGTGTCAGTGAAGCTGGGATTCTGTTCAGGGAGAGAGTAAAGCATGTCGCCCCCGTGTGGTCTCATTGAGGAGCAGCTGCTCCGCTTCTCTAGATTATTAGAAGAGAGAAACGACGCTTTGCAAAGAAAAGAAAAAACCTTTCTCTCAGTTTGCGTTCATTTGACTCCTTTTCTGCCTGTGAACCGAACCTGCATTGCTGATGAATGAACCTTGCAGAAAAGGACTTTAGCCTATAATAAATATAATAACTCTATATAATAAACGGATGACAGACCTCTCAGCTGGTCATGGTTATTATAACCGCAAAAACTGCTTGTGAATGGCACAAAGAGGCTTATAGACAAGGTATCTGGGATGTGACAAAGATTACAGTATTTATTTTAGAGTAGTTAATAAAAGTGAGATTTATTTTGACATTTTGAGTTTTTGTTTTGAGCATTATGGGGATGTTACATGTACATAAAATGTTAAAGCATACCTTGTAACATAAGCAAAACCACAAAGAAGCCTCTCTTACGTATGAGGACTTTATTGTACTGTATGGCGAATATATAAATAAGATGTAAATACTCCTCTGCAGTATCACTGCATCAGTTGCAGTGTTTTGAGTCAGTCTCCATCCCATCCTCCTGCAGCCTGACTTTACACTGTCACAGACTTCATTTCAGTCTCCTGAAGGGTGTTTCATAGAACTGTTTATAAGGAGTAAGACTCAGTTTTGTTCATTGTTTCGCATTGTGACGTCAGATTATGAAATCCTTATTAGTAATGGCATTTTCTAAAGAACGGGCTTCTGTAAGTAATGAGCTTCTGTTCAGACTTAATCATTGACCTTGAATCTTTATCTCTGACCAGGCGGCTCAGCTCTCACAGTCCACGGTTGTCACCTTCATTCGTTTTTTTTTTATCATCTGGAAAACAAGCCATCACCTATTAGCAGAAATGTTGGACAGGTTCCAATCGAGTCACTGTCTTGTCTTTGGTGTACATTTGTTGACTTCTCACACAAACACCCTCCAAATTTTAATCAAAAGAGATTTTCGCTCTATGTCGACTTTTGCCAAAAATGCTGTTACACATATTGGAACGGAGCATCAATAAGCAGTGTACAGGCTTGCTGTATTTATTTATTTTATTTTTTTTTAGATGTCTGGCCTTGGACAATGGTGGTAAATACAAACGGGGCGACCTGACCTCCACTTAATTACTGTAATGCAAATGACCATCCATTTAGTAACAAACAACACACCCAGAGAAGCAATTATTTGCTCTTTTCCCTTAAAAGACATACATTGCTTAATTACTTACACCCATTTGACTCTACTTAAGAAAATGTGGTCTAAATATTAAGTAGTGATGAGTAAACAGTCATAAATTACATTTGCTTTACTGTAACTCTAAATGTGTAATATGTACTTATGTGTACTTTTAGTTTGTGTTCAAGTCAATAAGGTTCTTATCAGTTCATTCAGTGACCATGTTGGATCGCGGCCTGCCGGTGTGTGTGGAGACTTCTCCGCCCGACAGAGTGCCTTGACTTGTGACTTGTGTCCCACTACAGGAAAAAAACATTCAGGGATGTCTTTCATTACGAGTTGTTAAATGGTGTTTGGGTGCTGTCCTACAAAGTCAGACAAGAACAATATGTATTAGATTGCCTAATCTACACTATATGTTACTGATTACTTCATTTGGACAAAAATCTTTGAAACAAAGCAGCCTGACCCTCACAACAGTCTGTGTAGAGATAATATACAGTATACAGTTCCTGGAAAGACAATGGTTTTGTTCTGTCCTTTATTTAGGCCGTTTCTACAGAAAAATCTTACTGGAATAGTAAAATCACATAAGTAAATGTGTTTTAGCAGCATTGCTGATGCAGTAGCACACAGTGTTTTCTCCTTTAAGTAGCCATTCGCCTTATGAAGCATGCGTTTGTCTTTATAAGGGGATACAGTTTTTAACAGCTCCACAGCCTCTCCAACAAACTTTCTGTGCTTTCTGTAGAGGGAAGATCAAGCAATACAACTTTCCTATGGGTACCAGTTTAGTGGCATGTAATGTAATACATTGATAATTTAGAGAAGCTGGTCATAATATGATCATCAGTTTCTTCAACAACCCTGGTGAGAAGGTTTGACAACCAAATTGGGACAAAGCCGGAAACAATTAAGAGTTGAACATTTAGCCACAGATTAACTGATTCAGATGACATGAAAAGTTTGATGTGACACGAACTTCAACCATGACTTCTGTTCTGGTATGAAGCCAGCCCACATCAGTTCTGATCAAAATGTCAACTAGTGTAACCGATTTTACGGATCAGTGTTGTTTTCTACAACATGTCGAGTTCTGTTCTTGTTTTTGTTCAGATGTAAATCATCAGTGTATTATTTCTCTCCTGGACATGTGGTTTCTCTGTAAATAATCTATATGAAAGTGTGATTATGAATAAATGCATTGCCAATGGAACCATCATTGTCTCGCTTTTTGTTTGTCAGTCATCAGCCTACAAAAACACATGACACGGCACAACAGAGATGAGAAGTATACCTGGTTGCTTTATTTGTTACAAAAAACAGAAGACAGACCTGGAGGAACACCCTCCAGACATTTGATCATGAATTTCATGAAGTTGAAATGTGATATCCTAGCCGCCGCCGCCCCCCCTTAAACCCCATTCCTAACTTAAGTGAAAAACAATATAGCATACACGTCTTTTACCCACTCCTAATCCAAGCCCACCCATTCATCCCTCCAATTTTTCTTCCTCCTTTATTTGGAGCCTGTGGACAGCAGAGCAATGAGTCCGGAGGAGGCACTGATCGACAGAATGTAGTTGCTGGGAAAAAAAAGCAGGTTAAGGTAAACACAAGCATCAGCAGAGCGATAAATGACACCTTATAAAATGTATTCAGCTGAGATTTCGAAGGGATTTGTGTGTGCATCAACCTTCAACTGAGCAGAATGAATGAATATTCTCATACAGCTCAGGTATAATCAAAAAACTTGACTGCACTCATGCCATTTTAAGACCGATGCCGTATAAAAATAAGTATTTAATAACTGATAATTGTAAATATCCGAGTGCTGTTGACATGTACAGTCTGATGTAAAGGATACACAGTGGGGTTGAAGTTCTTGAGCAGGAAGAAGGAGGCGACGATGACGAGGACCAGGAAGAGAGTGTTGTTGTAGAAGATGGAGAAGGTGGTGGCTTCGTAGTCAGCGACCTCGTTCTTCTTCCACAGGATCCTGGACAAACGGAGGAAAACACAATGTCAGTCACCTTTGTGGTCATGTAAAAAATAAAAGGACTGTACGGAGACTCTGCAGAGAAGCCACCACTTACACTGATTCAACATTTTTATTCTAGAAAAAGTCAAAAGATGACTGTCGAGTCTGTCAACTCAAAGCCTCTTAACTGGGACACTGCATCCAGATAGAAGGTGTAAAGGTAATATTTTGCTGGGGTGATCCTGGTTGGAGTTGATCGGTTAACTGAGTCAGCATCTGTCGTATCCTGTACTATGTGAAGTATCTTACTGACTGCTTTCACACACACCAGCACTACATCTATGCTTTCTGCACATTCATGTCTGACACACTGCACTGAAAACACCCTTAATTTGTCAAACCAAAAGTGTAAACACCCAGCATCCAACAGGCTACACTGAGGTAAAAGATACGCGTGTTTCACCTCTCGTCTTTCTCCTTGCGAGACATCTTGCGGTTGTCTGCCTCAGACAGCTTCCTGGTTACCTCCTTGGAAACAGCATCTTCACGTTTCTGGGCAACTCTGCAGGACGAAGAGAGATCGCAAACATGACGAGTCAGCGAAAGACGACAAACAGAAATTGACGAGATGAACCACTCATGTATTTGAAACAACAAATGAGCCATTACATTTATTTTACACGGTGCTATCAGCAGTGTGACGCGACGTATGTGCAGCCTTGATCCAACTAATGTACAGCGAAGAGAAACGCGGTTCTTACTTGTGTTTGAGAACAAACTTGACGTTCTTGTAGGCGAAGGCCACCAGGTAGGTGCTGACCAGGGTCATCACGGCGTACAGGACCGCAGACTGGACAAGGTCCATGTGCCAGATCCTCCAAAACAGCCCTGGGAAAAGATGAGAGTCAATCACTACTGATGATAACAGTGAACATGCAGTATGTTTACATTTACATTTAGCTGACGCCTTTAAACAAAGCTACTCTGGGGTTCAGTATGTTGCTCAAGGACACTGGATGAGTCGGGGATCGAACCACCGACCATCTGATTAGTGGACGACCTGAGCCACAGCTACACAGCCCTTATGTCGGTTATGTACATGTTGTAAACCAGGTTCATCCTGTGTTTTCTATGCTGCTACTCCCAGTTACAGATACTCTTTGTTACTATTAACCAAACCTGCACTTACAGTAACTTAGCCACACTTTATTTTTACTTTAGCACATCACATTACTGTGTTTTTATGTTTAAAAAGTGACAGACACACAGGTGAGTGAGTCTGAATGAATCAGTGTGAGCTAGCAGCAGCTAGCTGGTACTCACAGATGGGGATGGCGGACACGATGAGCGCGTTCCCGTAAAACAGCGCGGTGGACTTGGCCGAGAGGTTTCTGCTGAAGTCCTGGAGGAGGAGGTCTTCCTCCGACTGCTGCTTGTTGCTGCCTTTGGGAGCCATGTCTGCGGATTGACCGGCGTGTCTGCTGCTGTTGCTGCTGCTCAGCTCTGGACACAAGAAGACTGACACGTCGGTGTACGGAGAGAAGAGGGACGCGTCAGCACTAACCCGGACATACGCCGAGCGGCTTCTTCTTCTGTGGAGACGCTGCAGCTCACTGCTGCCCTCCCCCCGCAGGAGGACAAAGACACTGCAGCACAGTTTGGCTTCATTCACTGTAAAGGTCAGCTCACTGTTATATTTATATTATTATATTATTATATATGCCTATTTAACGTTTACCCTGATATAGTAGAGCTTTTCCACAGCAATCATTTTGCTGATCACAAGTGTTTCCAATGATACTGATTAAGGTTTAGGGCGCTGCACGCTTTTATTTTTATACTTTTATTTGTCATCCTCACAGGGGCGCCGCCAGGAATTCTGGGCCCCATGACAAAAAAATCCAATTGGGCCCCCTCCTCTCTGCGCAGCTGTTGTCACCACATCTCTAGGATCTAGTGATCCCATCAAAAGCTTTACATAACTCTAATTAAAGGCTTTTGCATCTTGTAGTTCAATACTAGTACTAGCACAATATTTACTGCTGGTGATTTGTACATGCATGCAAGTCTGCACACAGTCTGCAGTGCAGTTCACTATTCGATGCAAGATTAAAAACCACCATAAAAATGTGCTAAAGGGCATTTTTATTTAACGTTTTACTGGCCCAAAACACGTAAAAACAAAGAGATAATTCATTTCATTATTATATTGAAATATATATTAGATTAGATAGATTGGTGTTTACCTATTTTTTGGAGCCCCTGTCAGTCGTGGGCCCTTGGAATTGTCCCAACTTTTCCCCCCTATACGACGCCCCTGCGTCCTCACTGAAAACATTCTGAAGTGAAAACATGTTGTTTAATTTAAAGTCAAGTCAGTTTTAAGGGAGCGGGTGGTGCTAATCAGGGGCGCCACCAGGGATTTTGGACCCCATTAAAAGATATCACACTGGGTCCCACCATCACACACAGGCAACGCCAACCATGTGCAGTTTCTGTAACCACACCTCTACCTGTGAAGGCTTCAACTCTTTTATATAGTCCGATACTAACTGTACAATATATATCACTGTGTAGACATACAGGAAACATTCTGCATACAGATAAAGTGTTTGTTTGATTATAAATTAAATATTCCATTAAAATCCATAAATGATATGTTAATAAAAAATAAACTAATGTTCTAATATTTTTTCAGGGCCCCTGTCAGTCACAGGCCCTCAGAATCATCCTAACTTTTCACCCCCTAATGGTGCCCCTGGTGCTAATGACCAGTTGTCAGAAAAACCTATGAAAACTGTTAGCGTGTTGTAAAAGTCCCACATTTGACACTTTTCTGGTGTTTCATTTGAAGTTTTTTGATACACAGTAGAAGATATATTTGTGCCAAAATCTCAATATGGTTTTTACATCTGTTCACATTTCTCCAGCAAAGCTACAACAAGAGTGTTTTGTGTTATGTTGTATTTTTTTTGTTTTCTGAGTGGCACATGGCTTTGCAGTAGACTGCAGCCTACCTGGGCCGGTACAGGTGGCCTTGCAGAGGGCAGTGACTGTAGAGCTGTGACATCACAAACTTACCAACGGTAAGTTGGTTTAAAGGCACAATTTCTAAATACGGGTTGTGTGCATCGACCAAGTGTTTTGATACATACTATGTAATTATTTATATAGCACCTAGATCTACTTTAATTTAAAAAAAAGGAACACAATATGGGCCTCTAACATATAATCTGTTTTTATGTAATATGGGTGACACTGCCCTTTAAATGATTATTTTTCTATATTACGGTGGGTTAGTTGCCGCCTACTTCCCAACTTTATTTTTTTTGTTCCTTTTTTTACGATGTATTTTTGCCAACAGTTATGCCCCTATACACACTGTACAATGCGTCTACATACAAATGTGCTATAGATATTGTAACATAGGTTGTGATTGTGATATAAACTGATATTCAAGTGCAAGAACATCTTGGGGGTTCAACAAAAATACATGTAAAAAAAAGTAATAAAGAGACAAAGGGTGAGGAGTGATACAAATGCGGCTGCAATCAACATCAATTGGGCTGTTCCTCTTTTCTGTACTTTTCTTACTTCTTCACGAATGCCCAACCACATCCCATTACAGTCACATCAGCACATTTATTTTAACATGCTATACCAGTCTTTACTTTTACTTTGGTAAAATACTTTTTATGGTACTACTGTACAGGAATTTCCCTGCCTTCCTCAACCAGTTTCTCATTCACTGCTTTCCTCCTGGGTACCGATGTGAATATTTCATGTCATTGCAGCAGCTTATCGTGTAATGAAATGAAACACAGATGCTGATGTATGAAAAATCTAAAAATTGTTTTACGAAAGCTCCAGCAGCAGAGTTTGAAGTACTTGCAGGATTCACATTTTGCCCACTAGAGGTCAACATCTACATGTCTGTACACGTCGGGTTAGATATGCAGTTGACACACATTTCCCAAGGGACTGGCAAAGAGTGCAACAGCAGATCTGAAGGTTTTAAATCACAAGGATCACATACAATCAAGGAGAGTATGGTCATGGCCTCGTAGTGCTTATAGTGCCAAGTATTTATGTAGTGTTTCAGGATTTTTAAAGATCAGTTACATTGTGTAGAGAGGTGGATAGAGATTTGAGTTACTTATTGAGAAACTGAACTTTCAGCCCTACAGCAAAAAGTTTGGACTGACTAGAGCAACTTCTTAGAAGATAAAGAGATAAGATATGACTCCCAAGACAACAAATGAAATCTCAATCTTCATAAACAGGTGAGACTTCTCTACCCTAGAGGCCTAAGTCTTGGCCTGCTGCAGAACTCCTGCCTTCGAGTGCACGCACATATATCCTCATCTGACAAACATGCCCTAGTCCACGGTGTACATGAGTGTGATCCCACAGCTGCAGATGCATAACCCATTAGTAGAGCATGAGCATCCCTTCTATTCCTTATCTCATCCTTACCCTGTCACATGCCTGCCACTGGAGACATTTTAAGGCCAGGGAAAAACCAGACAGATAATACTCCTGCTGCTGCTGTCACCACAGTGCTTCCCCCCCCACGCTGAGCTGTTCTCTGTCTTTCCTTGAGTTTGCAAGAGCAAACAGCATGTGCGTGTGATTGAGTGCATGGGTTTGTGTGTGAGTGTTAGAATGCAATGCAGACAGGCAGGTTTGCATGATGTCCCCGTCTTAAAACGGGGATAGAGCTTAGGGATTAAGCGTGCACTTCAGGAGGGAGAAGGGAGGAGGTGATGCCAAAAGGCTTGCCAACATAATGCCAGGCTAGGCTGGTGATCTCTCTCTCTCTCTCTCTCGCTGTCTCTCTCTCTCTCCCTTCTGTGTAAGTGTGTGTGTTTGTGCCAGATTACTCTGGCTTTTGTGATACCACAGACATAACCACAGGGGCACACGCACACACTCTGGTACACACACTGGCACACAGTGGGCTCCTCTAGGGCAGCGTGCCTGGCAGTGGTGGTGTGTTTTAGCTCACTATGATCATACCCGAAGGAGTATTTATGACAGACCAGCTCTCATAGTGACAAATTACTTTTGAGTTATCTTCTCACGCGTGCCCACAGCTAAACTCTAGGTGCTCAGCATGTCTTGAATCTGCATGTCACACCATTGTGTAAATGGTGTGTGTCTGTGGTAATGATACTGTGTAAAAAATAGTGCTATGTGCCATTGGCTTTCCGAGGCTAAGAGATCAACATAAATCTCTTAGCACATACTATTTATCTACTTAGTTCAACTTTATAATATACAAGCACAGCTGCCTGCAGTTGCACAAACTCACATAGTTTGGAGCACGGGAAGACAAAAATTATGAGAGAACGAGAATCTCATGAGACGAGTGTGACGTTCATTAAATATGAGTGCAGGCTTATTGGATTTAAAAAGGTATCTACAACAAAAATGGTGACAAAATAAAGTAGTTTTCCAGTGCTGGATATTATGGAAGTCCCCTGCTACTGCAAAAATAATGTTAATAATAATCACAAATGGTATAAAGTATGACTGAACAAGCATGTGGTTGTACATCATCCTTCTGATGATTAGACAAGGAACAGCATTTATTAATCTTTTATCGCTGACATGTGGCATGAGTTCTTAAGTTGGACGGTTCAGTTTGGAGGCAGTTTGCAGATTTTTTTTTTCCATTTTCCTCAAAACGTTTGGTTTCTCAATTTGCTTTCTGAGCTGATTCCAAAGAAAGAGAGTGATTCACAACACAGCTTTATCCGGCTAACGACAGTAGAAAAGGAGCTGATGTTTGACCTCATGACTACAGAGAAATGTCATAGTATGCTAAATTACTTCTCCAGTGTTTTTTTTTTTTCAAATACTGTTTTATCTCAGTTGCAGTTTTTAATCAAATGTGTTTGTCATACATTTTTAGTCAAGTCCTCCTTATATAACACAGCAGATTTGACGTGATGTGCTTTGCAGCGTTAATAAAATACACAAAGTTGAAAAATAAAACACTTTTAATGCACACTTAGTAACCATGCTTTATTACATGAAACAAGAAATATACAAGCAAAAGGCAAAATCAATTTATATAGTTTCAGTCAGACAATTCACTTGCAGGGACCATGTAAATTGGGTGAGTTTTTTTTTTTTTTTTGCATGAAGTTCAACTGCTGAGGCCCCTTAATAGTGCTGACCTTTGAACAGAGAGCCAAAGAGGAAGTTCTTGTCAGTGTGTTGGTGCTGTACCATTGTTTTATATTTAACCTTGTCTGTCGGAGTATACACTGCCAAATATAAGAGGCCTGGCTTGCAGAGCCAGATTATCACAAGTTGATGCACAGTTCAAATATAAATAAACTGTGTTAAATGTATTGTTCCATCAGCTTTAGCTTTAGACAGAGAGCTGTAGCTGTAGCTGTGTGTGTTAGCCCACCAGCTACAGTAGGTCAACAAGTCCAAGTAGTCACTACACCATGAGGAATTCATCATTTATCTATCTGCCCTGGAGGCACGGGCTTTAGTTCAGTATTACTTTGATTTTGTTCTCAACAACTTATTAAAGATAAGCTTCAGACAGCTTGAAATAAGCTTATCAGGTCGTGTCCAATCTTCCTCCCTGAACACATCAAAATCTCAGTTTTCTCACAGAGCAAAAGAAAAACAATGACTCAAAAAGAGTTAGGTCTCACTTCAAACTACAACTACATATTTTAGCCTCTGAAGTCACCAATTATCATGATTATGCAACAGGGGGTAACTTTGGCTATTGCTATTGTTTTTAGATTCAAGTCAAGTTGCATTGTAAAAATACATTTGTATGCACTGATACATCTGTGTTTTTTTGTTTGTTTTGGTATTTCATATGTTGTCATCTTCGACTGACCTTGATGCTACACTGACATATAATCAGGTGAATGGTCATATCATTCCCACTCTGCACCCATACGCGTGTTTCTGCACTATGTAACTGTGCTGCGGGTATGAGCATCTGTGAGAAGTATGTAACACTTTAACAACTATTTCAATTATTTTGGTAAAACTGGATCATATTTTATCCAGAAAATATTTTCTGTTTTTTCCTCTGGTGTCCTCCGGATGCTCCAGCGTTCACTCTCAGTGATCATGAGTTTGTTTTGAGTGAGCACAGCCAGGGTGAATTCTCTGTCACTAAATGACTTTTGTTTGCTCAGTCTCAGGTTGTTTTTTTTTTAACCAAGTCAATTTCGGTGCAGTTGCCACAGTTAAAATTGTGTGTGACAAACATTGACCCACTATCATTAGAGAAGAAATGGACACAAACAGTTGTTGGGCCATTCGGTTCTGTCTTATGTTATACAGTTTCATGGAAGACTGAATAAATAGAACAGGAGGAGGAAATGTGTAATATGATGTGTGATACGATGATATCGAACGTGACAACAATATCCTTAAGTCAGTGGGTGTGAGGTGAATGTAGACAGAGGAGGTTGTAAAATGAACAGATTAGAGGAGGAGATAGTAGACAGACAGGAACACCTTTGTGACGGCACCTCCTGTCTGTCTATCTTTCTATCTTCTCCTCTAATCCATTTCGGGAACATCAATGTCCGAGCAACTGTTTCAAGGTCTAGTGACCTGTCTCCTGCTTTTGTTAATGAAAGGATTGTGTTCACCCTCCCACCCACATAAAATACACCCAGCCTGTCCACCCCCACTCATAACCTCTCTTCAGTTCACAGACATTGGCTCAAACGGTTGCGTGTGCTCTTCCACTCCTATCTTCTTCGTGTGCTGTGATTTATGTTCCCCCTTCGGCTCAAAGGCATTGAGCAGAATGTGATATGGTAGAGGTGGAGGTGAGGGGTGGGAGTGCGGGGTAGGGATCCCTCAGAGAGATGAAGGGAGGAAAAGGAGTGAAATATTTGTCTTTTCAAAGGATGCCAGACATGTGTTTACACTTTCTGCCCACTTTCACCATAAATAGTTTCCTCACCCTCAGGGTTGTGCGCTTGCATGTGAACTTGCATGCAAGCATATGACTCTTTGTGTGTGTGTGTGTGTGTGTGTGTGTGTGTGTGTGTGTGGTAGAGAGAGTGAGAGATAGAGAGACAGACAGAGAAAGACAGATAGATAGACCCCAGAGACCAAACCCAAACTTTGATCCGTTTACTCCATCCCCTTTCCTCATAATTGGTAGGAAAATGTATTGGAGTTAAGACAATAATTTGTAAATACAAAACTATTGTTTACAAAGATTATTTGCCTGTTTTTTTATGATCATTCATCCATAATCATCTAAACTTATTCAGGGTGGGGATATTTTTGGGAAGGCTTTTGAAGCCTTCACTGGAAACTAAAGGAAACTTGTTTCCCAGCTGATGATGGTGTGTGAGTCATACTGTAGGTGTAGGAGCTGTAGATGCGGTCAAATAGACTTTATTTATTTATTTATTATCAGGTCATCTGGACCCAGGCTCTGAGATTCATAACTATCCGGACTGCGATGACACAGGCTCAGCTTCCCCTGGCAGAGTTATGGTGACCCTCCAGGCAGAACTCAGTCCCAAAACAAACGCTCACGTGGTTCATTCCTTCGCTCCAATAAACCACAGATTTCAGCAGAAACAAACAGATAAGACTGTAATGCTGTACTTTAATATGTGGATAGAGAGTGCACTGTGGCTCTGTTGTCTATTTGGAGGACTGTTTGCTCTTGAATAAGTTACGTGGGAATTAACATCCTTTAACAAATCTAATAATGAGAACGCTGCGCACAGGACATTGTGTGTGTGTGTTTAGCCAATGAGCAGGGACATGAAGGCAAAGCGGCTGCCAACTTGGCTTGTCTTAGAAGCAGAGAGAGCAGAAGATGTTGACATTTTGGCAGTGGAGGGAAGCTGCTGTTCCATCTGCATCTGAAAGGTCACTGCGGTGGGTTTTTGAAGCACAGTATGCGTGTGATTGTGCATATGGGTGTGTGTGTTTGTGCCCCAGCGCCTGCCAAATGTGTTTAATGTGTGTGTCTTTCTCATCAATTCTGTGTGAAAAGAGCAGAGGAAAGCTATAAACAAAGATGCTGGAAGTGTTGGGCACAGCACAAACAGAATAGTAGGAATCCACCCCCCGCCTCTCCCTCTCTCACACATACATTCATACACACACACACACACACTCTTGCTTTGAAGATGTTTATAGGAACTGTGTCGAAACGTACTACCAGCAAACATGGAAAATTCTGTTTTAAGAAGTTTATTTAACTATATAAAGTTATTTAGGATCAGTTCATTCTTTGTGTTCAATACAGAGATAGCCTAGCACGGCAAACTGAGAAGCAGGCCTTACAGCACCTTTAACACTCATATTTTCACTATGCTTTAAGACAGGCAACATTATCAATCATTCAAAATCATCAACTACAATATTCATTTTACTTTTACCTCTGTTTTGGTCTCCATTGAGTGATGAGAGTCAACCAAAAAGTAAAGCTGCTGTTTGTAAAAATTCAAACAACGTGCTGAATTTTAAATTTGCCTTTACTTTTTATATTTCTACTTCTATATATCTATATCTATATATATATATATATATATATATATATTTCATATTTGATATTGGGCTGCTCCGGGACCAGGGGAAACCAATTTTGTTTCATTCCATGTTTATATGTGTTGTAATGACAATAAAACTCCTTGAATCCTTGAATCCTTGAAAGATGCTAAAATGTTCCGTGTAGCTGAGAACTACACAGTTGATTGATTCTTTCATGTTACACTATAATTTGATCCATTATTCACGTGGAAATGTCAATTAAAGCTGCTTTATGGAAGTAAATTAGTGTTGAGATGCCTCACACAGTCTCTTTGGATGCTGTGGACGGTGACCAGGAAACCAGGACCAGGGCATTTGTGCTGGCCATGAATAACAGTTGTGAGGGCAACTGGTGGTGACTTGTATCAAATAACAGGAAGGGTTACAAATCTCGTAAGCATGAACCTGCTGTAAAGATGTACCGTGAGTGTTCACTTTGGAAATAATGTATTTCAACTCTAACCTCTGAGAAATTTTTCATGTGTGCCTGAGGATGTTGACGAGAAGGTCTGGCACTTTATCTGCTGTTGTGCAAGCAGCTGCAAGGAGTTATGGCCAAAATATGTCCAGTGCCTGTCATAGTAGCAACCTAACTCTGCCCTAAAGTACTCATTTGACTAGACACTCAAATGAGTACTTCATGGCCTGGTGGTTACAGGGTACTCGTGATCCAGACCAAATGCTGAGACTCAGATTCTCAAAGAACAACGCAGATTCCATCCTGGTCATGTAACCACAGAGCAGCTGCTCACAGTCTCAGAGATAATACATGAATAATAAGAGCTTAGCTAATTGTGTCAACAGGTTTTTATAGATTTGTAAAAGGCAAAGATATCCTGAGAGAAGTATGTGTGGAGTATGGAGAGCCAAAAGAATTAGCTAGTCTTTACTTGGTGCAAGAGTTAAGTTTGCATTCTTGGCTTCAAGTCAAGCTCTTTCAAGCTGGGTGTCAGATGTGCTGTTTATGATACTCACGGATGAGATATCGAGATGCCAGGAAGTGCTGGAAAGTGTCCAGTTCAGTGACATTACAGTGGCATCTCCGTGTTTGCAGATGATATTGTCCTTTTGAACTCATTGGACGCTTCACTGGAACATTAACTGTGAGACTGTGAAATAGAAGCGAGAGGTCCATTTCAGGTGAAGCTTTACCAAAATAGGTGAGTGGTGGTTAAAGGGACTGAAGTGGGAGCCTGGTATACCTCCAAAGAATACACATTCGAGTGAATTAAATGTTAAGTGAGAGTGGATGCAGTTGTTTGATTGTGTGCACAACTCTTACATAGATCCTGCACATGTGTGTATATATACAAAAACACGCCTGAACATCCCTAGTGAGTTTGTTTGTGTTATTGGATCTCTACAACACACCATATGGGAAGCATGAGTGATCAGTCGGTGTGGCTGATGAACATGTGTGAGTTCTTGGATTCAGTGCATGTCTGACCTACTTCATATAAAAACCAGGATCAAAGCTGCAGACGGTCTGGGTCTACTACTGATATCACCAAATTTAGACTCCGTGAAAGGCCCGTTCTTTACACAAAAATGCTTATATTAGTTTCAGTCCCATTATAGATGTCACATTATAGAAATAAAAATTTTTCTTAATGCATATAGTCACAAATCCTTTTGAATATACATCCTGCTTCACTCTTATAACACTTTAGCTTAGATGTTCTTCTATGTCCAGTGGCAATGCAGGAAGTAATATGACATTCATATAATGGAGCAAAGCTTAACGGTGTCCAAAGTTTAAGAGTGAGGTCAAGCTGTCAATGGATACTGCAATGATTGACTATCTTTCTTTAACCTAAGTGGTTTAGTTGCTCTACATTACCATACCTCAGCTACACAGTAATAATCAGTGTATAGTGCAGTACATCTTAAACATATCGCAGACATCAACAACAGACATTGCAACAGAACTTCATGAGCAGCTCTAACTCATGGTAAGACAAGATATTCATAAACTAGCAAGTCGTCAACTTTGCTTACAACACAAGACAAAGCAGCCAGCTAATAATGCTTACTAGACCAACAGCAAGAAGCCCAGCTCAGCGTCTGTCTGTCAAGCTCTTGCCTACAACTAAAAGTTAGTCCCAGATTTACTCTTGTGCAGTGACTTCTTGCTCAGTCACTCTTGCCTTTAGTTCTTTTCTTAGCTTCCTCTGTCAATGTCCTCGTCGGTCTCTTCGCTACTGCCATCATGTCCATAGAGGTTGCCAAACCCAGTCGCATAGCCTGCTTGCTCAGTTCTGGTTCTGGCACGACGTTCTGGCTCAGCTTCCCGTTAGCATTACCCCACACCTCAGGCCTGAAAACCTCCTCTTTCTGGTGGTCCAATACACCTACCAACACTAACACTCCGCCAGTGCTCTAAACATTGATTGATTTTACATGAATAGACACATGATAGTACCATTGTAATTTACAATTTACAAAGGCATTCAGTGTAGGCTGCTTTAATTCCTGTTGGGAAGCACATAAACCTGCACCAAAAGCTGCCCAGTGTATCTCAAGTGAAAAGTTAACTGGCAAAGGCATTTCAGCAGCTGGCTGACATTATTGAATGTTTTTACCATGACCATTAATGTTTAATTGAATAATTACAAACCACAATTTTCTTACCGTGGCCTGCAAATCTGGACAGGGACAATTCCAAAACACCAGCGTTATAAAATGTCAATCTCAAATTAAAATACCAGCAAATCATTAAAGTGACCACCACGTATGTTGTCCCTTGTGCAAACAAGATTTCAAACTGAACCAGTAGCTAATCACTCACGGCCTCTACCGGCCCAATAAGAGAAGTGAGGAGTCAGCAGTCAGTGACGTTATAAAACAGAGCAGTCAATAAAATGATCTGAAATTAACCTTCACCCTGCACTGTTTGCTCAGCTCTGCATTTGACAATCAGCCTGTCTGTGCCTTATCAATATAAGGTCAAAGACATTTAAACGGCATCCTGGTCTGTTGACATGCAGCTGGCATGTGGAGGGCAGGGATTGTGTGCTAAGGCCACTGATGGCATGTTAATAAAAAACATATCTGCATGACACTCCACAAGTATGCATGTAAAACCGTGAATATGTAAGTACTTTGTTTGCTGGTGTGCGTGCCACTTTGATCATATGTTCAAGGTGCATGTATGAATCAGAGTTAATGTCCAATTCCCTGCGAGAGGTTGACATACTTGCATGAGAGAGTGTAAATGCGTGTGTGTGTGTGTGTTTGTGTGCTACTGGTTGAATCAAGGGGGGCCAGGGTCTTATGAGAAGAGTGCTGTGCGTGTTCGCATGTGGGAAGAGGGGAATAAACGTGTTAGTGAATCGGATGCTAAATGAGGAGTGGACGAGGTGGGCAGGAAGTGTGTGAGTACTAGTATGTGTGTGCTTAACACGTGTGAACTGCTGTCCTAATGAAATGTGAAAGCCCTCCAAGTCACCTCTGCCTTCCCCCACTGCACTGAATCCCATTTGCCTCTCACACACATACAGACAGACACACACACACACAGGTCCATTCTCTCTTATTCCACACACAAACATGCACGAGACATGCGTGCACGTCTCGTGTTAACACAGAAGCGTTAGCGTGGAAAGAGGTCTTCCTCTGTCTTCTCTATCCTGTGAGGCGAGACTTTCTCTGGGCATGTTGAGAGTACAGCTGGCAGTCAGGGAGCCTCCAGACACACACTCACACACATTCATGCAGACAGAGGCACGCTAGGCAGTAGGTCATGAAGCCGCTGGCGTGAAGGATAGACGGGTCTGACACCAGAAAAGCAGACAGCCTCGCTGATACGCACTGGGGAGCATTAGCAGGATAACAATGGCGTGTTTAACTGTGGCTCTGTGTGCGTGTTTGTGCATTTGTGGAGAGGTTTAGGCGATATGGTATGACAACAGCATGCTCCAGATTGTGTATGTGTGAAAGTATATAAAAACACTTCGAGACCACCATGCTGGTGTTTGTGTAAGAAATGTCCATTTAACATTTTTGACCATTTGCTTAACCCTTCCACTAAACAGTAATTGTCCAATAGTAGCTTGGCGACCACAGCCAGACAAACTTTGGATATTTTATTGGATTTCACATATCGACTCGTTTTCTTTTTTTTAAACCCTGTCCAGTGTGTTTGTATTCTAACAAAACGTAACAAATGCTGAAGAGAAAAAAGATGTTATGACTTTTAGTTGACTAAAACTCTAAAAATGACTAAAGAGTGACCATAACTACTACACATATTTTACCTAAAGAATAAGACTAAATCTAAAATAGACACACAAAAAAACACTGGACAACTGGCAGCTACCTGACTAATTTTACAACATCCTTACACCCCATTTCCATCT